>NC_134357.1:258244984-258618708 GCF_048569485.1 Anomaloglossus baeobatrachus
CAGGGGACGCCAAAGAGAGGGGTGTAGGAAAACAGAGCCAGCCACGGAACAAACTTGCATCAAATAGCCCCACCCTGGAAGTATTACTGGAAGGGATCGCCGTACAAGGGTTAATGGATACTGGGTCTCAGGTATCCACCATCTCCGAGCAGTTCTACGAAGAATGTCTAAAGCCGCGGGTTGCCTATGACCCTGATACCGCCAACAAGATCAAAGCAGCCAATAATCTACCCATTCCGGTGACGGGAGTTGCCTGGTTGAACACCGAAATCTGTGGCCAAGATCTCGGGAAGAGAGGGATAATCGTGGTCAGGGAAGGCTTTGGATCAGAAATGCCCATGATTATTGGGATGAACATCTTGAAAGACCTGAATCTGGTGTTGTTTACCAAGAAGGGGCCCAAGTACTGGCAAGAAGTGACCGCACATAGGGCCACCCGCCGTGCCTTTCAGCAAGTGGTCCGGACCTGCAACCTCCAGCGAATGACAGAAGAACAACTGCCGCTGGCCACGGTCACCGTACCCCGCCATACTAGGATCACCTTACCGGCTGGGAAAGAGACAGTTATCTCACTACCCCTTAGCACCACGAGACAGCTTGAAGGCGTGGAGGTGCTGATTGAGCCGCGCACCCCGAAGGAAGGGAAGCTGAATCCACTAGTCGCTCGAACTCTAGCAGTAGTGAGAAAGGGAAGAATTCCTGTCAGGCTGGGCAACACGGCTAACGTGAGCGTTGACCTAGAAGCTGGGACACAGCTCGCCCGAGTCTACGCTCTAACCGAAGAGGTGAACCCTATGAGCCCCCTCCAGTTTGTACCGTCTACAGAGGGAGATTGGACAGTGACGGTCTCTGCCATGGCCGCTGTCGTGGGTGACACCAACGCGGGGCGAGGACTACGAGAGAAGTGTCAGTTGGACATATCCCAATACTCCAAACGGGAGGTGTCCCAGGTGGAAGAGCTACTTCAAGAGCATCAGGCGTCCTTTGCCCGGCATGACACCGACTTTGGGTGCACCACCAGTATCAAGCACGAAATCCCCACAGGTGACACTGCTCCTATCCGTGAAAGGTACCGCCAAATACCTCCCCAGCAATTCCAAGAAGTGAAAAATCTCCTGAATTCCATGCTACACGCTGGAGTGGTACGAGAAAGCCAGAGCCCCTGGGCTGCACCGGTGGTGATAGTCAAGAAGAAGGACGGGTCCCTGAGGTTCTGTGTGGACTACCGCCGTTTGAATGCTTGCTCCACCCGGGACTCATACCCTTTGCCAAGGATCGAAGAATCCCTGACAGCCCTGGAGATGATGTCTGCCATAACTACCCCTCCTGGCTAAATGCTCACCGACAGAAGATGGAGACTGTACACCGGCTGGTGAGCCAACAAATCTGGGGCCAGATACATGCTGACCCACTCCCCGTGCAAGAGCAACCCTTGAAGTTGGGACAGCTAGTCCTGCTCCGTATCAAGAAGCCACAAGGGAAACTTCGAGCCAAGTGGGAGACTGAGGTCTACCGGGTAATCGAACGCCCCTACCCCAACGGGCATGTATACCGAGTGCGGGGTGAAGACAGTCGCAGCATCCGCACTGTGCACCGAAATATGTTGCGTCCCTGCCGATCCCAGCCTGACTCCCCTACCACAGTACCCGGAGGGGGTGACGCTGCCGACACGACTGACGTCACGGACGTTTCCCAGCATAGTGATCACGTCGACTCTGAGACCGGTGACCCACCTACACAACCCAGTTCTTCCCCCGGAGTGCTGACTGAAGTGGGGCGTAAAGACAATGACGGGGAGGGGAACAACCGACCCTTGAGACGCACTGACCGTACCACTGCTGGGATCCCGCCCGGGCGGTCTTACAGGGACCAGTATGTATGGCCCACTTCTCAACCAACCCCTGTGACATCTGCAGTCATCACTGCCTGGGAACCGACGGTAGTTGACAGGGACTGCCAACCTTTAAGTAGGGGGGTATGTAATGGGATCAACAATTCAGACTGCATCATCAATGTAGAAATGGATTTGAACATTGCTTCAGCACTTGCCCACAAGGGGGCAGTGTCAGACTGTGCAATCACAGACACAGAGGTGGGAAATTCCCTACAGCTCGTGTGTTTGAACCAGGAAGTAAAAAAGCGGCAAGGTAGTACAGACCCGGAGCTCAGCCAGGAGAGAGCTACGTGTGGTCTCCCTGAACAGAGGGCTCTTTTGCAACCGGATTTGGGAAGAATCACCCTGTGGAAGTGGTTTCTGCCATCCCCGGTCTGCAGGACTTTGTTTGCACCGAGGATCTAACCGGACTGCAGAGCATCGCACCCTGAGTGCAAGTGCAGGGGCCGTTACCGACACAAGGGAGCCATCCGTGCAACCATGACCTCCCTTCTTCTGCTTGGTGTGCCCCGGGACTAAGAGACTGACTATAATCCGTTACCAGCGGGAGAAGATCACAGGAGAAGACCGAGGAGCTGCATCCCTTCAGCGCTGCACCGGGACCTATCATCGTGAGACTCCAGGCCTGCGACGTGGGAGCGGCATCTTCTTCTGGGATAGACTGGTACGTGATTGTAGGGAAAGTTAGGGAAAGTTGCCTTAATTTCTTTGTTGTTTTCTCTTTTCTATTTTTCTTGCTGCGTACCCGGAAGGAGTGAAGATCCGGGGACTCCACCATACACATGTGTGCAGATAGTTCGGTTGACTGTGTTATAAATATGTTTCATAGTAAAGAAATGTTACTACCGGTAAAATGTGAGAATGGGGATTTTGTTGGAATAGAGCATACACACACATCCGCGGCCCTACCACCGGTCGCTTCACACTTATGATATAATAAAGTTTTTTCAATTTTCTAAAAAAACATTTCTTCTGGTGATCCCTATTGTGGCATACTCTTTCTCTTTGTTTGTCTAATCCATAGTTATTCTTGTTTCGCCAAAATCATGCAAAATACTTGCTCCTGGCAAGGGCTTACAGATGATCGCCAGTCACTTTGCAGGCTGTGGATATTTCCATTGTATTCAACACACAGATAATTTAATGAACTGTTGCTGCTACCAACCCTACCATTGCCTACAAAATATGATGGGCTTCATAAATGTATTCTCATGCTGACAGCATGGATATAACTGACCCCACATGAAGAATGATTTATTTATTTTATTTTTTTAAACAAATTTTTATTTTTTAAATTTGCTCCTTCCCCTTCTTCACCAGTGTATATTTCCATTATTCAGTCTCCGCTACCCCCCTTCAGCCTCCCTTAATAACTTGTTACAAACATTACTTATAAACACTATCCCTCTTATTCTCCCCTCCCCTCTCCATGTGACATGACCCAGACTCTAGCCAGCTATACTTTCAGCTCGCACAGGGACCCTGACAGATCTTCCTTCATGTACCATTCCGTAGACATAAATGTGGACATTATTTGTATTTTCTTCTCTAGAACATATAACGCTTATGAACTTTCTCCATTTACTAAAAAATGTTGCTGTCATCCTTTCTTTACATCTCTCCACCATCACCTTCTCCAACATAAGCGTCTTTTTTTTCAATTGATTAACCAGTTCTTCTTTTGTTGGTATTTCCTTCACCAGCCACTTCTGAAGAATAGCCCTTTTACTTATCATTGCTATATCATGAAAAAGGTTTGGTAACTGTCCCCCCCCCCCCCCCTTTCTCTCCCTCCTCCCGATGCTGATAGTGAAATAACCAGACCATTGGATCCAACTAAACATTTGTATTCCAGATTTTCCTCACTACCTCCTGGACTAGTTTCAAAAATCTTTCAATCCTCTCGCACTGCCATATCCCATGATATAGATCTGTTTTTTCCGTACCACAATTGGACAACTCATCATCTTATCTGGATGACTAGCATTCAATATATTAAATCCACAGATAGCTCTATGTATGGTCCTGAATTTGGTATCCCTTAAGTTCTCATTCACAATCTTCTTCGTCATCACCATCCAACCATTCAAAATCTTCTCCTCCCCCTATTGATCTCAAAACTGCTTTGCCCACCCTTCCAAAATTTTTCCTGATATGATAGGGACTAACACTTCTCTCATATTTCCATAAAGACTTGATATACTTGTGGCATGTATGTCCCTTAATATGATCGCATCCATCTGATTTGCCTCATATTCGTTAGTTATGTTGTGTAATTTCTTCATTATCCGTTGTTTCACCTGTTCAACCTGGAGAGTCTGGGGCTACTGATTTTTAAAGGACATCACAACAACTTGGATATAAAAGCATAAGAATTTATGTAAGGTTACAATTGCTAATCCAGCTCTCTGAATATTATTGTGTTTTTTGGGGTCTTTTTCCTACAGTCGTGATGGTCAAACGTCGATGGCGGTCTGCCAGGGACTACCTATAGCTGCTGAACTAGATATATCAATATCAGTATCTCACTCGACCTCTGTCGCCAGCAGCTGATAGAGCTGATCTTGATATACACTGACCCCTAGCACTATCTAGTGTTCACTTAGTGTAGAGCAGAGACTGCTTTGAGATTTCAATCATATTGTCCAGTGATTCCAGCACCTCTCAGATAAGATCACTGGGGCATACTACCAAAAATCTTTACTTTGTCCCTCATTGTAGGGATATATTATATGTTTTAATATTAATGTAACCATGGGTAAAAAAATTGACAGTACCAGTTTAAATATTGCCACTGAATTTCCATGCACGGTGACAGAGGTTAGCACTGATCCACACGGCAGATTCCTATTTGTCAACTTAGTACTCTATAACCAAAAATACACAGTCGCTAATTTTTATCTTCCTAATAAAGGTCAGACTGTTGCCGGGGCTAGGTTCCTGAGGAGACTGGAGACTTTTGCAACTGGACATCTGATCATTGGTGGTTGATTTTAATTTACCTCTGAACCCAAAGCTCGACACGTCGGCTGGTAAGTCGGTGATTTCACACAGTCAGCTAGCATCTCTTAGGTCCGCTATGCATTTGAGTAGGGTTGTTGACATCTGGCGTCTGCTCTATCCATCGGTCAAGGACTTTTCTCATTTTTCGGCGGTATACAATTCGTATAGCCATATTGATTTTTTCCTGATTAGCCATAACCTACTCTCCTGGTCCCTCACTGCTTCCATCGGCCCAGTGACTTGGTCTGACCATGTCCCTGTCTACGTGACTCTGAATCCCCCAGACTCTCCTTCTAAGTCCTGGAACTGGAGAAACCCTAATCTTCTCCTAGATCCAGACGTTAAAGAAAGGATATCTATGACTATTTCAGACTTCCTTCAGTATCATGCAGATGACAATACCCCTCTTCCCACTAAGTGGGAAGCACTGAAGTGCGTAACCAGAGGGGTACTTATACGAGAAGGAGCTAGACTGAAGAGAGACAAAGCTAAACAGATTGAGGATCCTATTTCCAAAATCCATTCCTTGGAACAAACACATAAAGTGACTCTTGACCAGGATACCTTACTCAAACTGACTAAAACGATGAAAGACCTTAAAGCAGTACTCGACTTCGCTCACACTAAATTTAGAGAACGCTCCCAACAGTTTTTTTATGAGTTTGCAGATAAGTGTGGGGGTCCCTTGGAGAGACATATCCACCCGAAAACAGCGTCAACGTATGTCCCCTCGATTTAGACGGCTGACAAACAAACGGTGCATCACCCCACTGACATCGCTTTAGCCTTTGAGAAGTATTACGAGATGTTATATAATAAACAACAAATCTGTAGACCCCACTAACTCCCGGCTTCTGCAGAAAATCGACAACTACCTGCTAGACACGCCGAACGAATGGACACGCTGGACGAATCAACGTTTTAAAAATGGATGTTCTCCCCAAACTCCTTTTCCTTTTTCAAGCAGTTCCTATAGCCGTACCCAGATTCTTCTTTGCCCATCTTCGACAGATCACGACAGCTTTTGTATGGAAAAAAAGTAAACCCCGACTGGTCTTTAAATACTTGACGAGACGTAAGACAAAAGGGGGCACAGGACTTCCAGATTTTCGCTTATATCATACATCAGCTATCCTCACCAGAGTAGTAGATTGGTTTCATAGGGCCGAGACGAAGCAGTGGGTGGATATTGAAGCTAATCTTTTAGATTGGACCTTGACCTCCTTGCCCTGGATCGCGAAACATAGAAGACCTAAGAGCATTTTGAACTCTCCTCTGACAAGGGACCTACTCATCATTTGGGACAGAACTAATGCTCATTTTAATCTGTCTGAAGCATGGGGCCCTCTGACACCCCTTTTTGATAATCCCGACTTCCCGCCGGCTGTTGGTGTGGACAGGTTTATGATCTGGTCTTCATCTCAGAGGCCTAGGGTTGGCGATACTCTATTGGGAGCGCCCGCTCTGCCAACCTTACAGCATTTCCGAGCCGCCTTCCCTGATCAACAAATCCAGTGGTTTATGTATTTGCAGTTGCAATCGTTCATCTCCTCTGCTCGCTTAGCCTCCGACCTGGCCAGGGTCTGTACCAACTTTGAATCCCTTTTGATCCAACTAGAATCTCCATCCCACGTAATTTCCCAGGTTTACTCCATTTTGATTGACCCAATCAATTCGAATCCAGTCTGGTATGTGAAATCCTGGGAAAAAGATCTGGGGAGTGCTTCCTCTGACCTGGATTGGGCAAAAGCTTATATGTGTGTACATAGGCTTCCCTTGCCTTGTAAAGTGCAGGAAAAATCTTTAAGATCATTTCCCGTTGGTATAGGTGTCCGAAGGAGCTACACAAAATCTTCCCGACCGTCCCTGAGGTCTTCTCCGTCATTTTGTTGCCGCGACCAGAGCAATCATCCCGAGAAAGTGGAAGTCGGGCGTAACCCCGACGATTCTGGAGTGGTTGGCGGAAATGGACCACATTTGCAGAATGGAGAAACTATCCTCCCACTCTGAACTCCAGCTGAGCAAGTTTTTCAGCTGTTGGACGCCGTGGCTTCTATTTAGAGAATCCGCTGATTTCGAGGTCATCCTTTCCTCTTAGGAACCAATCGCTTAATTTTTGCTCGGTTCGTGCTGAGAGGTGGAGTGTAGACCTCCTTAAACCGGTTGTGTTCCAAGGGAGACCCCAAGTCCCTCCTTCCCTTCCCCCCTTCTATCCCCCCCTTTCTCTTCTTTTTCTTTCTCTGATCTGTCTTTCCTCTCATTTGAATTCTTCTTTGCTTTTTCTTAACATTCTTTTCTCTTTCCAGTTTTTTTATGAATCTAAATTTAGTGCTTCAGAAATCAACGTTCTTATGTTCATTGACTCATTACCAAAATCCACGTGGAGATTGTGTGTACTTGATCTCTTATTGCGATTGTCTTTATTTCCTCGATATGTGGACGTACTCATGCACAAACTGAATATATGCCACTATGTTACAGAATTACTTATACTTGATTTTGTATGATATTTTCTCTTTTTCAATAAACATTTTTGAAAAAAAATATTGCCACTGAATACTATTCCTCAGGCATACACATCTTTTCAGATGCAAAAGTTCCCTTTTAGGGGTGTTTGTCTAATTAGTGGTGTTCATATTGGACACTTTAAGTTTATGTTTTAGACGTTTTCAATAAAAATTATATTTTATAATAAAGCGTCGATTTCAGGCTGGTGAGTCAATTTAATTTTTGGAATCTATTTCGGCTGTGAAATACTGTGAAATAATAAACGCTTTAAGGCCTGGGGATTATGGCCGGTTTCTTATAACAAGATCCTAATACCGACCAATGGATGTCGGATGCTAGGGAGGTTTTCTCAAGCAAGGAGAATATAACACATACCACCACACATACAATTAACACAGCTTTTTCAGTCCTCATCAAAACCTATAAAGAAAATTTACTATCGTGGTGGGAAGTCTAAAGTTTGGACAGTTATATCCAACATAAAATAGTCCCCAAGGGCCTTAGGATAAACGTTGTCCTAGCGCTGAGGGTGCGCAGTCCCGAATTCCTAGCAAAGTGGGAACAGGAGGCTGCTGATAACTCCATGTGGTTTATGTGCATTTTGATTGAACAAGAAAGGAAAACACTGGATGTTTCCACTAAGAATTTTAAGGAACAAATTGATAACATCGGGAAGTTCAAAAACGATTGTGACAATATAGAGAAATATCAGAATAGCATTAAAGAATGCAAACACAATCAATTTACAAGGGACCTGATAACGTTCAAAGAAAAAACAGCATATAATTTCATTTATTCTGACAACCAGGCCCTCCCATACCCATCAAGCATATAGGACTACACGTTCCTATCAGAAAGTACCTAGAGTGGTCCAAACAAGAGGTAAGTTCCCTAGGGCAGGGAAATCACGAGCTCCAAACAGGGGTTTTGTTTTTTAACAGGAGCACCCTGTACAGAACAATTACAGGATTGAGACCCACTCCAGGAAACACTAACCAACATTAGGCAGAGTAAGATCATCAATCTCTCAGACCATACTTTCACAACCGATGAGATGTGCCTCTTATCGAAGAGACTTACATATGTCTCCACCACTTGTTTGGATTCTTTTGAGTGGATCAAGGGCCATCACTTCTGCGCTAGAAAGCTGAAGAGGAAAAAGTTCTACCTCAAAGCTACTAACGAACAGTGTCATGAATTAAGGGTGCTTTACACGCTGCGACATCGCTAGCGATCTCGTTAGCTATGTGACACACCAGATCGCAGATAAGATTTGCCGAGATCGCACATAGATCATTTTTGCAGTGCCGGTCACATGTGCGATATCGGCAAATCGTTTGTGCGATCTGGCGTGTTACATCGCTAACCAGATCGCTAGCGATGTCGCAGCGTTTAAAGCACCCTTTAGGCCTTGAGTCAGAGGATTATCAGGACATTGTCACTTTAACACAGCTATAGAATGACAATTAACAAAGGGAAGGTACCGGTCCATTCACTACACTATCCAAAAAAAAGTATTAGAACTCCAGCTCTCACTGTCACTATTCATATCGACTTTTTTGTACAGCTTGTTAGTCAGAAAACGAGAGGCTTTGAAAAAACAGGTACTGTAGATCCTTCCAGAAAAATTTTGGACCGTGTTGACAACTCTGCCATTGAACCTATCATGCGAAATAGAGCAATAACTATAAAGCCGGCAGACAAAGGCAGAAATCTCGTCATCATGAATACCAATGACTATAGGGCAATGTGCCTCCGTATTTTAGAGGACACAAAGTTCTACAAAAAGATACCAACTAACCTTATAGCCAAACATAAGGATGAATTATACTGCATCCTGCAAAAGGCACATATGCGAGATCTTATTAACAACAGAGTTGGAATTCATGAAGGTGAAATTTCCACAAACTCCAACCTTCCGTAGTGTCCCCAAGGTACACAAGATATCCTGAAAGAACACTCACCTGTATCTGGCATGGGTAGCCTTACGGAAAAGATTAGCAACTACGTAAAACATGTATTGCACAGTTTTGTTACCTCCTTACCATCCTATGTGAGGGATACGATGGATATCTTAAAAAAAAGCTGGAGGGGTTGGAGCCACCACCACACACTTTGCTAGCTAGCTTAGCTGTGGAAACCCTCTACAGCTCTATCCCTCACGAAAAAGGATGCAAAGTTGTGCGTCATTTTTTTTATACCAGGGGCATCTAATATAGAGAACATAATGACTTAATTATCCAACTTTTGCTGTTTTTCTTCAATGGCCAGCTCTACCACCAACAGCTTGGCACTGCCATGGGTAGCCCCTTTGGAGAAACTTTTGCTAATCTATATCTCGGATGGTGGGAGAATTTTCTAGTCTAAACTGATGGGATGGATCAATAAACCTCATCCATTCTACTATGGGCGAGTTATAGTGATGACATCATGTGAACTAACACGACGACAGCTTTAGGAGTTTTGTTGACTGGCCGTATAGCAATTCTATTGAGCTCTTTTTCACCTATGAAAAACAACGTGATAGCCTAAACATATTTGGACATCACCATAATGAAATTGCAGCGGGGCAATTTGCAGATCACCCTTTATCGTAAGCCAATGGCTACCAATGTGTTCCTCACCAGGAACAGTCACCTCCGCAGAGGCATTCCTAAAGGATAATACCTGTGTCTGCAGAGGAATTGCTCGGAAATTGGCGATTATATCTCCAAATCCAGGGACTTATGTGACTGGTTCATACAGCAGGGCTATCCCAAAAGGATACTCAGGGACACCTACTGCCATGCACTGGCACTAGATAAGATCCATCGCTTGGCAGGCACAGTACTGATTAAGGAACGTGCCTCTGACTGTGAAGCCCACCTGACCAATGCTAAAGGAGACAATGGTTGTGCCCATTTCCCCTCTTTCCACCACTCCCCAGGTGAGCCACTAATTGGGATGCCCAGCTGACCAACGGGATCACAGGGGAAAGGGGGGTCCAGCCACACCTACAGGGGTTAAATTCAGTGCCCGGGATCAGTGATTTCTTCTTTCCCTCCGGCTGCCCCTTAGAAGCTTTTGTTCCTGCGGACCCCATGGAAGCTATTGTCATATCTGACCCCCTAATGGAGGCCTTAAGGCAGAGAGCAGCACAGGAAGGTGAGCACTGGCTTCAAGCCCTTATTTCTGGCCTCAGCGCTCCCCTCTCTGTGCCCTCTCCCTCTCCTCAGACAATATTATCCACCCCTGGGGCTCCGTCCATTACTGCCCTCCTGACCTCCCCATAGAGCAGTCTGCCCAGTCCTCACTAGTCTCCCCTTCAGCCCTTCCTGACCTCCCCATAGAGAGGTCTGCCCAGTCCTCACTAGTCTCCCCCGCAGCCCCACACTTCAGCACCACCTCCCCCGGGATCCCATCCATGGTTCCTCTATCCTCCCAGCTGGTCGCTCGCCCCTCATCCCCACAGCATCCTCAGCCTGCACTATCAGCACTGACCAGCCGGCTCAGGGAGGCAGGCGCTCCAAGCATTGCTCTCACCCTCCAGAGCGGCTCCGGGTCACTGGCGAGCCCCTGCACACTGGCGCCAGGCCTTGGGTCATGCCGTGCCCCACGTGGAAGCGCCCCGCCCCTTCCATAGATCCCGAGCATGTAACACAAAGTACGGGGCCAGGAGACAAGTCACCGCCCCCTTTTCCCGGCCTCACGTTCAGGCTCTGCCCACAACGCCACGTCACTCCCGGGTGCCACCCACTCACCTGAATCTCTTCCACCAGGCCAGTCCCGCCCCTCCTGCAGGCTCCGGTTTGAGGCCTACACAGGAGGAGGCGGTTACAAGTGTAATGGCCACAGCTGCAGATCGCCCTGATCGGTCTCTCCTGACCGATGAGCGCTTCCTGCAGCAGCATGAAGGCATCTTTACAGAGAGTGAAAGAGCACCAATCACGATTGAGACACACACAACATCCCCACTAACAGCCCCCCCTCACACAGCCCTTAATAAACATTATATAATGCCCCCTACGCTCCCATTCATAACCCCCAGCAATGCTCAGCACACCACTAATCACATTATAATCCACACTAACTCTCCCCAATCATTACACAGCCCAATGTTAACTAGTGAAAACCACTTAGTTACGGCCCATAACCCGCCCTGCGAACCGATTATTACACATTCAAACGTCCCCTCAGTCGCCCCAAACGCACCCCATAGCCACAGCAGACGTAGGCATAGACGCTGCAGGTCCTCCCCATCTTCCTTAGACGAGACCCGACGCCATTTCCCACATCCCTCTAAAAGGCGATCCTCGCATTGCCACAGGAGACGCAGCTCATATAGGAGCCGCCACAGATCTCGGTCCTCTAGATGGCATTCCCCATCATCATCACAATGGTCCGACGCATCCGAGAGTCCTGATAGACAAGTCCGGGCTCACGACAGACGACAGCTGTCACGAGCCCCATCTTTGACTGTCAGCTGAGGAGACCCGTCATCTCCCAGGGTGTCCGGCGAAAAGTACCACACCATCATCCATGCAGGAGCAGGAGTCCCTCTATCACGTGGAGTCACTCCTCCTGCCATCACCCAAGTGGGAGCCGGAGCCCCTCCATCACCTGGAGTCGCTCCTCCTGCCATCACCCGAGCGGGAGCCGGAGCCCCTCCATCACTTGGAGTCACTCCTCTTGCCATCACCCGAGTGGGAGCCGGAGCCCCTCCATCACCTGGAGTCACTCCTCCTGCCATCACCCAAGCGGGAGCCGGAGCCCCTCCATCACTTGGATTCGATCCTCCTGCCATCACCCGAGCGGGAGCCGGAGCTCCTCCATCACACGGAGTTGCTCCTCCTGCGGCAAACAGCGGTGAGTTCTCCAAGTCCAATGAACACGACACTGCACATAATATTGGGCATAACACTGTTGGGAACGAGCTAGCCTCAACTATTAAGGTATTAATTCAACAGCTGACGCGCTCTAGCGCTTCACCAGAAGATAAAGCAACACCTCAGCTAGCGAGCCTTCACAAGGACGCGTTCTTCTGCGGGCCAAGAATGTCGTCTATTTGCTGGTTTGTGATTGTCCCAAGTTGTACGTGGGCCAAACAGGACAGGAACTTAGACGCCGTATTCAACATCATCTGTCCTGCATCTCCAGAGCACGAGAGAAGAGAGGGCAAGGTAAAACTCTCACTTCTATTGCAACCCATTTTTTGTATTCACTTGGTTGTTCAGTCCGCTATTTACGAATTCTAATACTAGAAAAAGTCTCCGTGGATATTCGGGGGAGACTGGCTATGGATGACCTTTTGAGACGCGAGGTCAGGTGGATTTATGACTTGCAGACCTTGGCTCCGCTAGGACTGAATGAGGAGTTTTTATTCACGGGATATTACAAGAAATGAATTGGAAAAGTAAAAGATAAAGCTTCTTTGCTTTGCACTTTACTTTTGATTAGTTACCCGCTTTAATAATAATAATAATAATAATAATTTTATTCATTTATATAGCGCTATTACTTCCACAGCGCTTTACATACATTAGCAACACTGTCCCCATTGGGGCTCACAATCTAGAGTCCCTATCTGTATGTCTTTGGAGTGTGGGAGGAAACCGGAGTACCCGGAGAAAACCCATGCAAACACGGGGAGAACATACAAACTCCTTGCAGATGGTGTCCTTGGTGGGATTTGAACCCAGGACCCCAGCGCTGCAAGACTGCAGTGCTAACCACTGAGCCACCGTGCCGCCCATTCTCCCCTTTCTCCCCATAGGTCCTACACTCAACGCCATTCAAAATACCGTCTCATCTATATGAAGTACCAACATCATCATTGAATTCCTTCTAATCCGTGGACTCCTTCCGACTGGGATGTCCTCAATCTACAGATGATTCTATGTTTATAGCTTGCCACAGCCTTCTGTACTTGTTTATAACTAAATTTATTTATGATGTCTATGTCATCCAGTGTTTTTCATTGCCAATGTCCCTCCAAACCAGATGTTTTCTATCTGCAGACAATTTTTGTCTGCCTTATGTTTATCTTCCCGTGTTTGCACATAACCATATTTATTGAGTACTCCTATATTAAGTAGTGTCTTCTGCTACTAGCGTCTCTTTTGTACCAAAACTATTGAGTCCATATATTTGCCCATTTTAAATATCTTGGGGCTGGCTGGACTCTCTACCTGTTTTTTTCGGTATATATGCTACGTCTGGGAATAAATAGAAAAAATATCTAAACATGTCTACCTGTATACATATATCTTCTTGATAGCACGTCTCATCTTGGTAAGAGTTATGACAGCTGTAGCTCTTTAGATTTTTACCTGTAATACTGGTTACTTAATTTTGGGACCATCCATTTGGTTTTGATGTTTTCGGGTATAGGACACTGATCTATGGACCTCTAATACATCTGATAGGTTCCTAATAGGTGTCACCCCCAAATTATGGGGGAATTGCTCATTATTATATGTGAACCTATTTGGTATCTGTAACCCCTTGAACCCCTTAGTGTGGTCTTTTATCTCACTTGGGGGATTTTAGTCTCTTTCATCTATGTTCTAATGATCACTTTTTGAGGAAGTTGGTTTTGTATTTATTCTTTTAGATATTAAAGATCACTTACAGTATTTATCAGCCATATGAAGTTTGAGTGCGCCTTTCATTGACCTTGAATATTATATTGATATGGGTATATTATCTTTTACACCGCTTTTTTTGTAAGTCAGCCTGAAGGCTGCACCTCTTCTTTTGTGTGGATATATATATACTATGATACCAACTGTAAAAAATTGTTCACATTATAGGGGTTACCTTTGGGACCATACATTTGGCCATTTGATACGTCACCTTACCTCTATGAGATATGAACAAGCCACAGAGGGTTGGTTTAAAACTGTGAGGTGAGAACTAGACTTACCTTCTCCATATACTGTACATACTTTCTGCATTAATATATAAAAAGGGGCAAAAAAAAGTTTGCTCATCAGATATGGGGTCTATATAGTGCACTATATAACCAACCTTTAGGGATTCCCCTAGCCCTAGACAGGAATTGTTATTTATTTATTCTACTTCTATAAGATCTATTTTGAACATGTATGAATAGGTTGTATACGGTACTTTAGATATATCCATAGGATTAATTGAGTGTTTTGGACCGTGTTATCTATATATGCTATATGAGAGGACAAATGTATATTATATATAACTTATTTGGTGTATTGATATCTAAATCTTCTGTTAGCATCTCTATCTCTGAAAGGGGTCCATAGTTATTCCATTTGATAAACTCTTAAGTGTACTTGGCGAAATTTCGATACCTACTGCAGGCATGCATGCATTTTACCTTTTCATACAAGCTCTGTTTATATATACATTTCTTCTCTAAGTTCTCATGCATGCGCAAGTACTATCTATGTGCTGGGAGATCCGTTCTGCACATGTGCGGAACGTTTGTTCAGGTAGGAACCTTTTCTTCTGAGATACTATTCGCTGGGTGTCTTAGTGAGTGGCACACTTCCGGTCACGGAGATTTCTGGTCTCCTGATTACCGGAGGAATAATACAGGATGCTGATCTCTGATATTTATCTTCCAGCTGATCCTCTGTAAGTGCCAACAGGTTTTGTACATATTTATATTGTTAAGAAAAATTGGTTTAATATAAATAGCACCAATTTTGATGTATGTGTCCACTCCCCATTTTTCCCTGATGAAGCCACTCTAGGGGTGGCGACACGCATTGGGGAGTGTTTTCTTTGTTGACTTCCTCCATTATGGTTGCCCCATTTGCTCCTATAAGTCCTTTTTTGAGTGCTGGTACCTCCATTTTGACATCTGACTGGTATCTATGATATTTTGTGCAACAGCATAGGTATTGGATGTTTATATGTTTCTCTGTTATTTATGCCTGTAGCCATTTGTATTGAGGCTTTGCTGACCAATAGTGTGCTTTGTATATGACATTCATCCATATAGAGGGGGTAAATTGAAAGGTTTTGTCTTATTATATGGGTATTATTGTGGCATGTATCCACCTCCACAAAAGATACTCTGACATCAAGTATGTATCCACTAACCTAAGAGCAGTCAGTTTTGATTCAAATATTGTGGCACGTATCCACCTTCACAAAACATAATCTGACATGCTCCAGTAACCTAAGAGCAGTCAGTTTGATCCAAATATGGCTCTATTCAAATAGATGAAAGTCTCATGAGAGGCCGTAGAAAATATAACCGTGGAAGGTTGCTACTTGGAAATCGCGCCCCTCCAGCTCGCCAGAATTTTGGAAACCGCATCGTTGGTCCATGGATCTTCGGCATGGTGTGGAAGCATGCAAATGGCGAGCAAGAATTACGCATGTTTCACGTCCTTCGCCGTAACAAAGCAACGTTGAGACCTATTATTCAGCGTCACATTGCACCTGGTTGTAGGATCATCTCTGATCAGTGGGCCGCTTATCGAAATATAAATAACTGGCCCATGTTCAATTATGCGCATCAAACCGTCAATCATGAGCAGAATTTCGTTATTCCGATAACTGGTGCTGATACTCAGCGCATTGAAGCGCATTGGGGTTATGTGAAGACGGAAATACTGAGAAAGATGCATGGCACGTCTCAAAATTTGTTGTCAGCACATTTGGCCGAGTACTGGTGGAAGAAGCTTCATTTAAACGCCCCATTTTGTGAAATAATTGCAGAAATTTCTCGACAGTTTCCATTGGTGTAAGGTAGTGTTCAGTTTGTTCCTGTGTTTTTCCTGACAGATGTAAAAAATAAATAGAATGTGAAAACATATGTCGGAGCATCTTTTGTGAAGGTGGATACATACCACAATAATACCTATTATATGCAACCCTACTTGTTTTGAACACTCTGTGTGTATTTTAAATGGTTTTAATATATTAGTGTCTGTTTGCTAAATACAAATTGTTATATTTGATTCCATATTTGGTGATCCCATTTTTTTTACACACCTTCTTGTTCTTTTTGCATTGCTTCTGCGGTATTAGCCCCCTAGGTGCACACATAGATCAGGAGACAAGACACAAAATTTGGAATAATGACTATATTGACATATGGTCCTTATTATCTGCCGACCAACTGACGATAGATAAAGAAAGGAGGACAAACAACTGTTCATACGACAGAAATAGACGTAAAATAGCGCAGACGAATAATTGGCTACAGGCTTTCGCAGTTTTAGGCTGTATTATGGGCCAGAAGCATCCGGAACGCTGCTGTGAACTATTTATATATCAGGATCTGATATATAACTCATACAAGGGTCATGGCGGATCGGCCTGGTGGCGGTATGATGAAGAGTTCCGTAGGCGGCTGGCCCTGCAACCCAACCTAGGCTGGGGAGTTAAAGCGACAGATGTGTGGTTCCGACTGATGCTGTCACAGAAGCAGCCCCCCTTTTCATCTACGACTACTAACTACCCCGCAGCTGCAGGCCAACATTCAGTGGTCGTACGAAAAAACGGGGCCTGCTGGCTATTTACCGAGGGAAATTGCCACTTCCACGCGTCGTGCAGGTATAGACACGACTGCTCTGCTTGTGGAGGAGGACACCCAGCAACAAGGTGTAACCGTCCAGCAAACAGGGTGCCTACAAGGAAGAACCCCGGTGAGCGTAACCGCAATGGTCCCCTGGTTAAACCTTTACCCTAATAAAGAAGCTGCAAGGCAATTGCACTCCGGCTTTACACACGGTTTTATTATCCCCTTCAAACTTAGTAGAACACCAACCCTGGCAAATAACCTAAAATCCACATGTGAATTCCCTGACATCTTGCACCAAAAAATCCAAAATGAGGTAAACCTAGGCTGAATGGCAGGCCCCTTTCAATCAATTCCTTTTCAAAATATCAGGATCTCCCCGTTAGGCATTATTCCAAAAAAGGAACCCGGGAAGTATCGGCTAACCCATCATCTGTCCTACCCAAAAGGCGCATTGTTTAACGACGGAATCCCCCAGTAGAAGCATTGGTAACATACGCGTCTTTTGACAAAGCAGTAGAATTAGTCCGCGCAGCGGGGCCCGGTGCCCTGCTAGCTAAATCTGACACAGAGTCGGCATTCCGCCTATTACCCGTGCATCCCGACTGCTTCCACCAGCTAGGTTGCAAGGTGAACGAACACTATTATTATGATATGTGTCTGCCAATGGGATGTTCCATTTCATGTCACTACTTTGAGCTGTTCAGTTCGTTCCTGGACAGGGTAGAACATTACCAAACAGGCAGCAATTCCCTGATTCATTGCCTCGACGATTTTTTGTTCGTCGGCCCCGTAAATTCTAAACTCTGCTCCCTCCTCCTCACAAAATTTAAATTTATAGCTCAGCGCTTCGGCGTACCACTATCAACCGAAAAAACAGTCGGCCCCTGTAACGTTTTGCCTTTCCTCGGCATTGAGATAGACACTAACGCAATGGTTTTTCGCCTGCCAGCAGAAAAAATTCAGAGAACACTGTATATCTTGGAGGGTTTCTGTGAGGTGAAAAAAGGTTACCCTTCAGAAGATGCAGTCTTTGCTGGGTCTGCTGACATTCGCCAGCCGCGTAATGCCCGTCGGCAGGGCCTTCTCTCGGCGATTATAGTTAGCAACAAAGGGCATTTCCCAACCAGGCCATAGAATCAGGCTCACTGAAGGCAGACTTACTAGTCTGGAAAACATTCCTTCAATGGCCATACCTGCGTCATGGCTAAAGAGACGTCAAGCACAGACCTAGGTCTCACCGCAGGAGAATTGTAATAAAAAGAGTTTTGCGGCAGTCTACAAGAACCAGTGGTGTACAGGCAGCTGGCCGGATCTGTGGGCCACATCAAGCTGGGAGAGTGATCCAGCCCTTCTAGAAATTTTCACAATAGTATTGCCCATAGAGTTATGGGGTCATCAGCTGGAAAACTCAAACATTCAATTTCCAATAAAAAATCCGATAATGGCAAAGAGCTTAAATCACATGTCGTCTGCGTCGCTGCCCTTACTGGCTCTATTACGCAGGCTTGCACTACTATGCCTGAGACACATCTGGTTCTGAGCTCGACTAACGGCGGATATAGATGATAAACTCGTTAACTCTCTTTTATGTTACGATTGGCAGGCCTTCACAGACAATCTCCTAAAGGCGGAACCATCGGGTGTCCCGTGTACTACATCCCTATGGAACACAGTAGCCAATCACTGATGTCTTTAATCCGTGCATCCGTTACGCCTGCTACCTGGCAGGTCTATGGTAAGGCTTGGGAAGAGTGGTGTTCACTAATCCAAGGCAGGCCCGTTCATAACTGCGACCGCGCAAGAAGCGAAGTAACGACGGAATTTTTGGTTCAGCTTAAATAACGAGGGGCGTCGGGCACGTCAGCACAACGGCATTTATCGGGGATAGCCTTCTTTTTTCAACTAGCAGGGTGGGTAGACGTGACTAAGTGATTTTTCATTAAACAAGCCATTAAAGGCTGGAAAATGCTTCAACCGAGTCAGGAATGTTGCCGCCCCATGTCATTGAAATTGCTACGCGACATTATTGCAATATCTCCCTCAGTATGCAAGTCTCAATATGAGGCAACCCTCATATCAGTAGCCTTCGCTATAGTTTTTTTCGGCGAGTTGCGCATTAGCGAATTGTTACCGCGCTCAAAAACAGCATCTGTAGGCGGGTTACTCAACGAGGATTTAGTCATATGCAGCAACACCCTGTGCATTCGCGTACGTAAATCCAAATGTGACCCCACCGGGAGGGGCACGTGGTCCTGGTTAACTCAACAGACGGCCCAGTATGCCCGCTAAAAATAGTCAAACACTATGCAACGATAAGACACGCAAGCAGATTTTTTCTTTCCCATACAGATGGGTCCCTGCTTACAAGTATCAATTTCAAGCAATGTTTAAGCAGTGCTTAGCAAAAGCTGAGGAGAATCCAAAGAAATATGGGACGCATTCTTTCCGAATCGGGGCAGCCACTGAGGCAGCTAGGGCAGGAGTAACGGAGGCTGAAGTACAAGGAATGGGTTGCTGGAAGTCTGCTTGTTTTGCCAGATATATAAGACCGGATTTGCTGAAATAACACGTTTATCTATTACAGGCAACTGCAGACCAGCAGTCTGGATAGTCGGTCATTCTTATATTTACTGGGCAGCTAAAAGGGCCATGAATCGACCAGGAGGAAAGAACCTGGGTTTCAAAACATAGAGATCAACTGGAGAGGCATCAGAGGGCTACAATGGCAACAGGTTTTCCCGGAGATAGTTGACATCTCCAGGACGGCCACGGGGCCGTTAGTATTGGTGATTCATGCTGGTGGCAATGATTTGGTAAAACGCAGTACGGTCGAATTACTAACAGTGATGAAGACGGACATCAAACGTTTTACCTACCTCTTCCCGGATACAGTATTGGTGTGGTCAGAGATAGTACCACGAGCCGTATGGCACAGAGCAATAAATGCAAAAGCCATAGAGCGTTCAAGGAGAAAGATCAATGCGAGGATGTCAAAATTTGTGAGAGGAAGATGCGGTGTCATGGTTCGTCACCACCAGTTGGAAGGCGATAACTCCGCACTTTTAAGATCAGACGGAGTGCACCTTACAGACATTGATCAAGACATTTTGTTGTCCGGGATACAGGATGGAGTGGATCAGGCCCTCAAGGTGATGGGTGGGGGTCGGAGTCCTGTGTAGGCGGTACACACGGTCCTCTTTGGCGGAAAAGGTGGACAGGGGAAAAGGTCGTAACCGTTCGTTGGCTGTTCACCTGTTGGTCGCAGACAAGGTTGCGGCGACGAGCTCGTAATGACATTGAAGGGCCCTTCTCTACCTATTGAAATTAATAAACTTTGACCGACCTGTTTCCACCTCATGTAGGCCTAGCCGTGTTTTCATTTGGGGACTGGTGGGAGGAGGGGAAGGCACCGTTTCAGACACACCGGTCTCCACAGTCTTAAATCTCAGCACCCTAGAGGTATCAATGAAGTGATGTCTTACACTTGCTTCATAAATTGCTGACATAGGCATAATTAACGCTGCCATTTTTTATATGTGAGCGAGCGAGGTGCTGAATTCAAGTAAAGTGCTGAATTTAAGATAAGTGCATAGTTTCAACACAATTACATAGTGCTGATAACTGTAATTGTTGAATTTCATTAGGGAATTGTGTGTCTGTTTGTGATTCTGTGAAAAGGGAAAAAAAAAAAAAAAAAAAAAAAAGGTTAGTCTTGTGATTTAATTAGTAGGATTAGTCACACCTGTTTCTAGAAGCTTCCAGCAGCTTCTGATACTCATTGTACATCTATATAAACCAGCCAGTACTAGCGAGGGGGCTGAGCGAGCGAGGTGCTGAATTCAAGTAAAGTGCTGAATTTAAGATAAGTGCATAGTTTCAACACAATTACATAGTGCTGATAACTGTAATTGTTGAATTTCATTAGGGAATTGTGTGTCTGTTTGTGATTCTGTGAAAAGGGAAAAAAAAAAAAAAAAAAAAAAAAGGTTAGTCTTGTGATTTAATTAGTAGGATTAGTCACACCTGTTTCTAGAAGCTTCCAGCAGCTTCTGATACTCATTGTACATCTATATAAACCAGCCAGTACTAGCGAGGGGGCTGAGCGAGCGAGGTGCTGAATTCAAGTAAAGTGCTGAATTTAAGATAAGTGCATAGTTTCAACACAATTACATAGTGCTGATAACTGTAATTGTTGAATTTCATTAGGGAATTGTGTGTCTGTTTGTGATTCTGTGAAAAGGGAAAAAAAAAAAAAAAAAAAAAAAAAGGTTAGTCTTGTGATTTAATTAGTAGGATTAGTCACACCTGTTTCTAGAAGCTTCCAGCAGCTTCTGATACTCATTGTACATCTATATAAACCAGCCAGTACTAGCGAGGGGGCTGAGCGAGCGAGGTGCTGAATTCAAGTAAAGTGCTGAATTTAAGATAAGTGCATAGTTTCAACACAATTACATAGTGCTGATAACTGTAATTGTTGAATTTCATTAGGGAATTGTGTGTCTGTTTGTGATTCTGTGAAAAGGGAAAAAAAAAAAAAAAAAAAAAAAAAGGTTAGTCTTGTGATTTAATTAGTAGGATTAGTCACACCTGTTTCTAGAAGCTTCCAGCAGCTTCTGATACTCATTGTACATCTATATAAACCAGCCAGTACTAGCGAGGGGGCTGAGCGAGCGAGGTGCTGAATTCAAGTAAAGTGCTGAATTTAAGATAAGTGCATAGTTTCAACACAATTACATAGTGCTGATAACTGTAATTGTTGAATTTCATTAGGGAATTGTGTGTCTGTTTGTGATTCTGTGAAAAGGGAAAAAAAAAAAAAAAAAAAAAAAAAGGTTAGTCTTGTGATTTAATTAGTAGGATTAGTCACACCTGTTTCTAGAAGCTTCCAGCAGCTTCTGATACTCATTGTACATCTATATAAACCAGCCAGTACTAGCGAGGGGGCTGAGCGAGCGAGGTGCTGAATTCAAGTAAAGTGCTGAATTTAAGATAAGTGCATAGTTTCAACACAATTACATAGTGCTGATAACTGTAATTGTTGAATTTCATTAGGGAATTGTGTGTCTGTTTGTGATTCTGTGAAAAGGGAAAAAAAAAAAAAAAAAAAAAAGGTTAGTCTTGTGATTTAATTAGTAGGATTAGTCACACCTGTTTCTAGAAGCTTCCAGCAGCTTCTGATACTCATTGTACATCTATATAAACCAGCCAGTACTAGCGAGGGGGCTGAGCGAGCGAGGTGCTGAATTCAAGTAAAGTGCTGAATTTAAGATAAGTGCATAGTTTCAACACAATTACATAGTGCTGATAACTGTAATTGTTGAATTTCATTAGGGAATTGTGTGTCTGTTTGTGATTCTGTGAAAAGGGAAAAAAAAAAAAAAGGTTAGTCTTGTGATTTAATTAGTAGGATTAGTCACACCTGTTTCTAGAAGCTTCCAGCAGCTTCTGATACTCATTGTACATCTATATAAACCAGCCAGTACTAGCGAGGGGGCTGAGCGAGCGAGGTGCTGAATTCAAGTAAAGTGCTGAATTTAAGATAAGTGCATAGTTTCAACACAATTACATAGTGCTGATAACTGTAATTGTTGAATTTCATTAGGGAATTGTGTGTCTGTTTGTGATTCTGTGAAAAGGGAAAAAAAAAAAAAAAAAAAAAAAAAGGTTAGTCTTGTGATTTAATTAGTAGGATTAGTCACACCTGTTTCTAGAAGCTTCCAGCAGCTTCTGATACTCATTGTACATCTATATAAACCAGCCAGTACTAGCGAGGGGGCTGAGCGAGCGAGGTGCTGAATTCAAGTAAAGTGCTGAATTTAAGATAAGTGCATAGTTTCAACACAATTACATAGTGCTGATAACTGTAATTGTTGAATTTCATTAGGGAATTGTGTGTCTGTTTGTGATTCTGTGAAAAGGGAAAAAAAAAAAAAAAAAAAAAAAAAGGTTAGTCTTGTGATTTAATTAGTAGGATTAGTCACACCTGTTTCTAGAAGCTTCCAGCAGCTTCTGATACTCATTGTACATCTATATAAACCAGCCAGTACTAGCGAGGGGGCTGAGCGAGCGAGGTGCTGAATTCAAGTAAAGTGCTGAATTTAAGATAAGTGCATAGTTTCAACACAATTACATAGTTTGACACAAGAACATAGTTTGAATTTATCCTTATACGTTTCCCATTGGGTTTCTTTCGTTTTTTTCTCTTTGTTTTTCTACTTTACTGTTGATCCCCATTTGATAGGTGCTCCATGGACAATGCTACCAGGTGTGTATCTTGTCAGATGTATGCATGCCTTGAGCAGCCGTTCGAGGGTGACTATATCTGCACTCGATGCAAGCATGTTGCGTGTTTGGAAGCCAAGGTAACTGATCTAAATAAGCAGCTTGCAACACTAAGGGGCATTGCAAACCTGGAGAGGAGTTTAGAGCTCACTGAGCTTTCTCTGGCTGGGGCCAGTGATATGGAGGAGGGTGGAAGTGGGGAAGATCAGGACCCAGAGGTAGGTAGCTGGGTAACAGTTAGAAGAAGAGGTAGGGGGAAAAGTGTCAGGGAGCCTAGTCCTGACCTGGCACAACCTAGTAAATATGCCTGTTTGGCTGATATTAGGAATGAAGGGCCTGGACTAGGGTCACTACAGCAGGACGTTGCTCCTAGCAACCAGGAAAACAACTGCTGTAGGAAGGAGGGAAATAGGAGTGCAGCAAAGCCCAGACAGATGTTGGTGGTAGGGGACTCTATAATTAGGCGGACAGACAGGGTCATCTGTCGCCGAGACCGTGAATGCCGAACAGTGTGTTGTCTGCCGGGTGCTCGGGTTCGGCATATTGTGGATCGGATAGACAGATTGCTGGGTGGGGCTGGGGAAAACCCAGCGGTCATGGTGCACATTGGTACTAATGACAAAGTTAGAGGCAGGTGTAAGGTCCTTAAAAATGATTACAGGGAACTAGGAGAGAAGCTGAAGTCCAGGACCTCCAAGGTGGTGTTTTCAGAAATACTACCGGTGCCACGAGCGTCACTAGAAAGACAGCGGGAGCTTAGGGAGATAAATATGTGGCTTAGAAATTGGTGCAGGAAGGAAGGGTTCGGGTTCATGGAGAACTGGGCCGACTTCTCAGTCGGCTACAGGCTCTACGGTAGGGACGGGCTGCACCTCAATGGGGAAGGTGCAGCTGTGCTGGGGGAGAAAATGGTCAGACGGATGGAGGAGCTTTTAAACTAGGATCGGGGGGGAGGGAGGGTAGTGGAGCAAATAAGGGGATAGATAGAGCAGATAGAGACAGGGAGACGGTAGGGGTCAATGAAGGATTAGGGGGGGATGGGACATACAAGGAACGTAGGGAGGCTAGGAGTAATAAAGGTGTTAATAGGATTAAATGTCTACTGGCAAATGCAAGAAGTCTTGCAAACAAAATGAATGAATTGGAGACTCTTATGTCAACCATGGATTATGATGTGGTGGGCATTACGGAAACCTGGCTGGATGAAAGCCATGACTGAGTGACAAACATACAGGGTTATAGTACATTTAGGAAGGACAGGAAAGGCCAAAAAGGTGGTGGGGTGTGTATATTTATCAAATCTAACCTAAAACCTGTGTTGTATGATGACATTGAGGGGAACAGCAACAATGTAGAGTCAGTATGGGTAAATGTACATGGGGAGGAGAATAATGGAAAAATGCTAATTGGAGTTTGCTATAAGCCTCCTAACATACCTGAACAAATAGAGGGTGAAATGCTGGAACAAATTGAAAAGGCAGCTAATAATAATAATCGAGTTCTTATTATGGGGGATTTCAACTATCCAGACATACAGTGGGACATAGAATCTTCTGGTTCTGCTAAAAGCTGTAAGTTCTTATCTACCATTCAGGACCATTTCCTCTCTCAGATGGTAGATGAACCGACCAGGGGAGATAATTTGCTAGATCTGGTCCTGTCAAATAGACCGGATACAATTTCAAATCTACAGGTCCGGGAGCACTTGGGCACCAGCGATCATAATATGGTAAGCTTCGACATAATATTCAATAGAACATTTCAAAGGGGGAATGCTAAAACCTGGAATTTTAGGAAAGCTGATTTCAACAAATTAAGGGAAGAGCTTAAATGTGTAGATTGGGACAGAGTCATGGTAACTGGGGATACCGAACATAAATGGGGTAAGTTTAAGGATATACTGCTAGAGTCCTGTAAAAAACTTATACCCTCTGGTAATAAAATGTCCAGGAATAAAAAGAAACCACTATGGATAAATAAGACTGTACAAAGTATAATAAAACAAAAACATAGGGCGTTTAACATCTTAAAGGCTGAGAATACAGAAATAGCATTGCAGGAGTATAAAGATATCAATAGGCAATGCAAAAAAGAAATCAAACAAGCAAAACTAGCTACTGAAACAAAAATCGCCAATGACATTAAAATAAATCCCAAAATCTTTTATAAATACATTAATGCCAAAAGGAAAACAAAGGATAGTATCGGACCCTTAAAATATAATAACAAGTTAGTTATAGAGGACAAACAAAAGACTGAGATATTAAATAGGCATTTCTCATCTGTATTCACCAAGGAACTGACTGTACCAGGGATCATTCAACAAGTGAAAAATCAAAGTCCACCACCCGATATAATTAATTTAACACAAGATGAAGTACGCCTACGTCTGAGTAAATTAAACATTGACAAATCCCCAGGGCCAGATGGCATTCATCCACGAATATTGAGGGAATTGAGCTCCGTAATCGACAGACCGCTGTATCTCATCTTTTTAGACTCACTTGTAACAGGGTTGGTGCCTCAGGATTGGAGGATTGCTGAAGTGGTACCGATATTTAAGAAAGGTAAGAGGGTAGATCCAGGCAACTACCGTCCAGTAAGCCTGACATCAGTAGTATGCAGTTTTTGAGGGCATTTTAAGGGATGACATGCAAAAATATATTGCAGAAAATAATATGATAACTGACAAACAGCATGGATTCATGAAAGATAAGTCGTGTCTAACCAAAATGTTGGGGTTCTATGAGGGGGTAAGTGCAAACCTGGATATTGGTAATGCAGCTGATGTGATTTATTTGGACTTTGCAAAGGCATTTGATACTGTACCACATAATAGCCTTATACTAAAGCTCCAGAAGCAAGGACTAGGGGACACAATATGCAACTGGGTAAGGAATTGGCTAAAAGATAGGAAACAAAGAGTAGTCATAAATGCTACATTCTCTAAATGGGCTATAGTCAGCAGTGGGGTGCCGCAGGGATCTGTGCTAGGACCAATTCTTTTTACTCTCTATATTAATGACCTTGTGGATGGGATTGATAGTACAGTGTCAGTCTTTGCCGATGACACCAAACTATGTAGGATATTAAAAACTGACCTGGATAGTACAATATTACAAAAAGATCTGGATAAGATGTCAGAATGGGCAGATACTTGGCAAATGAGATTTAATGTTGATAAATGTAAAGTAATGCACCTAGGACGGAGTAATCCTATAGCTGCGTATACATTAAATGGAAGTAAACTCGGGACTACAGAACAGGAGAAGGACTTGGGTATTCTCATTACAAATAAGCTGAGCAGCAGCACTCAATGTCAGGCAGCAGCTGCTAAAGCAAACAAGATTCTAGGGTGTATAAAAAGAGAGATTAGATCCCGTGATCCCAACGTATTGTTACCCATCTATAAATCACTTGTAAGGCCACATCTGGAATACGGGATCCAGTTTTGGGCTCCACATTTTAAAAAGGACATTCAGAAGTTAGAGTCAGTTCAAAGGCGGGCAACTAGACTATTACAAGGAATGGAAGGCCTCCCATATGATGGCAGATTGAAAAAGTTAGATATGTTTAGCTTAGAAAAAAGACGTCTCAGAGGAGATCTCATTTATATGTATAAATACATGTGTGGTCAATATAAAGGACTGGCACATAACTTATTTCTTCCGAAAACAATACTAAGGACCAGGGGGCACTCACTGCGAGTGGAAGAAAAGCGATTCCGACACCTAAATAGGAAAGGGTTCTTTACAGTTAGAGCGGTCAGACTGTGGAATGCCCTACCACAAGAGGTAGTAATGGCAGATACTATAACAGCTTTTAAAAAAGGGCTGGATGATTTCCTCAGTACACAAAACATTGTTGGTTATAAAAGACTTAGTGACTAAATGTACAACTGGTGGAGGAAGGTTGAACTAGATGGACCTAGGTCTTTTTTCAACCTAAGTAACTATGTAAGTATGTATATACAACAATTGCAATTTACAGGTAGATTTTATGCCGCGATCCCCAATACCACAGAGGTATTAACAAAGTGATATTCCACTTTTGCTCTATAGATCCCCCAGATAGGCGTACAATAAATACCATCATTGCAAGTGCAATATAATACAGATAATCGTATTCATGTATTCCCAGTCTCACAGGGAAAACCCTTCATAGCTATGTACAATCCTAGGTCATTATTAGAACCCACTAACCACTTTAAAAATATGAACATGAAAAATGGTAAAGCATTACTGCTATAGGGATACTATGAACAATGAAAAATACATTTATCTATCTGGAAGTTTCTCAAATTACCAGGAACTAGCAGCAGTTGACAAAGCCCTCAGGGCAGCAGCCTCCATAATCCAGGGGAATTATGTGGTAGATTATTCAGACGACATGACAACTGTGGCCCACCTTCGACATCAGGGGAGAACACGCGACACAATCCTACAGAGACTTTCCTCAAGAATATTTTGTTGGGCAGAGAAACATCTCGTCTTCCTCGGCAGTCCATCTAAAAGGTTTCGCAAGCATCTAGGCGGATTACCTCAGCATGAGAGACATTTATCCAAGCGAGTGGTCACTGAAGTCAGACGTGTTCCATTCTTTAGTCTTGAGAGGTCGTCCAGAAGTGGAACTTTTTGCAACACAACAAAACACGAAAGTGGATCAGTTCTTCTCTCTGAATCAAGGAGATCAGGCTCTAGCGGTGGAAGCTTTCTCCCTCCCCCGAAAATTCAGTCTGGCCTATGCTTTTCCACCTCTTCCATTGCTGGTGAGGACAGACAAATCAGGACAGACAAAGTTCCCACAATTTTGATCGAACCGATGTGGTCCAGTAGAAGCTGGTTTGGTGCTCTCATCAGCTTGTCCCAGGAAGGTTCTTTTATACTGCCACAAGTTCACGTGCTGCTCCATCAAGGTCCTCTCTTCTACCACAACCTCTGGAGACTGAACCTGGCAGCGCGGCTTCTGAAGCCATAATTCTCAGAGCCAGAGGTCTGTCAGATAGGGTAATCGAGACGCTTCAAAAGAGCCATAACTCAGTGACAAATGCCATTTATTTCAAGACGTGGAAGACCTTCCCCACCTGGTGCAAACCTCACGCACTAGACCCATTCCATCCTAACGTGGCTCAGATCTTCGAGTCTTTACAGAATGGAATTTAAAAAGGTCTCAGGTCAGGAACGTTTAAAGTCTAGATTTCAGCATTATGTTTGTACTTTGATCAGGACCTGGCTTGACATCGCTGGATCAAAAGGTTCATGTGTTTAGCAGTGAGACTGCAGCCTAGACAACTTGTCATAGTACTACCATGGGACTTGAACATAGTCCTTAAAGGGCTGACACAATCCCCCTTTGAGCCCTTACTCTCCTCGAACATGAGGACTCTATCCTGGAAGACGGCCTTCTTGATAGCAATCACCACAGCCAGATGTGTGGGTTTACTCCAGGCCCTCTCCATAAGGGAACCGTATGTACAGATCCTTCATGATAGGATTATATTCCGCTTGAACCACTCATTCCTGCCAAAAGTGGTGACAGAATTCCATAGATCTCAGGACATCATGTTACCATCTTTTTGCCAAAACCCGGTCAACGTGAAGGAGTTGGAATTCTACTCTCTAGACGTTCGTATAGTGGTAGTGATCTACCGCCAGACAACTAGGGCATTCAGGAAAGACACAAATTTCTTCGTCCAAATTATTGGTCAAAGTGCTAGTAAAAAAGCGGCTAAAAGAACAGTAGCCAAATGGATTAAAAATACAATCAGGGAAGCATATAGAAACCAAGGCCTCCTTCCTCCGGAAAATCTAACAGCTCATTCTACAAGATGTATGTCAGTTTCTTGGGCAGAGAGGGCAGACGCTTCCATCGAACAAATTTGCAGAGCCGCTACCTGGTCCTCAGTCCATACTTTTACAAAACATTACAGGCTAGATTTACTTTCCAATTAAGAAATGGCCTTTGGTCGAAAGGTCCTTCGAGCTGTTGTCCCTCCCTAGCCATATTTCGTTGATACTCCTCCTGTGTGCTGTCGTGGAGGGTGACTAGAGAAAATAGAATTTATCTTACCGTTAATTCGGTTTTTAGGAACCCTCTACGACAGCACCAATATCCCTCCCTATCGTTTCTTTTCTCTTATCCATTTTAATGGTTTATTCTGAAATAAAAGAATTAGACCATCTATGCAGTTGTGGTTACTTGGAAACACACTGGAGATAAGAGGTGGGGAGGAGTAATTTAACCTTTTTGTGTTTCCTGTTCCAATTAGGGCGGAGAGTTAACCTCCTGTGTGCTATTGTGGAGGGTTTCCCAGAATCCGACATAACGGTAAGATAAATTCTATTTTTTCACACTGTATGTCAATCTATAGATATTCTTGTTTAGCCAAAATCATGCAAAATACTTGCTCCTGGCAAGGGCTTACAGATGATCACCAGTCACTAAGCAGGCTGTGGATATTTCCATTGCATTCAACACACAGATAATTTAATGAATTGTTGCTGCTACCAACCCTACCATTGCCTACAAAATGTGATGGGCTTCATAAATGTATTCTCATGCTCACAGCATGGATATAACTGGACCCATATGAAGTAGTCTTATAAATTTGTACATCTCCAGTAATTGCATATCTGTAGGCTACTGATTTTTTTTAAAACAAATTTTTATTTATTTTTTTGCAATGGTAAAATAGGGTACAGAATGAAGAAAATAAGGTTCAACAAATCAGAATAGCAAACAACATAGTCTCTACAATTTATCAACCAAATATCTGTCACTGTCATCAAATTTGCTCCTTCCCCTTCTTCGTCAGTGTATATTTCCATTATTCAGTATCCGCTACCCCCCTTCAGCCTTCCTTCATAACTTGTTGAAACAACCATAAACAATATATATCATGGGTGATAAGCATGAAGACCAAAGAGGAAAAATCCCTAAAACTTAAATTTTATTCTTTTACTTAAAATCAGATAATATCCACACAAACATGAACAACAAATAACATTGAAGACACAGGACAAAGCTTAGATGCGCATAAACCATCAAAAAAACATCCTCATTTAGTCTCCCAACTACCAATATTCAGTCTACAACAGTTTGTTGTCAGTGGGATAAGAGGTATTAGGTTGCACAACAAGCAATAATTCATAAGTCCAATATGTCATAAAAATAAAATTCTGCTCATCACATTTACAGTTGTGAGTGGGAACAGTACTGCAGTGCAATAGGGGGTGTGGCCAAAAACTCCTTCAATGGCCTTACCTTGCCGCGGAGGTTGGCACCCTATACCTAGACGCAATGGCGCCCCCGCTCGTCGGCGGATCACCCTTCTTTCCCTGCGCTGTTCTCAAGTGCAGCTGATCTGGGAAAAAAAGGGGGGTGTGGGAACAAAATGCAGTGCAAATAAGGACTCAATCAACACACACATACATTTGGAGCAGTATCAATTAAGCACAGTAAATGTCTTATGGACTATGCTTGTTCCTACTAAAGTTGATAACCCATTAGATAGTGCTAAGTGCCTCAGCAAAATTTACAGTCAAATGACTCATTGTAAATATAAAGTGATATATATGTGTATATTTGCCCCTTTGGAGCAACTTTTGCTAATCTATATCTCGGATGGTGGGAGGATTTTCTAGTCTAAAGTGATGGGATAGATCAATATACCTCGTCCATTCTACTATGGGCGAGTTATAGTGATGACATCATGTGAACTAACACGGACGACAGCATAAGGAGTTTTGTTCACTGGCCGTATAGCAATTCTATTGTGCTCTTTTTCACCTATGAAAAATAACGTGATAGTGTGGCGCCCCTGACCTGGTCAGGCACCACAGAGTATTGCACCCATGCGGGAGCAATGCTTCCAGGTAATCTCCAAAGGCCAGGATGAGGCGCACACACAAACATATAGTGATCAGGCCTCCCACATCACCAGAGGGGACCCTTGGGTAGCCAGAAGGGGTTAACTTTCAATTCCCAGCTAGGGGTGTGTTCAGGGGCTAGTTGCTAGGAAGCAGGGCAGAGAGAGAGAGGAAAGAGGGGAGTCGACAGGAAGAAGTTGAAGTGTGTGGAAGGGAGCAGAGGAGCTCTCGTGTCAGACAGGTCCTGAGGAGTGCAGTAGCTGAAAGCGGGGGAGAAAGGAGTACCGTGGGTCGGCCTGAAAACCATCCAGAGAGAAGGGTGGCTGAGTACGGAGATCCCGGTATCCGAGCACACAAGGGGAACTAGATCCCCAGTACAGGCAGCAGATCATCCAGAGCTGCTTAACCTACAGGTGGGGGGGTACTTCATGCCCTCACCACGACTACACAGAGCTTGAGCCAAGCAGCAATCACCAGGCCCATAAGGGGACAGGGCCAGAAGCCATCCCACCAAGGCCACGCTGCCGGCAGACGAGCCAGAGAGAGGGGAGCAGGGTGGTAACAGCTTCCCTGGAGGGGTCCTACCACGCTTCAAGCAAAGGATCCTCCTAAAACAGAAAGAGTGCAAGGAAGGCGAGTGGACAGCTACCCTCAGAACGGCCTCCTGGAATTCCTGGTTCAACCTGGTTATCACAGTGTCGCCCGGGCATCTCACCGTGACCTCCAAACAGTGAGTAAACACGTTGAAAGACTTCTTGGACTGTGTTTGAGTCATTCTGCGACCTGTGGTCCCACACACATACACCGGGGCCTGGGGCTTGCCTCACTCTCAGGGGGCTAATATACTGACTGCACCCACCATCAGCCCCAGGCATCCCTTAATCTGCAGTGGCGGTCCCCGCTGACCGCAATACTGAGAGTGGCGTCACGACAATAAAAGAAGAAGGTTCCCTACCTGTGACCAGATCGAGCTGCGTGGAGTCCCTGAAGGTAATGCACCGACACAGCGTTAGCGGGGCTCCACATCTGGCGTCACGAACAGGATAAGGACTAGACCTGTTCAGACAGGTGACCGTGTGCCTCAGAGGTCCGACCGCAAAAATTGAACCGCCGCCATATTGCCATCTTCAAAAGCGCGCGCTGCAGCCCGCGCGAGGGAGAAGAGCACCGCCCACGAAGAGGTGTGGCCGCCCCAGAATCCCCACAATTTAGAGAGCGTTCTGACCCAGGAAGTGGAAAGGGAGCGCGCAGATTTTTTGAAGAAAAATGGACGCTGCAGGAGGTAATGCCCCTGGTCAGGGCGACGCAGCCCAAGCGATGCCAGCCCCCGTCGCGCTGGACGCAGCAGCGCCTGGTGCCGGTGCCGCGGTCGCAGCCGCGCCGGCTGAAATCTCCCCCATAATGCCAGTTTCCTTGCTGTATGTCCCAGGAGCGCAATGGCTGCCCCAATACGCCGGTAAAATAGACACGCTGACCGGGTTTAAGAAGAAGATCAACACCCTGCTAGACATGCACGCGATGACTGGTAAGCAGAGGGCCGCTGTGGTGCTGGGACAATTGACTGAAGCAGCAGAATTGGAAGCTGAGTCCTGGACCAATGATGACCGGAGCTCTGTTGAGACCATCTTTGCCAAACTAGCAGCTGCTTTTGAACACCGCACCGAGGGAGAGCTGAGGACGGACTTCTATAACTGCCGGCAGAAGCCCCAAGATAGCATAAGAGCCTATGCCCTCAGGCTGCAGGCTGTACTACGGGCTCTCAAGCTGGTGGACCCTGTCAGTGATCAGGAAGGAAACCGGATGATGAAGGAACAATTCTTGCGGGGCCTGCGCTCTCCTGAGGATGGGAAGCAGATGAAGCTGTGGTCCCTGGAACACCCTGACGTGGACTTTGCCATTCTGAAAGACAGGGCAGTGAAAGCACTCCAACCTCCTGTGGACCCAGACCCCGTCGCACCAGCATGGCCTGCCAGTTCCACGGCTGCAGGAGCGGAATCCTCCTCGCAGACCCTAATAACTGCAAAAGGACTCAATGCGCCAGCAGAGACCATAAGTACGCTATCCTCCCAGGTGCAACAGCTCACTAAGGACGTCGCACAAATCCTGAAAGCAATGCAGTTGCCCTCAGAGACCAAAGTCCCTCATCGGATCCTGCTAGCTGACAACCCAGAGGACGTCCCTTGGATGCGGAGGAGAAGAGGTCCCCCAACCCGAGGCAGGAGCAGTGATCGCTATGACTCATCTGGACAACCCATCTGTCGTCGTTGCCAGGAGGCGGGACACTATGCAAGGGCCTGTCCTTTAAACGAGCCAAACCTGGGGCCGGGGGCCAGTCCTCAGGATTAAGAAGATCAGGCCCAGGTCGCTGCTGTGATCAGTACGTGGGTGGACGTCCTGTCCTGTCCATCGTCCTGGACGGGATCCCTACCCCGGCATTATTGGACACCGGCTCTCAGGTCACCACGATCCCGTATGTCCTTTATCGGAGGTTTTGGTCGGACGACGATCTCCGACCACCGGACCCCTCCCTCACCATCTATGCTGCCAACGGACAGCCTATAGACCAGATCGGGGTCAAAGAGGTAACCATAAAGGTGGGAAGGCAGGAAATGAAGGGACAAGGACTGATTGTTGTGGACACTGATATTAGAGAAAGGAACCCGCAAATGATTTTAGGCACTAATGTCATAGAAAATTGCTTAGGGGAAGTGTTGTTGTTGCTTCACCAGATTGTTGAGGGTGCTGAGGGCAGGTCGCAAAGAGCCTTGCAAAAGGAGATCCGAATCATTCTGAGGAAGCAACAGGTAAAACAGACTGGCGGTGAGATTGGTAGTGTACGGGTGATGGATGCTAACCCCATTGTGATACCCCCACGGAGTGAAATGATGATGTGGTGTAGAGCAGCGGTAGGTCTCAGAGGACAGGATTACCAGGCTGTACTAGAGCCCACTCATTCAGACCACTGGCCCACGATTCTGACAGCCAGGGGGGTAGTTGATGTACACAAGGGACGAGTGCCTGTACGAGTGTTGAACTGTGGGGAGGAGGAAGCCAGACTACCAAGGTACGCTACCATAGCCAAACTGTTTACATGCTCAGATGACGCCATAACACCTGTAGGTCCCCTGACACAAGCTGACTCAAAAGAGGGTGAGACCTCCCAAAAGCAGTTAGAGGATTGGTGCCAGAAACTACACGTGGGGACTGACTCTACACCCGACTACCAGAAACATGGGGTTTACAGGGTCGTGCAGGAATACGAGCAGGTCTTTAGTAAGAACCCACTAGACTTTGGTAGGATCAAAGGGGTGCAACATCACATACCCACAGGCAGTCATCCTCCCATTAAGGAAAGACATAGGCCTATTCCACCAGCCCATTACCAGCGCACAAAGGACATGCTGAAGGACATGAAGGAGGCAGGCGTCATAAGGGACAGTTGTAGCCCCTGGGCGGCTCCCCTGGTCCTGGTAAGAAAGAAGGATGGCACGATGAGGATGTGTGTGGATTACAGACGGATAAATCAGATAACACACAAGGATGCCTACCCTTTGCCAAGGATAGAGGAATCCCTCGCTGCCTTGAAAGCCTCTAACTACTTTTCTACCCTAGATCTTACTAGTGGCTACTGGCAAGTATCTGTAGCAGAAGAAGATCGGGAGAAGACGGCCTTCACCACCCCAATGGGCCTCTGTGAGTTCAACAGCATGCCATTTGGACTCTGCAATGCCCCCGGGACCTTCCAGAGGCTTATGGAATGCTGCCTAGGGCACCTCAACTTTGAAACCGTCCTGCTCTACCTGGATGATGTCATCGTGTACTCCAAGACCTATGAGGACCACCTGAAACACCTGGCTGAAGTCTTTGAAGCACTATCCCGATATGGAATGAAGCTGAAACCATCCAAGTGCCATCTACTGAAGCCAAAGGTCCAGTACCTAGGTCACGTGGTCAGTGCAGAAGGAGTAGCACCGGACCCAGAGAAGGTCACAGTCATCCAGGAATGGCCCACACCTACTACCGTCCGGGAGGTACGTCAGTTCCTTGGCTTGGTAGGCTACTACAGAAGGTTCATCAAGGGCTACATGAAAATGGCGGCGCCTTTGCAAGAGCTCCTGGTAGGCCACCCAGAGAAGAAAGGAAAGATCTCCGGCCCGCCATTTCACTGGGGAGAAGCAGAAGAACACTCCTTCAGACAAATGAAAGGGGCCTTGACGGGTGAAGAGATCCTAGCCTACCCTGACTACGGTCTGCCATTCGTACTGTACACCGATGCCAGTAATGTGGGACTGGGAGCAGTGCTTTCACAGGTGCAGGGAGGCAAAGATCGTGTGATTGCTTACGCCAGCAGGAAGCTCAGGCCTACTGAAAGAAACCCAGAGAATTATAGCTCATTCAAGCTAGAGTTCCTGGCCATGGTATGGGCTATCACAGAGCGGTTCAAGCACTACCTGGCAGCCACCAAATTCACTGTCTTCACGGACAACAACCCCCTGACCCACTTGGATACTGCTAAATTGGGTGCCATGGAGCAGCGTTGGGTAGCCCGACTGGCGAATTATGACTTTACTGTCAAGTATCGAGCTGGCCGCAAGAACGGCAACGCAGATGCTCTGTCCAGGATGCCTCACCTAGCAGACGAGGGTGAAGATGTAGATGATCTTGAAGAGATTGAGCTGCCAGCGTTCCATCGCCATGGAGCAAGACAGTGTCGGCAGTTGCGTGCCAATCGCCAAGAGGTGACCCTGAACCCACTACCTCACTACAACTGGAAGGAGACCCAGGAAAATGATCCAGCGGTAGGCTTGGTAAAGAAACTGATCAGCCAGCCTGGCGCCAGCCTTGACAAAGGAGCCCCACCTGAGGCACAGTACCTATGGAAGGAGAGGGGTCGATTATTCATCTATCAAGACAAACTTTACAGGAGCATCATTGACCCGAGGACGCATGAGAAGGTGTGGCAAGTGATTGTACCACAGAAGGATACGAGGATGGTGCTAGAAGCCTATCACAATGGTGCAGGCCACTTTGGTTGGAAGAAACTGGAGGCCCTACTTAAAGTAAGATTCTACTGGGTGGGTATGAGATCTGCCCTAGAGAAGTGGTGTCGAAACTGCGGGCCCTGCAATCTTAGAAGAAAAGACCAGCACAGCCAGAGAGCACCACTCCAGCCAATCCAAACTAAACGGCCTCTGGAGATCGTGGCCCTGGACCATGTAAAGTTGGCACCCAGCAGACAAGGCTACAACTACGCTCTCACTATGGTTGACCACTACTCCAGATTCCTGGTGGTAGTACCAGTCAAGGACTTGACAGGTCAAACTGCAGCCAAAGCTTTCCAAACACACTTCTGTCGACCACATGGCTATCCAGATCAAGTGCTCACTGACCAAGGACCAGCCTTTGAAGCTGAAGTGTTTAAGGAGTTTTGTAACCTATACGGCTGCCAGAAGATCCGTACTACGCCTTACCATCCCCAGACCAATGGCATGTGTGAGAAGATGAACCACATCATTCTCGACCTTCTGAAGACGCTCCCACTAGAAGAACGAAGTCAGTGGCCGGAAAAGCTGCCCGATCTAGTGGACATGTATAACAACATCCCTGTGAGTTCCACGAACTGCACACCGGCATACCTGATGAGGGCCAGACCAGGGAGATTGCCAGTAGATCTGGAAATGGGAGTTGAGACCCCTGAAGACCATCTACAAGGTGCTGATTGGGATTCCAACCGCCAAGCCCAATACAAGAAAGTACAAGAGTGTGTGGAGCGAAGCCTGACTCAGCAGCGTGAGAAACAAGAAAAAGCCTACAATCGAAAAGCACCTGCTGTTCCTTTGATGCCAGGAGATATAGTTCTCAAGAGAAAGAGAAGACATCATAAACTTGACAATCACTGGGAAGAAGAACCCTATACTGTGTTACCATCGACGCTTAGCAATGAAAAGACATGCCGTATCAGCAAGGATGGAGGAAAAACAACAGCTGTCGTTTCTAGAGATCGCCTAAAGAAATGTCCTGAACAACTAAGAATCCCTGAAGAAAGTCCCAACCCTTTGCCAGTTCAAGAACCAAAAGAAAAGATGATCCATACTGTACTTGGAGATTTTCCAGCAAGTTGGCCTCAATACAATGGAGCAGTAGTTATTCCGGTTATTACATTCCCTCAATCGGGAGAAGTAAGAGACCCAGAAGAACCTGTTCAGAACCTGGAAGAGCCAAATGTAGCTGAAGCAGAAGACCATGCACTGGCATCAATACCTAGCACACCAATTATTCACATTGAGACACATACATCGGGTGGGAGGACACAACCTCAGACAGATGACAGTATGGTACTGCGTAGATCAACCCGCAGCAACTTTGGTCAGCTCCCATTACGCTATAGAGAAAGTACAGTTTAGTTCAAAGTAACGGTATGAAATGTAATGTTTAACCTGTTATAGTTAAGTAACGTTTAAGCGAAATGTGCCCACAAGGACTATTGTGAGACCTCCTTAAAATGTTAGACCACTGGTTATGAACTGGCTTTAACCACAAACTTTGCATTGTAAAAAGTTGCCTCCTTGGTATCAACCACAGAGTCTGCCTGTTGAGGGGCATGGCTCTGCACCAACAAGGGGGCACGCCTGTTTATGGGGCCTGCCCTCCAACACTCGGAAGCGGGTACGCCTGTTTATGGGGCCTACCTTACACCACTCTCCTCAGGAGAGGAAGATTGGAGGAAAGGTCTGGGGAATGTGATGGCCCAGTCCTGGTCATCAAAAGGACCGGCGACCTACCTCCTGGAGGTTTTTGGGTGGGGTTCGGACATGTGGGTGGTTGGTGGTGGAATGGTACCTGGTATGTTTAAATGTAAATAATTGCCCCTGTTTGGGAAAAGTTTGTAATTACCTTTTTTCTTTCTCTTGTCTTTGCAGCCCGAGGACGTGCTGATGATAACTAAGGGGGAATGTGGCGCCCCTGACCTGGTCAGGCACCACAGAGTATTGCACCCATGCGGGAGCAATGCTTCGGGGTAATCTCCAAAGGCCACGATGAGGCGCACACACAAACATATAGTGATCAGGCCTCCCACATCACCAGAGGGGACCCTTGGGTAGCCAGAAGGGGTTAACTTTCAATTCCCAGCTAGGGGTGTGTTCAGGGGCTAGTTGCTAGGAAGCAGGGCAGAGAGAGAGAGGAAAGAGGGGAGTCGACAGGAAGAAGTTGAAGTGTGTGGAAGGGAGCAGAGGAGCTCTCGTGTCAGACAGGTCCTGAGGAGTGCAGTAACTGAAAGCGGGGGAGAAAGGAGTACCGTGGGTCGGCCTGAAAACCATCCAGAGAGAAGGGTGGCTGAGTACGGAGATCCCGGTATCCGAGCACACAAGGGGAACTAGATCCCCAGTACAGGCAGCAGATCATCCAGAGCTGCTTAACCTACAGGTGGGGGGGTACTTCATGCCCTCACCACGACTACACAGAGCTTGAGCCAAGCAGCAATCACCAGGCCCATAAGGGGACAGGGCCAGAAGCCATCCCACCAAGGCCACGCTGCCGGCAGACGAGCCAGAGAGAGGGGAGCAGGGTGGTAACAGCTTCCCTGGAGGGGTCCTACCACGCTTCAAGCAAAGGATCCTCCTAAAACAGAAAGAGTGCAAGGAAGGCGAGTGGACAGCTACCCTCAGAACGGCCTCCTGGAATTCCTGGTTCAACCTGGTTATCACAGTGTCGCCCGGGCATCTCACCGTGACCTCCAAACAGTGAGTAAACACGTTGAAAGACTTCTTGGACTGTGTTTGAGTCATTCTGCGACCTGTGGTCCCACACACATACACCGGGGCCTGGGGCTTGCCTCACTCTCAGGGGGCTAATATACTGACTGCACCCACCATCAGCCCCAGGCATCCCTTAATCTGCAGTGGCGGTCCCCGCTGACCGCAATACTGAGAGTGGCGTCACGACAATAAAAGAAGAAGGTTCCCTACCTGTGACCAGATCGAGCTGCGTGGAGTCCCTGAAGGTAATGCACCGACACAGCGTTAGCGGGGCTCCACAATAGCCTAAACATATTTGGACATCACCATAATGAAATTGCAGCGGGGCAATTTGCAGATCACCCTTTATCGTAAGCCCATGGCTACCAATGTGTTCCTCGCCAGGGACGGTCACCTCCGTAGAGGCATTCCTAAAGGATAATACCTGTATCTGCAGAGGAATTGCTCGGAAATATCGCCAAATCCAGGGACTTACGTGACTGGTTCATACAGCAGGGCTATCCGAAAAGAATACTCAGGGACACCTACTGCCATGCACTGGCACTAGATAAGATGCAACGCTTTAAATCTCAGCACCCTAGAGGTATCAATAAAGCTATGTCTTAAGACCCTGTCACACACAGATAAATCTGCGGCAGATCTGTGGTTGCAGTGAAATTGTGGACAATCAGTGCCAGGTTTGTGGCTGTGTACAAATGGAACAATATGTCCATGATTTCACTGCAACCACAGATCTGTCAAAGATTTATCTCTGTGTGTGACAGGGCCTTTACACTTGCTTCATAAATTGCTGACATAGGCATAATTAACACTGACATTTTTAATATACAAGAATTGCAATTTACAGGTAGATTTTATGCCACGATCCCCAATACCACAGAGGTATTAACAAAGTGATGTTCCACTTTTGCTCTATAGATTCCCCAGATAGGCATACTATAGATACCATCATTGCAAGTGCAATACAATACAGATAATCGTATTCATGTATTCCCAGTCTCACGGGGATAACCCCTCACAGCTATGTACAATCCTAGGTCATTATTAAGAACCCACTAACCACTATAAAAATATAAACATGAAAAATGGTAAAGCATTACTGCTATAGGGATACTATAAACAATGAAAAATACATTTAGTGATCTGGAAAAAATGAAATATATGAAAATGGTATTGCAAAACTGCTATATGTCACGCTCCCCGGGTCCCTACGCCGTCCCTCACTCACCGCTCCGGTCCCCAGGCCTCCTGCCCCTGGCCACACAGCGCACTCTTCCTCCTCTGCATCCTCCATGCTCCCTGTCCCCCGCTCCCGGCGTCCCCGTGCCACCCAGGACACACTGTCGGGCTCTCCTGCATCCTCTGCACCGCTTCCTGCTCTGGCCTCCGGCACTCGGGCTTCGCGCATGCGCATTAGGGGGCGCGCGCGGTCATTGACCTCCTCTTAAAGGGCCAGCGTTCCAGAAACAGGATATTGCCAAATTGAGGTACAGGCTATATTAAGACCTTCCTTCCAAGTGGGCGGTGCCTGTTCAACGTGTTTCATTAAGCTAGGTGTTCAGGTCCCCTCTTGCCTAGTCTCCTACTAACCTTATGTATTTCACAGATCCAGTACTGCCACTCTAACCCAGTTCTGACTATGGTTCGCCCTGGAAGTCCGTCGGTGACTGTCGGCTGTGACCCCACCATCTTCTCCAGCCTGAACCCGTCCCCGATCCTAGGCTTCACCTGTGGACCTGCCCATTTGTTCAGCTGGACCTGGATCCGCCTGACGTCTCTACCTGGCACCTGGACCTGGGTCCTGCCTGACGTCTCTACCCGGCACCTGAACCTGGGTCCTGCCTGACGTCTCTACCCAGCACCTGGACCTGGATCCCACCTGACGTCTCTACCCGGCACCTGGACCTGAGCCTTGTCATCTGGATTACCTCTAGGAGCTCCTTGGATCCAGAGACATTGTCATTCCAGTCTCCTGAAGGACTCTGTTCCTGTACTGTTAGTGCTCCGGCTACCGTACATCTAGGCCCTCTGGTGGAGTGACCGGACAGTCCCTGTACCGGGGTTAGCTCCAGGTTTCCTCACTGGAGGACTCCGGTGCACGACCCAGAGTATCACTATGAATATTTCTAAGTAGTAGAGATATTTAGCAAATGTATTCATCAATGCAAATGAGCCCGAAAAACCAACGACAAGGTAATCTCTAATTTTTCGGGAACCTAACCTTAATGTCTTTATGTGCTATTAAAAATCTAAAAAGAGCCATAAATCATAAATCGGACTATTACCATAAATCAGACTATTATGCAGTCGGTGCAACAGTGACCTCCTGCACCACGTACGGATTACTTTGGGAGGAGGATTCCCCATACAGCCAGCACACGACAGGGTGATCCAGGATATCAGCTGGACCCCTATTTGGAAACACAGCATTATCCAATTGCTTGTGGGACATATGAAAGGATGATAAGATTGATGGTTTAAGGAAACAGACACACCTTGCAATCTATATATCCCCTGATGAACCCAGACACAGGGGGAAACGCGTCGGGATCAACACCAGTCCTGGCAGATAAGTACTGGGACTTTCAGGCCTATCAATATATGTGGGTTGGGACCCTAACTCCATGTACCCCCCAATTGTCATAGCCAGATAGCGATCTGTACAATTGGGATTGTTAATCTCTACATGGGATCAGGGTCTAACCCTGAATTATGTTTTATGAGGACCTTAATTTCATGTAACCCCCCCCCCCCATATTTATTATAGCCAGATGGTGATCTGTGCAACTGGGGATAGCTAATCCTCACATGGGATCAGGGTCAAACTCTAAATTACTCTGAATTATGTTCTGACACATGACTGTATAATCACTCCAGTACACTGCACTTGGTGGTGGTATAGGTCAAGTGATAGTGACAGGGGCAACTAGGGCTAGCCGCAGAGGAACGGGGGCACCCAAAACATTAAGGTGAATCTAACCTCCGTTGCTAGGAAGGATAAGTATTAGGGAATATCAGTCCCTTATCCCGAGTACTGAGACATCTTACAATTAAAAGACAACGGGTAAATAGAAGAGACACAATCGCACGCCCGTTTTGCCCACTGCCCTATTCAGGACCTCACCGCTTATATGCACTTCACGACATTGGTCAGGGACTTTACAATTGGGTACGGCCCCAGTGATTTTAATTGGGATAAACTATTTTAATGGATATAATAAACGTGATGTTTTAGAGGTTTTTCTTTGGTCTAATATATGCTATTAAAAATCTGCATGTATGGGCAGACAGGCTTCTGGCTATATAGGATCATGAATAGAGTCTGGTAATAGGGCGGGGTTCTGGGTTCTTAGTCAGAAGAAACTGCATGCTAATCAGAAAAAAGACTGACTGGAACAGCCTAAACATATTTGGACATCACCATAAAGGAAGAGCCCGGACGGCTGCCCCAAAGGGGCTCAAGGGAGGGCATCATGACTAGGAGGGATGCCAGGCCATAGGGTTAATAAGGGGTTAATGGTGAAAGCGAGTTTGAGCGGGAAATCTGGGGGGAGCTAAAGGTCAGTTAGGATCAGGGGTAAGTGTGATTGGTCAGGGGGTGGTGCTGTTGGGGGTCGTATATAGGTCAGGTCAGAGGGTGGGTGGGCCATTCCTACCTGGACAGTGACTGGAATCGTTCCCGCCGGCCCGCCCTGATGGTGGATTCAACATCGACGAAGAAGAGGAAGATCGTATTTGTCGCAGCGGCGGAAAGGAGGGGGGTGTCTGAAGGTGGGGGTTTGCACAGAGGAGAGGACGGAACCCAGTGCCGGAGCGGGTTACCTCTAGCGGTGCAATTGTTTGGTAAACGGGTCCTTGCTGGGTTGAGTCTCAGCGGGACATGGTGTGGGCAACATCTGGCCTGGGCTCTCGAGTCGGTGTGTTGCGGCTGAGGGTCAGGAGGTGGGCTGATGTTGCAAGGAACAGTTTGGTTAATCTTCAGCTACCCCCCCTCCTTTTTTGGGTGTTCTTCAATGAAGAATTGTATTGTTATATGGCTTGTGTTTTGTTACTAATAAATGAGCTAATGTGGCCTTTATATCCAATGTCACGCAGTGTTTTGTGTTTATTCTAGATAAGAACCCTGGTGGGTGGGGGGGGGGGGGGGTGCAGGACAAGGCCTTTAGTCAGACATTCCGGAGTCATGAAATTGCAGCGGGGCAATTTGCAGATCACCCTTTATCGTAAGCCCATGGCTACCAATGTGTTCCTCGCCAGGGACGGTCACCTCCGTAGAGGCATTCCAAAAGGATAATACCTGTGTCTGCAGAGGAATTGCTCGGAAATATCGCCAAATCCAGGGACTTACGTGACTGGTTCATACAGCAGGGCTATCCGAAAAGGATACTCAGGGACACCTACTGCCATGCACTGGCACTAGATAAGATGCATCGCTTTAAATATCAGCACCCTAGAGGTATCAATAAAGCTATGTCTTAAGGCCCTGTCACACACAGATAAATCTGCGGCAGATCTGTGGTTGCAGTGAAATTGTGGACAATCAGTGCCAGGTTTGTGGCTGTGTACAAATGGAATATGTCCATGATTTCACTGCAACCACAGATCTGTCAAAGATTTATCTCTGTGTGTGACAGGGCCTTTACACTTGCTTCATAAATTGCTGACATAGGCATAATTAACACTGACATTTTTAATATACAAGAATTGCAATTTACAGGTAGATTTTATGCCACGATCCCCAATACCACAGAGGTATTAACAAAGTGATGTTCCACTTTTGCTCTATAGATTCCCCAGATAGGCATACTATAGATACCATCATTGCAAGTGCAATACAATACAGATAATCGTATTCATGTATTCCCAGTCTCACGGGGATAACCCCTCACAGCTATGTACAATCCTAGGTCACTATTAAGAACCCACTAACCACTATAAAAATATAAACATGAAAAATGGTAAAGCATTACTGCTATAGGGATACTATAAACAATGAAAAATACATTTAGTGATCTGGAAAAAATGAAATACATGAAAATGGTATTGCAAAACTGCTATATGTCACGCTCCCCGGGTCCCGACGCCGTCCCTCACTCACCGCTCCGGTCCCCGGTCCTCCTGCCCCCGGCCACACAGCTCACTCTTCCTCCTCTGCGTCCTCCATGCTCCCTGTCCCCTGCTCTCGGCGTCCCCGTGTCACCCAGGACACACTGTCGGGCTCTCCTGCATCCTCTGCACCGCTTCCTGCTCTGGCCTCCGGCACTCGGGCTTCGCGCATGCGCATTAGGGGGCGCACGCGGTCATTGACCTCCTCTTAAAGGGCCAGCGTTCCAGAAACAGGATATTGCCAAATTGAGGTACAGGCTATATTAAGACCTTCCTTCCAAGTGGGCGGTGCCTGTTCAACGTGTTTCATTAAGCTAGGTGCTCAGGTCCCCTCTTGCCTAGTCTCCTACTAACCTTATGTATTTCACAGTGCCAGTCCTGCCACTCTAACCCGGTCCTGACTACGGTTCGCCCTGGAAGTCTTCTCCATACTTCTCTGCTCTGACAGCGCCTCTCTCCGCCTTGACCAAGAAGGGGGCTAACCCAAAAAACTGGTCACCTGAAGCTGACGCCGCGTTCTGCTCCCTGAAGCGGGCGTTTGCATCTTCCTCCGTTCTCCACCGACCTGAGTTGAACCGACAATTCACCTTGGAGGTGGACGCCTCCTCCTCTGGGGCCGTGCTTATGCAGAAATCCTCCACCGGGAAGATGGTCACCTGCGGCCTTTTCTCTAAGATCTTCTCGGCACCTGAACGTAACTACACCATTGGCAATCAAGAGCTTCTGGCTGTCAAGCTGGGTTTGGAGAAATGGCGTTACCTCTTGGAGGGGGCAGTATACCCAGTGATCATTTACACAGACCATAAGAACCTGGAATATCTGCGGTCTGCCCAAAGACTGAACCTGCGCCAAACCCGTTGGTCTCTGTTTTTTGCCCGGTTTGACTTCCAACTTCATTTTCGGCCCGTGGATAAGAACGTGCGAGCGGATGCCTTGTCCTGGTCTTTTGTGCCAGGGGAACAGGAAGAGGAGACGTTCCAACCCATCATCTGCCCCAGTAAGGTCATTCCAGTGGCTCCTGTCACTCTGGCTCAGATACCAGCTGGGAAGACTTATGTCACGGAGACCAACAGACAGAAAGTCCTACAATGGGGGCATACTTTGAAAATAGCCGGTCATGCCGGTCAGAAGAAAACGTGGAATACGATTGTCTGTCACTATTGGTGGCCGTCCCTTCGCAAGGATCTTGTCTTTTTTGTCTCCGCCTGCCCATCCTGTGCCTGGAACAAAACACCTAAGCACCTGCCCTATGGTCGTCTTTTGCCTTTGCCAATTCCCTCCGTTCCATGGCAACACATTGCCATGGACTTTATCACGGACTTACCCCTGTCTTCTGGACATACGGTCATCTGGATCGTGGTGGATCGTTTCTCGAATATGGCTCATTTCGTCCCCATGGTTGGACTGCCCTCTGCCCAGCTCGCTGACGCCTTTATACAACATATCTTCCGGCTGCACAGCTTTCCCGCACATATCGTGTCCAACAGAGGAACGCAGTTCACCTCACGCTTCTGGAGGGCTCTCTGCGAACATCTGGGAGTTTCTCTGGACTTTTCCTCGGCCTACCACCCACAGTCAAATAGCCAAGTGGAACGGGTTAATCAGATCCTGACTTCCTTCCTGCGCCACTACGTCAATGTTTATCATGACGACTGGTCCACGCTTCTCCCTTGGGCTGAGTTCTCTCATAACCATCACGTCAGCGAGTCCACCTCCAGCTCTCCCTTCCATGTCGTCTACGGACTTCAGCCTTCCGTTCCTCTACCGGTATCCACGGTTTCCGATGTCCCCGCTGTATATGCCCTGGCCAGAGACTTTTCTGCTATATGGAACTCTGTCAAAACCTCCCTTGAACGTGCTTCCGCACAGATGAAGAGACACGCGGACATGAGACGCCTTGATCCTCATTTCTCTCCTGGGGACTTGGTCTGGCTTGCCTCCAAATATGTCCGACTGAAGTTGCCATCGTACAAGTTGGGTCCGCGGTACATCGGCCCGTTCAAGGTCATCGGACGGATCAATGAGGTCTCATACAAGCTGCAGCTTCCGGTCACGATGCGGATGCCTAACTCCTTCCATGTCTCCTTACTCAAGCCTGTAGTCCTTAGTCCTTTCTCCGCTGATACCGGTACTCCTCCTCCTCCTATTAAAGACGATGACGTTTATGCGGTAAGAGATATTGTAGCCATGAAGACGATGAGGGGTTAGCAATTCTTCCTTGTCGACTGGGCGGGTTATGGTCCCGAGGACAGGTTCTGGGAACCCCGGGAAAATGTTGGCACCCACTGATACGTGACTTCTTGTCCCGATTGCGAAGAGGGGGGCTTGGGGGAGGGGGTACTGTCACGCTCCCCGGGTCCCGACGCCGTCCCTCACTCACCGCTCCGGTCCCCAGGCCTCCTGCCCCTGGCCACACAGCGCACTCTTCCTCCTCTGCGTCCTCCATGCTCCCTGTCCCCCGCTCCCGGCATCCCCGTGCCACCCAGGACACACTGTCGGGCTCTCCTGCATCCTCTGCACCGCTTCCTGCTCTGGCCTCCGGCACTCGGGCTTCACGAATGCGCATTAGGGGGCGCGCGCGGTCATTGACCTCCTCTTAAAGGGCCAGCGTTCCAGAAACAGGATATTGCCAAATTGAGGTACAGGCTATATTAAGACCTTCCTTCCAAGTGGGCGGTGCCTGTTCAACGTGTTTCATTAAGCTAGGTGTTCAGGTCCCCTCTTGCCTAGTCTCCTACTAACCTTATGTATTTCACAGATCCAGTACTGCCACTCTAACCCAGTTCTGACTATGGTTCGCCCTGGAAGTCCTTCGGTGACTGTCGGCTGTGACCCCACCATCTTCTCCAGCCTGAACCCGCCCCCGATCCTCGGCTTCACCTGTGGACCTGCCCATTTGTTCAGCTGGACCTGGATCCGCCTGATGTCTCTACCTGGCACCTGGACCTGGGTCCTGCCTGACGTCTCTACCCGGCACCTGGACCTGGATCCTACCTAAGATCTCTACCCAGCACCTGGACCTGGATCCCACCTGACGTCTCTACCCGGCACCTGGACCTGAGCCTTGTCATCTGGACTACCTCTAGGAGCTCCTTGGATCCAGAGACATTGTCATTCCAGTCTCCTGAAGGACTCTGTTCCTGTACTGTTAGTGCTCCGGCTACCGTACATCTAGGCCCTCTGGTGGAGTGACCGGACAGTCCCTGTACCGGGGTTAGCTCCAAGTTTCCTCACTGGAGGACTCCGGTGCACGACCCAGAGTATCACTATGAATATTTCTAAGTAGTAGAGGAATTTAGCAAATGTATTCATCAATGCAAATGAGCCCGAAAAACCAACGACAAGGTAATCTCTAATTTTTCGGGAACCTAACCTTAATGTCTTTATGTGCTATTAAAAATCTAAAAAGAGCCATAAATCATAAATCGGACTATTACCATAAATCAGACTATTATGCAGTCGGTGCAACAGTGACCTCCTGCACCACGTACGGATTACTTTGGGAGGAGGATTCCCCATACAGCCAGCACACGACAGGGTGATCCAGGATATCAGCTGGACCCCTATTTGGAAACACAGCATTATCCAACTGCTTGTGGGACATATGAAAGGATGATAAGATTGATGGTTTAAGGAAACAGACAAACCTTGCAATCTATATATCCCCTGATGAACCCAGACACATCAGGGGGAAACGCGTCGGGATCAACACCAGTCCTGGCAGATAAGTATTGGGACTTTCAGGCCTATCAATATATGTGGGTTGGGACCCTAACTCCATGTACCCCCCCAATTGTCATAGCCAGATAGCGATCTGTGCAATTGGGATTGTTAATCTCTACATGGGATCAGGGTCTAACCCTGAATTATGTTTTATGAGGACCTTAATTTCATGTAACCCCCCCCCCATATTTATTATAGCCAGATGGTGATCTGTGCAACTGGGGATAGCTAATCCTCACATGGGATCAGGGTCAAACTCTAAATTACTCTGAATTATGTTCTGACACATGACTGTATAATCACTCCAGTACACTGCACTTGGTGGTGGTATAGGTCAAGTGATAGTGACAGGGGCAACTAGGGCTAGCCGCAGAGGAACGGGGGCACCCAAAACATTAAGGTGAATCTAACCTCCGTTGCTAGGAAGGATAAGTATTAGGGAATATCAGTCCCTTATCCCGAGTACTGAGACATCTTACAATTAAAAGACAACGGGTGAATAGAAGAGACACAATCGCACGCCCGTTTTGCTCACTGCCGTATTCAGGACCTCACCGCTTATATGTACTTCACGACATTGGTCAGGGACTTTACAATTGGGTACGGCCCCAGTGATTTTAATTGGGATAAACTATTTTAATGGATATAATAAACGTGATGTTTTAGAGGCTACAGCGGGTCTGTATTACCAGACAATTACTACAACCTTCATCTAACCTAGGGCATTGTCCCTGTACTACTTTATGGCTCAGTGTTTATGGTAAATCGTATGGTTGATGCTGCTCCTTATAATTCCAGCATATAGATGTGTAATTTTGACTCTTTGCTATTCTGGTTACAAGCTTTGGCACATATGTAAATTCATGCATTTGGCTAAACTGCCTATATCTGCTTATATTTTTCAGCTGGACCCCCCCCCCCTATTTTTCCTGCTGGCTGTAATCACTTGTTTTCTATGGATGTAATATCTACAAATCATGTTCAATGAATGACTGCCTGCAACTCTGACTGCAATTTTTTGGCTGATTATTCTGGATAAATTTACTATAATTCAGAGGCAAATTATTGACCTCCTTTATGTCTATTTTTATGCCAATGAATTGTATCATTATTTCTGGCTGTCGGGACTGATCCATATGTGATATCCACAAATCATGTAGCAAAGTCTTCATATCCACTATATCAATATGGGTATGATCACTTTGAGTTGTTGTACCGGCGATGGAATTTAAAAGTGTCATCTGGTTTTAGATCTATATGTTGCTATAACTGAGCCTGTGATATTTAATCATGACCGCTGCATAATATTCCATGTGGATGATATTGTTCGACTGACCACACTGCCCTGTTGGTTTTTAATATGGTGGTTTTTCACATGTTTTTAATAACACTGTTTGTCTATACTGTGTGCCTTTACAAATAATAATATTGTTAATAAAGATTTGTATATAATTTTCCTAAAAAAGACGTGTGTCCTTTTGGATGTTTTTTTATGGTTTAACCAATTAACCAGTGATCATTTGTAGGCTCTAATGGTAATTTTGGGATCATGGTTTAGAAATATTGGAATTTATGATATTATGGATCCTATTCAATTAATGGTGTATTTATTGATCTTTTTGGTGAATATAGGTCCAGCAATGGATTATCGCAGCAGAGATGCGAATTGGGCTACACAGATAGCAGACGTGTTTGGCAGTACCGGGGAGACAGACACACAGTCACCTCCTATGCAGTGCAGAGAACTACAGGTTAAATTGAAATCTTACTTACTCAAACGAACGAAAACTTGTTGGAACAAGGCCTCCTTGGAGCAATACCTAAATAGAGACATGACACCTAGGGGGCTTCAGATCCAGGTGTTTCCGGCCTTCCCTATTGAGGATGATAACTTTAAAGAAAAGTGGGAAGAAGCATGCAGGATGTGCTCACGCACGATGATAGAACTCCTGATAGGCTATCACAAAAAACGTCTCGATGAGCTGGAGAAAGATATAGAGATGCTCAAATCTGAAATAAAACAAAAATTATCTAAGGAATCATTGGCTCTATTTGACACTGAATTAGAGGAAGAATTTAAGCAGTGGGAAACCGATATTAAGACTAAGAAGGCACGCAAGTTCCAACGAGACTTAACTGATTATAGAAACAACATGGTTTTCAAATGGTACCATGAACGGAATGGTCGACGTCCGATCAATCATAAGTCTTCTAACCAGTCCTTGGCAGAATCAGTTTCATCAGCAGAGAGTGGTGGTAGCTTGAAAACCTCAAATCGTGAGATCTATGGACAGATACCATATCGAGGAGGTGTGGAAACCAGAAACTCCTATAAAACTAGACACAATCAGGACAACTGGAGGAAAGATGGTCCCCATGCCAAAGACACTCTTAAGGTAATCAACCTAACAGATAAAGTTTTGACTGAGGCCCAACTTGAGGTGCTACAGCTGGGTCTGTCCTTTTCCCCTGTGGCTAATTTCGATTTGTTCACGGGAATAAAGGACATCCAGCTGTTTGGTCGTAAGCTCTTGCTTAAAAAATATTTTGCTAGAAAGGATATGGGAGATTGTACTGGATTTTCCAGGGAGGAACAGGAGGCAATTAAGATATTGGAATCTTTATTGGCAGAACAAAGTTCAACTGATCTTACAAAATTTCCCTCATACATAAAAAAGAAATCAACCACCTTCCCACCCTTGTCGGCCTGCCCCACTATAGAGTTATTTGTTAAAATGGTAGTTCAAGAATTCAGATCTTTACCATCAAAAAGAACTCATGACAATTTAAATGGTCATCAGAGACGAGCATTAAAAGAACTACAATCAATGAAGGATATAGTGATTAAGCAGGCCGACAAGGGTGGTAATGTGGTTATTTGGTCCACAAAAGCCTATGAACAGGAGGCGTACAAACAACTTTATGATAAAGCCTGTTATACTAAACTTGAGGGAAACCCAACAACCAAATTCAGTATTGAGCTTATGGCCATACTCCAGAGGGCTTATGATGAGGGGATTATCCCCAAATCGGTCTTTGAGGGTCTTATACAGGAACATCCGGTAACACCGACAATATACTTTTTGCCCAAAATACACAAAAATATAGAACAACCCCCCGGAAGACCCATAGTATCGGGAAATAATAGCTTGTGTGAGCCAATTTGCAAATTTTTAGATTATTATCTCAAGAACAGTGTGTTTACCCTGCCCTCCTATATAAGGGATTCCACAGAATTTCTAAATAGGCTTGAAGACCTGACCATGGAAGCTGACATGGTCATGGTCACCGCTGATGTACAATCATTATATACATCTATAGCGCATCAAGATGGGATCCGTGCAGCTGAATTTTATTTGAGAATGACAGACATGGACCAGCAGCTGGTGGATCTCCTCCTCATACTTTTATTTGTGTTAACTCATAATTATTTTTTATTCAAGGACCGCTACTACCTCCAGGAGAGGGGGACCGCAATGGGGGCGTCTTGTGCGCCCTCATATGCCAACCTCTTTCTTGGGTGGTGGGAGCGGTCTATTGAATTTCCGTCTGGTCCAACTGGCGCAGTCCACATGTGGCTGCGCTATATAGACGATGTGTTTATGATTTGGGAGGGGGAGATCCAACAGCTAAAGCAGTTCATGGATGGACTTAATGATAACAGGTTAAATATTGGACTTACTTTCAACTTTAGCAGAGAAAGCATTGAATATCTGATGTTAAAGTGTCAAAAGGAAGCGATGGGACTCTAATAACAGACGTCTATCGGAAGGGAACTGCTGTTAACTCCCTGCTAAGTGCGAGGTCTTCACATCCGGCACAAACCATTAAAGCTGTTCCAATAGGTCAGTTTCTACGTGTTAAACGCATTTGCTCAACTAATACGCTATTCGAAAATCAAGCCAATGACCTTAAAAGGCGTTTTCGTTCCCGCCATTACAGGGATGATTCCATACATAAGGGCTATATACGGGCGAAAGAAGCTCCACGATCCCAGCTCCTGAAGACGGCTATGAGAGAACAAGATCCTAAGGTAAGATTTATCACCCCATATCACGCCCAATGGCGTGAAATGACGACTGTTATCAACAAATACTGGCCCATTCTTTTGTCAGATAATGACTTAGCAGGTGTTCTAACACCCAGACCAGCTATAACCCCTAAGAAATCTAAAACCATCAAGGATTTGGTTGTCCGCAGTCACTATGTCACCCCTCCCAATAATTTTCTGGGTAGTACGAGGGGCCCAAAATGGGGTTCATACCCCTGTGGCGACTGCGGCGCTTGCTCACAGCTCATGAGAGTCAGTGACTTCTCCAATAATGATGGCAGTGCCACGTATAGGATCCTACACCACATAAACTGTCGTACGACAGGGGTCATCTATTGGGCAGTGTGTCCATGTGGGCTCATATACGTGGGACTGACATCTAGAGAACTTAGGGTAAGGATCATGGAACACATCAGAGATATTAAAAACGCCAGGAAAGCCATCAATAGGGAAGATGTGGAAGCCCTTAAAAATATCCCTAAGCATTTCAGGGAATTTCATGCGAGCAATTGGAGACTCCTGAAATTTAGGGGAATTGATAGGGTGTACCCAGGAATGAGAGGAGGTAACTTTAAAAATATACTTGCTCAAAGGAAGGCCAAGTGGATCACCCTGTTGGATACAATAAAACCTAAAGGGTTGAATGATGCAATCAGTTTTAGACCTTTTCTGTAGTTCTCCGCTGCATATGATAATGGCTGTCACAATTTGTCCCTGCTACTGTTCTTTTAATGTGTGTTTTATATCCGTTATTTTACAGGGCTGTGTGGATTGGCACAAATATCAATTTACAAGCTAACATAGCAAAGGACATCTGAGATCAAGCAATGATGATTTGTTAACATGTTACTTGCCATCATAATGTACATGTAATTGCATTGATCTACACAGGGATAGACAGGGTGTGATGACTTCGCACTATGTATAATTATAATTGCTGAATATAATTTTATAGTGTAAATTGTTATAATGATTACTCATATCTAACACTATATATTTATATGATTCGTTGTTGATACTGTGGCTGTTATTGTGTAAAACCGCGCCCTTAACGTTCCTGTGTGGATAAATGCATTAAAATAAATGTAAGGCAGAGAGGGAGCATTAAAGGGCCATACATCATAAATAAATATTGAGACTCCTTGTAGTGAAAAATTATAGACAAATTTATTTCAACATTACAATAACAAGGAGACAACATTGCAATTAGTAAAAAAAGTGCATAGGTGCAGGAAAAATGGTTCCAGAGAAAGTTCCCAGATCAAGGGCCCCTGCCATAATGGCTACAAATTACTGGGTCAGCAGTACAAGTTCAATACTTTATAAATAATATATATATTGCCGCTTACCCATCAAGAAAAAAGTGCAAAGTGCCAAGTAAACGCCCAGGCAGGGGTCCAGTACAGGGGAAGGAAGCCCCAACGCGTTTCGCTGCGTTAGCTTCTTCGGGGGGCAGTGTGTGGCAAGGGTGCCGCATGGTGGGTCTTTATAAACCCCCCAAAATATAGTAGGGATTGTCTTCACCTGCGCCGCGCGCGTCCCGATCCATCCCGCCCATCACTTCCGGGTCTCACCAGCGGAAGTGACTCTAACGTGACGTCACCCTCCACCGCTGGAGAGATCCTCAGTACGAGCGGAAAGGAGAGAGGCGGGAAGCGCGCGCCGCGGACATCCCAGGTATGGGCAAGGAAGTGGGCGTCCCCAACTTCACAAGACCATACTGAACATGGCGTGAGCCGCGTCATCCATGGGCCGCACCTAAACATGTAAATATAAGTACCGGGGCGGACCTAAACACACCGTACAATACAAAGTGTGTGGTCCCAATCAAACCCCGGACAGTAGTTAGATTTATACATAGTACGAGCCATAACGACATATATATATTCAGGGGGTATATAAATACATCATGGAAGTCATGGAAATCATAGAAGGAGCATATACTCCACCGGAGCAGAGCACAGACATAATAAACATAGAAAATCACACACATAATAGGGGGAAACATGTAGATACAAGGTGTTAAATATAGCACCATCTCCATATATTTTAACTCTTTTCTCTATCTTTATTTATCCTGTATCCATTAATCCACCTTCACCCCCATCATGGTGTAATTTCAAGATCAGTCCAGAATATGTATGCTCCGGTCCTAGTGAACAATAGACATCCCAAAAGGGACAGAAGGGTATCTTCCACAGATGAAGTACATAGATATTCCATGGTTCAGGGATGCAGAAAAGACACACCATTACAGGCACCTATACAAAGAGAAGCCACAAACACAAAGCAAAAAAGAAAAAAGAAAGGGAACAAAAATTAAAATCAATTAAAAACAACACACATGTAAAATCCACACATGGGTTGCCCCCAGAGAGACAGAAGGGATTAGAACCAATTTTTCAATTGTGTTCCAAAAAATATTTTACATAAATGAAGAGAAGCTCAATTTCTCATTGAGACCGTTCGGTGTCATGGTCCCCAAACGGACTATCCAGCTACACTCCCTTTGGGCAAGGGCCTTGCTGTAATCACCCCCCCTCATCCCAAGGTGTACCACGTCAATGCCCCTCACCCTGAATTGGGTGGGGTCACAGCCATGCCTCACCTTGTGATGACGGGGTAATGTGGTCAGCCGCGGATCATCCAGGTCAAGATCAGGTGTCGCTAAGATGTTCCTCACGTGTTCACGTGTACGCACTCTTAACTCCCGCGTTGTGAGTCCCACATATACAAGATTGCACCCACATGTGGCATAATAAACCACATTACTTGTCCGGCAAGTAATGTGGTGACGGATCTGTAATTCTCGACTACCATCAGCCGATAAGAACGAGGTTGCTCTTACCATGTTGCGACAGGCAAGACATGTGCCACAAGGGAAGAACCCCCAATGTGGTTCTCTACTCCCAAATAAGCGTGGCACCCTGGCCACGTAATGACTACGGACCAGGGTATCACGCAAGTTGAAGGCCCTTCTCGCTGTCATTGGTGGACAGTCCGGTAAATTTGGTCCGATGGATGGCTCAGTTTTGAGTACTCTCCAGTGACGTTTAAGGATGGCTCCCATCTCCCGCCACTTGTCATTATAAGTGGAAATAAAGCGGGCGACTGGAGCAGATACTTCCCTACGTTTGGGAGCTAACAACTCATCACGTGATGTCCTCTGAGCCCGATGGTATCCCCTTCGCACACTCCTTCCACTATAGCCTCTTGATAAAAACCTCTCCCGAAGGTCTTGAGCCTGCTCCTCAAAGGAATTACTATTCGAGCAGACTCTTTTGGCTCTCAAATACTGGCCAATCGGGATTGCAGAGACTGTGGAGGGAGTGTGCGCGGATGATGCGTGGAGAAGACTGTTTACTGATGTCTCCTTATGATAGATCGTTGTCTGGATAGAGCGGTCGGGATGCACCGAAATATGAATGTCCAAAAAATCAATAAGAGTAGCATGATATTTGAAAGTCAACTTAATATTATAATTATTTAAATTCAAATCAGAAATAAACTGAGAAAAATCAGAAAAAGTGCCCTTCCAAAAAATCAAAATATCATCAATAAAACGGAGCCAGCACTGCGCTTGGGACGCGGCGGGCACGCCCTCGCCGAACACCTCCCTCTCCCAGAAACCTAAGAAGAGGTTAGCGTACGAAGGCGCGCACGCCGCGCCCATCGCAGTGCCGCACTCCTGTAGAAAAAAATGATCCTTAAACAAAAAATAATTGTGGGTCAAAATAAAAGAAAGTAATTCCATAATCAGTTCAATCATCGGTGCATCCAGACCGCCCATCTCCAGAAAGAATCTCGCTGCTCGGAGACCAAACTCATGTTTGATAGAGGAATACAATGACTCCACGTCCACCGTGGCTAGAATGACATCAGGGTCCACAAAGATCCCATCTATCTGCCTCAGGACGTCAGTAGTGTCTCCGACATAGGAGGGCAAAGTCCGAACCAAGGGATGCAGGTAAAAATCAATAAACCTGCATACCGGTTCAGACAGCCCTCCAATGCCGGAGACTATCGGACGGCCTGGGGGGACAAGGGGATCTTTGTGGACTTTTGGGAGTAGATAAAAGGTTGGAATTTTAGGGTCTTTGGTTAGAAGGCCCTCCATTACCTTCTTGGGTATCAAACCCTTTTGAAAAGCCAGATCTAATATCTCAAAAAGAGCAGCCGTAAACGTATTGGTTGGATTGGAGGATAGAGTTGAATATGATGATTTGTTCCTTAGCTGCCTGAAGGCCTCCCGTTCGTACATTTTAGTCGGCCAGAGGACCACGTTCCCCCCTTTGTCAGCCGGTTTAATAATAATATCGGGCAGGGATCTCAACTCACCCAGAGCAGTTCTTTGGTCATGGGTAAGGTTATCCCTGCCCGATTTGCTGCCCCCTAATTTCTTAAAATCATTAGATACCAATTTGTGGAAAATCTCCACTGCTGGGCAGAGTGAGAAAGGAGGGAACGTGGCAGACCGTGGAAAAATATTTTTAGGGAATTTACCTCCTTTTTTGGGGGGTTTATAAAGACCCACCATGCGGCACCCTTGCCACACACTGCCGCCCCAAAGAAGCTAACGCAGCGAAACGCGTTGGAGCTTCCTTCCCCTGTACTGGACCCCTGCCTGGGCGTTTACTTGGCACTTTGCACTTTTTTCTTGATGGGTAAGCGGCAATATATATATTATTTATAAAGTATTGAACTTGTACTGCTGACCCAGTAATTTGTAGCCATTATGGCAGGGGCCCTTGATCTGGGAACTTTCTCTGGAACCATTTTTCCTGCACCTATGCACTTTTTTTTACTAATTGCAATGTTGTCTCCTTGTTATTGTAATGTTGAAATAAATTTGTCTATAATTTTTCACTACAAGGAGTCTCAATATTTATTTATGATGTATGGCCCTTTAATGCTCCCTCTCTGCCTTTTGTTTATAATAAACTTTTGGAGTGGCCTTAGAATATTTATATTTACCCCATCTGTTACCCCAAGTTCTTGTAAAATAATTATAATAAATGTGTAGTCACTGGAGCAATCTTTTGCCCTTACATTGCCCTTTCATGATATGGCTGCATCAGCAGCACTGTGGGTGCGCGCGCTGCCCGGGCCTTTTCCTCCCTCCACGTGACTCCTGGCGTCCTATCGGATCCACGTTATGCGCGCATGCGCAGAGCGGTTTCCGGGACGCCGGGGGCCGCGATCATGGTGGTACGACCGGCTGGCGCGCGCCGATTCACACAGGTGCGTCTCATTTGGTGTCCTTAAAAAGTGCCTTCCCCACTGCCTCTGCACCTCCTGGACGAAGCTTTCTTGCGAAACGCGTCGAGGTGCAGGGCAGTGTGGTCGGGATCGGTACTATGGCTACAGCGGGTCTGTATTACCAGACAATTACTACAACCTTCATCTAACCTAGGGCATTGTCCCTGTACTACTTTATGGCTCAGTGTTTATGGTAAATCGTATGGTTGATGCTGCTCCTTATAATTCCAGCATATAGATGTGTAATTTTGACTCTTTGCTATTCTGGTTACAAGCTTTGGCACATATGTAAATTCATGCATTTGGCTAAACTGCCTATATCTGCTTATATTTATCAGCTGGACCCCCCCCCCCTATTTTTCCTGCTGGCTGTAATCACTTGTTTTCTATGGATGTAATATCTACAAATCATGTTCAATGAATGACTGCCTGCAACTCTGACTGCAATTTTTTGGCTGATTATTCTGGATAAATTTACTATAATTCAGAGGCAAATTATTGACCTCCTTTATGTCTATTTTTATGCTAGTGAATTGTATCATTATTTCTGGCTGTCGGGACTGATCCATATGTGATATCCACAAATCATGTAGCAAAGTCTTCATATCCACTATATCAATATGGGTATGATCACTTTGAGTTGTTGTACCGGCGATGGAATTTAAAAGTGTCATCTGGTTTTAGATCTATATGTTGCTATAACTGAGCCTGTGATATTTAATCATGACCGCTGCATAATATTCCATGTGGATGATATTGTTCGACTGACCACACTGCCCTGTTGGTTTTTAATATGGTGGTTTTTCACATGTTTTTAATAACACTGTTTGTCTATACTGTGTGCCTTTACAAATAATAATATTGTTAATAAAGATTTGTATATAATTTTCCTAAAAAAGACGTGTGTCCTTTTGGATGGTTTTTTATGGTTTAACCAATTAACCAGTGATCATTTGTAGGCTCTAATGGTAATTTTGGGATCATGGTTTAGAAATATTGGAATTTATGATATTATGGATCCTATTCAATTAATGGTGTATTTATTACCATAAATCAGACTATTATGCAGTCGGTGCAACAGTGACCTCCTGCACCACGTACGGATTACTTTGGGAGGAGGATTCCCCATACAGCCAGCACACGACTAAACGTGATGTTTTAGAGGTTTTTCTTTGTTCTAATATATGCTATTAAAAATCTGCATGTATGGGCAGACAGGCTTCTGGCTATATAGGATCATGAATAGAGTCTGGTAATAGGGCGGGGTTCTGGGTTCTTAGTCAGAAGAAACTGCATGCTAATCAGAAAAAAGACTGACTGGAACAGCCTAAACATATTTGGACATCACCATAATGAAATTGCAGCGGGGCAATTTGCAGATCACCCTTTATCGTAAGCCCATGGCTACCAATGCGTTCCTCGCCAGGGACGGTCACCTCCGTAGAGGCATTCCAAAAGGATAATACCTGTGTCTGCAGAGGAATTGCTTGGAAATATCGCCAAATCCAGGGACTTACGTGACTGGTTCATACAGCAGGGCTATCCGAAAAGGATACGCAGGGACACCTACTGCCATGCACTGGCACTAGATAAGATGCATCGCTTTAAATCTCAGCACCCTAGAGGTATCAATAAAGCCATGTCTTAAGGCCCTGTCACACACAGATAAATCTGCGGCAGATCTGTGGTTGCAGTGAAATTGTGGACAATCAGTGCCAGGTTTGTGGCTGTGTACAAATGGAACAATATGTCCATGATTTCACTGCAACCACAGATCTGCCAAAGATTTATCTGTGTGTGACAGGGCCTTTACACTTGCTTCATAAATTGCTGACATAGGCATAATTAACACTGCCATTTTTAATATACAACAATTGCAATTTACAGGTAGATTTTATGCCGCGATCCCCAATACCACAGAGGTATTAACAAAGTGATGTTCCACTTTGGCTATATAGATTCCCCAGATAGGCATACTATAGATACCATCATTGCAAGTGCAATACAATACAGATAATCGTATTCATGTATTCCCAGTCTCACGGGGATAACCCCTCACAGCTATGTACAATCCTAGGTCACTATTAAGAACCCACTAACCACTATAAAAATATAAACATGAAAAATGGTAAAGCATTACTGCTATAGGGATACTATAAACAATGAAAAATACATTTAGTGATCTGGAAAAAATGAAATATATGAAAATGGTATTGCAAAACTGCTATATGTCACGCTCCCCGGGTCCCGACGCCGTCCCTCACTCACCGCTCCGGTCCCCGGTCCTCCTGCCCCCGGCCACACAGCTCACTCTTCCTCCTCTGCGTCCTCCATGCTCCCTGTCCCCTGCTCCCGGCGTCCCCGTGCCACCCAGGACACACTGTCGGGCTCTCCTGCATCCTCTGCACCGCTTCCTGCTTGGCCTCCGGCACTCGGGCTTCGCGCATGCGCATTAGGGGGCGCACGCGGTCATTGACCTCCTCTTAAAGGGCCAGCGTTCCAGAAACAGGATATTGCCAAATTGAGGTACAGGCTATATTAAGACCTTCCTTCCAAGTGGGCGGTGCCTGTTCAACGTGTTTCATTAAGCTAGGTGCTCAGGTCCCCTCTTGCCTAGTCTCCTACTAACCTTATGTATTTCACAGTGCCAGTCCTGCCACTCTAACCCGGTCCTGACTACGGTTCGCCCTGGAAGTCCTTCGGTGATTGTCGGCTGTGACCCCACCATCTTCTCCAGCCGGAACCCGTCCCCGATTCTTGGCTTCACCTGTGGACCTGCCCATTTGTTCAGCTGGACCTGGATCCCGCCTGACGTCTCTACCCGGCACCTGGACCTGGGTCCCGCCTGACGTCTCTACCCGGCACCTGGACCTGGATCCCGCCTGACTTCTCTACCCGGCACCTGGACCTGGATCCCACCTGACATCTCTACCCGGCACCTGGACCTGAGCCCTGTCATCTGGACTACCTCCAGGAGCTCCGTGGATCCAGAGACATCGTCATTCCAGTCTCCTGAAGGACTCTGTTCCTGTACCGTTAGTGTTACGGCTACTGTGCATCTAGGCCCTCTGCTGGGGTGACCGGACAGTCCCTCTACAGGGGTTAGCTCCAGGTTGCCTCACTGGAGGAGTCCGGTGCATGGCCCAGAGTATCCACCACCGGGACTTAACAGTTTGAAAAGGCCATGGATCCCGCCGAAGCACTAGTGTCCCAGCTGGCTGGCTTACAGCAGGAACTGGTACGTCAACGTGAGACTCAATCTCGCATGCTGGCCTTCATGTCCTCAGTGGACACTCGCCTGAATACCCTTCAAGCAACAGCCACGTCCCTGTCGACTTCGACCACGACTGCGGCTCCCGTGGGGACTTCGTCTGAGACCTCTAAGCTTCGCCTGGCCTCTCTGCCCCGGTATGCCGGGGACCCCAAACCTGCAGGGGATTTTTGAATCAGTGCTCGCTACACTTCAAGTTGCTTCCGCACCTCTTTGCCTCTGACCAAGCGAAGATAGCCTTTGTGATGTCCCATCTAGAGGGCGAAGCACTTGCCTGGATGAATCCCTTGTGGGAGAAGGAAAACCCTATGACAACCAATATCCGGGACTTCTTGGAAGCCTTTCGTATTACATTCGACGAACCCGGACGTGCTTCCGCGTCCGCCTCATCCCTTCTCAGGTTACGCAAAAGAACCTTGACGGTTGGTCAGTATACCATCCGGTTCCGTACTCTGGCCTCTGAGCTGGGCTGGAACAATGAGGCATTGACAGCAGCCTTCTGGGAAAGACTCTCTGGGCGCATTAAGGATGAGTTGACCGGTCTCGACGTTCCTCCTACCTTGGATGCCCTGGTCGCCCTAGCAACCCGAGTTGACCTTCGTTTCCAGGAACGGTCTAAAGAAGTATTCCGCGAGAGACGTCCGACATGGCACTCGCCCACTCCGTTGAAGTCCACCGTCCCTCAGTCCGCACCTTCTGGCACCTCCACTCACGAGCCCATGCAAATAGACCGACTGAGGCAATCCGAGCAACGCCGAGCAGAACGGCTCGCCAAGGGCCTGTGTTTTTACTGCAGAGATGGTACACACCTGCTGCGTTGCTGCCCTGAGAAGCCGGGAAACTCCAAAGCCTAGGGTTGGTAGGAGAGGCCACCCTAGGTACCGGGACTCTCTCAGACCCAGTTACATGGACTGTCCAAGTGACGACGGAGGAGACCCGGCTCACGGCAGAAGTGTATCTCGATTCCGGAGCAGCAAGCAACTTCATTCAACAGGCTACGGTGGATAAGTACCAGGTACCCGTTGTTCCACTTGACAAACCCCTTGTGATTGCCTCTGTGGATGGGAAACCCCTATCCAACATTGTGTTGTTTATCACCAAGCCCGTGGAACTACGTATCGGAGCCTTGCATACTGAGAAAATCGCTCCTTATGTCCTCCCGCGTATGTCTCACCCGCTCCTGCTTGGCTTGCCCTGGTTACGAGTACATGAACCTTCTGTCAACTGGCGTTCTGGAGAGATAAACAGTTGGGGCCCGTCTTGTCATGAGAACTGCCTGCAGTCCGTACAGCCCATCTGTCGACCTCCGGCCCCGGAGTCGCTACCAGGACTACCCTCTGCCTATTGGTCCTTCGCGGACATTTTTGATAAAAAGGAGTCAGAGGTATTGCCGCCGCATCGACCCTACGACTGTGCTATCGACTTACTGCCTGGAACCACTCCTCCTCGGGGAAGGATATACCCCTTGTCTCCTGCTGAAACACAGGCCATGTCTGATTACATCGCCGAGAACCTGGCAAGGAGATTCATTCGGAGATTCTCGTCTCCTGCCGGAGCAGGTTTCTTCTTCGTCAAGAAGAAAGAAGGCGACTTACACCCCTGTATCGATTACTGGGGCTTGAACCAGATCACCGTGAAAAACAAATATCCCCTGCCTCTAATCCCAGAATTATTCGACCGGCTCAGAGGGGCCCGTATATTCACCAAGTTAGACCTCGGCGGAGCCTACAACCTGGTTCGTATTCGCTCAGGGGACGAATGGAAGACTGCATTCAACACCCGTGACGAGCACTATGAATATTGTGTGATGCCCTTCGGTCTTTGTAACGTTCCGGCTGTCTTCCAGGAACTGGTGAATGACATGTTCAGGGATCTCCTCTACGTCTGTGTGGTCATATATCTAGATGACATCCTGGTCTATTCCCCGGACTTGCAGACCCACAGAAAGAACGTGCAACTCGTCCTACAGAGGCTTAGGGAGAATCGCCTGTACGCCAAATACGAGAAGTGTGTGTTTGAGCGGTCGTCCCATGCCTTTCTGGGCTACGTGATCTCTGACACAGGTCTACAGATGGATCCCGAGAAGGTCTCTTCTATCCTCAATTGGCCCCCTCCTTCCGGACTGAAGGCCATTCAACGCTTCCTCGGCTTTGCCAACTATTACCGCCAATTCATCCCATACTTCTCTGCTCTGACAGCGCCTCTCTCCGCCTTGACCAAGAAGGGGGCTAACCCAAAAAACTGGTCACCTGAGGCTGACGCCGCGTTCTGCTCCCTGAAGCGGGCGTTTGCATCTTCCTCCGTTCTCCACCGACCTGAGTTGAACCGACAATTCACCTTGGAGGTGGACGCCTCCTCCTCTGGGGCCGTGCTTATGCAGAAATCCTCCACTGGGAAGATGGTCACCTGCGGCTTCTTTTCTAAGATCTTCTCGACACCTGAACGTAACTACACCATTGGCGATCGAGAGCTTCTGGCTGTCAAGCTGGGTTTGGAGAAATGGCGTTACCTCTTGGAGGGGGCGGTATACCCAGTGATCATTTACACAGACCATAAGAACCTGGAATATCTGCGGTCTGCCCAAAGACTGAACCTGCGCCAAACCCGTTGGTCTCTGTTTTTTGCCCGGTTTGACTTCCAACTTCATTTTCGGCCCGCGGATAAGAACGTGCGAGCGGATGCCTTGTCCCGGTCTTTTGTGCCAGGGGAACAGGAAGAGGAGACGTTCCAACCCATCATCTGCCCCAGTAAGGTCATTCCAGTGGCTCCTGTCACTCTGGCTCAGATACCAGCTGGGAAGACTTATGTCACGGAGACCAACAGACAGAAAGTCCTACAATGGGGGCATACTTTGAAAATAGCCGGTCATGTCGGTCAGAAGAAAACGTGGAATACGATTGTCCGTCACTATTGGTGGCCGTCCCTTTGCAAGGACGTTGTCTCCTTTGTCTCCGCCTGCCCATCCTGTGCCTGGAACAAAACACCTAAGCACCTGCCCTATGGTCGTCTTTTGCCTTTGCCAATTCCCTCCGTTCCATGGCAACACATTGCCATGGACTTTATCACGGACTTACCCCTGTCTTCTGGACATATGGTCATCTGGGTCGTGGTGGATCGTTTCTCGAATATGGGTCATTTCGTCCCCATGGTTGGACTGCCATCTGCCCAGCTCGCTGACGCCTTTATACAACATATCTTCCGGCTGCACAGCTTTCCCGCACATATCGTGTCCAACAGAGGAACGCAGTTCACCTCACGCTTCTGGAGGGCTCTCTGCGAACATCTGGGAGTTTCTCTGGACTTTTCCTCGGCCTACCACCCACAGTCAAATAGCCAAGTGGAACGGGTTAATCAGATCCTGACTTCCTTCCTGCGCCACTACGTCAATGTTTATCATGACGACTGGTCCACGCTTCTCCCTTGGGCTGAGTTCTCTCATAACCATCACATCAGCGAGTCCACCTCCAGCTCTTCCTTCCATGTCATCTACGGACTTCAGCCTTCCGTTCCTCTACCGGTATCCGCGGTTTCCGATGTCCCCGCTGAAGAAGCCCTGGCCAGAGACTTTTCTGCTATATGGAATTCTGTCAAAACCTCCCTTGAACGTGCTTCCGCACAGATGAAGAGACACGCGGACATGAGACGCCTTGATCCTCATTTCTCTCCTGGGGACTTGGTCTGGCTTGCCTACAAATATGTCCGACTGAAGTTGCCATCGTACAAGTTGGGTCCGCGGTACATCGGCCCGATCAAGGTCATCAGACGGATCAATGAGGTCTCATACAAGCTGCAGCTTCCGGTCACGATGCGGATACCTAACTCCTTCCATGTCTCTTTACTCAAGCCTGTAGTCCTTAGTCCTTTCTCCGCTGATACCGGTACTCCTCCTCCTCCTATTAAAGACGATGACGTTTATGCGGTAAGAGATATTGTAGCCATGAAGACGATGAGGGGTTAGCAATTCTTCCTTGTCGACTGGGCGGGTTATGGTCCCGAGGACAGGTTCTGGGAACCCCGGGAAAATGTTGGCACCCACTGATACGTGACTTCTTGTCCCGATTGCGAAGAGGGGGGCTTGGGGGAGGGGGTACTGTCACGCTCCCCGGGTCCCGATGCCGTCCCTCACTCACCGCTCCGGTCCCCAAGCCTCCTGCCCTTGGCCACACAGCGCACTCTTCCTCCTCTGCGTCCTCCATGCTCCCTGTCCCCCGCTCCCGGCGTCCCCGTGCCACCCAGGACACACTGTCGGGCTCTCCTGCATCCTCTGCACCGCTTCCTGCTCTGGCCTCCGGCACTCGGGCTTCACGAATGCGCATTAGGGGGCGCGCGCGGTCATTGACCTTCTCTTAAAGGGCCAGCATTCCAGAAACAGGATATTGCCAAATTGAGGTACAGGCTATATTAAGACCTTCCTTCCAAGTGGGCGGTGCCTGTTCAACGTGTTTCATTAAGCTAGGTGTTCAGGTCCCCTCTTGCCTAGTCTCCTACTAACCTTATGTATTTCACAGATCCAGTACTGCCACTCTAACCCAGTTCTGACTATGGTTCGCCCTGGAAGTCCTTCGGTGACTGTCGGCTGTGACTCCACCATCTTCTCCAGCCTGAACCCGTCCCCGATCCTCGGCTTCACCTGTGGACCTGCCCATTTGTTCAGCTGGACCTGGATCCGCCTGACGTCTCTACCTGGCAGCTGGACCTGGATCCGCCTGACGTCTCTACCTGGCACCTGGACCTGGGTCCTGCCTGACGTCTCTACCCGGCACCTGGGTCCTGCCTGACGTCTCTACCCGGCACCTGGACCTGGATCCCACCTGACGTCTCTACCCGGCACCTGGACCTGGATCCCACCTGACGTCTCTACCCGGCACCTGGACCTGAGCCTTGTCATCTGGACTACCTCTAGGAGCTCCTTGGATCCAGAGACATTGTCATTCCAGTCTCCTGAAGGACTCTGTTCCTGTACTGTTAGTGCTCCGGCTACCGTACATCTAGGCCCTCTGGTGGAGTGACCGGACAGTCCCTGTACCGGGGTTAGCTCCAGGTTTCCTCACTGGAGGACTCCGGTGCACGACCCAGAGTATCACTATGAATATTTCTAAGTAGTAGAGATATTTAGCAAATGTATTCATCAATGCAAATGAGCCCGAATAACCAACGACAAGGTAATCTCTAATTTTTCGGGAACCTAACCTTAATGTCTTTATGTGCTATTAAAAATCTAAAAAGAGCCATAAATCATAAATCGGACTATTACCATAAATCAGACTATTATGCAGTCGGTGCAACAGTGACCTCCTGCACCACGTACGGATTACTTTGGGAGGAGGATTCCCCATACAGCCAGCACACGACAGGGTGATCCAGGATATCAGCTGGACCCCTATTTGGAAACACAGCAATACAATATCCCCCAAATATACATGAAATAGTCAGCGAAAGTCGTATGTCCTCTTTTCTGTTCTGCACACTGTTACCCACCGAGGGGGCAGATATGAATGATGTTCCATTTTGCAGCAATACTAGTTAGTCATAATTAACATAGTATATACTTTATGATTCTTCTGTCGGGTGGCTACTAGTATAACCATCTATATCCAGCCTATACCAACCTTAAAGATGTAATATTATAACCAGTATGCATCTCATATTTTAGGGGATGTGGTATTTACCTCTCTTATTATAGAAATCCTATAAGGGGCCCTATTTATACAAGGGCCCATATATGTTGGGGTGAGATTCCTCTGTTGGGCGGCTACTATTGCAACCATCTATATCCAGCCTATACCAACCTTGAAGATGTAATATTATAATCAGTATATGTCTTTTATATTAGGGGATCAGGTATATCCATCTCTCTTATTATAGAGACCCCATAAGGACCCCTATTAATATAAGGGTCCATATATGTTTGGGAGAGACCCTGCTCCATAATGTTGGCTTTATACACTATTTGGAGTACTATTTATAGCTGACTATTTATGCCACAATGCGGCAATTGCAGATTTTTAAATCGCGTTCTGGTTTGCAATGCTCTATTATGCTGTGTACTGCAGGCATCCCCACCATTTTTTAGGGAGTCTGTTACAGTAACTGCCAGTCTTGGTACAACAATCATGATAATAACGATCGCGACCCATCCAATGACTGATATTTATCATCATACAGTAATGACTTTATTACAAGTCATTCTGCAATAACACAATGTATGTTACAGTGATCGCTATTTCATCTTTGCTGTAGTAGCCGCTGTAGTTCATTATTCGCAATACCCCCTTTTAACATACTGGCATTTTCCTTTACACATGATGCTATTTCTATACCTGCAGTGAAGAAAAAAATTATTTGATCCCTTCATGATTTTGTAAGTTTTCCCACTGATAAAGACATGAACAGTCTATAATTTTAAGGGTAGGTTATTTTATAAGTGAGAGATAGAATATCCAGAGTAAAATCCAGAAAATCACATTGTATAAAGTACATAAATTTGTGCAGGTAACGAGTTGATTAAAGCGTCTAAGGGGTACTTTGCACACTGCGACATCGCAGCTGCGATGTCGGTGGGGTCAAATTGAAAGTGATGCACATCCGGCGTCTAATGAGACATCGTAGTGTGTAAATCGTTTTTGCGACGATAAACGAGCGCAAAAACGTTGTTATTGTATGATCGGTGTAGCGTCGGGGAAAACCATAATCTTGTAGTGCGATCATGCGATTTCCTTACAAATCGTCCATCTCCTGCACCTCATTTTTGTGTGTAAAGTCTGTGCGTCCGACATGCAACTTTTTTTTTTCCCCCTCTTGCCAAGTTAACACACGTATTATACTCTAACCCCGTCTATCCTTGTTTTAATTGGTTAACGCATCTGCCTATGGAAGTTGTTTCCATGCTTTAAAAGAGGTGGTTTTTTTGGGTATGTTGTGCCGTTCGGTCACAGCGTGTGGGTGAGCATTGTCCAAGCATTGCTAATGTTTATTTATTCATGTTTTATTCGCATGTGTGATAATCTCCTTTTTTATTTATTTATTTTTTTTTTAAATTATTGGTTTCTAATTAAAATGCTAGGATATTGGAATGATGATTTGCATCACGTAAATAATGTTTTTTTGTATCTATTTTTCTTGTTATTTTTTTTGATAATTAATATGGTTTAGAATAGGTACTAAACATACATTATTTGTATTCAATAAATTTTAAATTGATACTATGTTCTTTTAGAATCGCAATCGAGACAACATGCACGTGGATGATGAGCATACTGTTGTTGGAGCTGCAATAGCTGCCGCAGCTGCGTCGGCTATACAAGAAGTTAGTGATGCAGGTTTGACAAATGAAAGACACGGCCGCATATGGGCACGCCAGTGGAACGTTACACACATATGCATTTAGTGCGTGATTTGCAGGAGAATAATCCAAGAGATTTTCATAATTATCTTCGGATGTCGGAGGATTCATTCAATTTCCTGCACCAAAGAGTGGCTCCGTATATTACACGCCAAAATACCGTCATGCTAGCTGCTGTGCCCAGTGCTGACCGCCTCAGCGTGACGCTACGTTTTCTGGCCACAGGAAGATCTCTCACTGACTTGCAGTATGCCTCTGCCATATCCCTATCTCTGTTAAGCACTATAATTCCAGAAACCTGCCAGGCAATCATTGATGCTTTAAGGGACTTTATGCCATTTCCAAAAAATGGCAATGAGTGGCTAGACATTGCCAAAGATTTTGACGCTATGTGGCAGTTTCCTAATTGTGGATGAGCAATTGACGGAAAGCACATCCGTATTAATCAGCCACACAATAGTGGGTCATAGTATCATAATTACAAAGGCTATTTTAGCATTATTCTTCTTGCGTCAGCTAATGCAAATTATGAATTTGTCATGGTTGACGTAGGCTTAAATGGGCGGATATCTGATGGCGGGGCCCTTGAGCACACACAATTTAGCAAACGTCTAACCCAATCGCAGCTGGGATTACCAGACAATTCTGTTACTTTCCGCAATATGAATTTTGTTTTTTTGGCGGATGAGGCCTTCCCTTTAAAAAAAACCTTTTAAGACCTTATCCACAAATCTCATTAAATCCACAACGTCGTGTTTTTAATTATCGTCTTTCAAGAGCACGACGCGTGGTAGAAAGTGCCTTTGGAATCTTAGCGACACGCTTCAGGATCTTCCATACATCTATTAATCTCAAAATTGATACAATAGATGGAGTGGTTTTGGCTTGCTGCATCCTGCACAATTTCCTCAGGAAAAGAGAGGGGATAAATTACATTCCTCCTGGTTATGCTGACACCATCAATCAAATGACTGGTGAAGTTGAGCCGGGTGAATGGCGAGCTCATGATCCTCATTTGTTGGCTCTAAACCCTCCAATGTCCATTGGCAGGATGCAAAATAAAGTCATTGCCAACCACGAACATTATTGTGAATACTTTAATGGTCCTGGTGTAGTGGCTAGGCAGCCTCATACTTAGTTAGTTTTTATGTGTGTGTACCTTTTTTATTTTCTTTTTAAGGTGTTTTTTTTTAAAAAAACATTTTAAAAAATAATCAAAATTGACTTTAAAGTTTTGCCGCCTAGAGATTCTGTATAATTTATTTACATATATAGTTTAAGTTTCATTGTCCACAATATGCATTGAATGTTGTATATGTTTGGGGGTTTTTTTATTTTTTTTTTAAAAAAAAAAAAATAATTTTTGGCTTAGCTAGTGCCATTACTCATGCATTATAAAAAAAAACAATCACCCACATCATTCTGTACTTGCCTATTTGTAGAGATACTGTGTGGTTATGTATCTGTTATCATTTAAGTTTTTTTTTGTTTGGTTTTAATTTTACTCTACAATTTCACCCTAACAGGTGTATTCCTTTTATTTTCAAAAAAACGGGTTAGTATACAGGAATTAATGTATATAAAGTTCATATAACTACACTTATGCTATGTGACATGTAGACAAATAACAGGCCTATTAATTGATAGTATTATCAAAAATCTCTCAATTGTGGCTGTGTCTTTATAAATTATCTCATCAAAACAAATTCAATATTCTATGTCTATTAACAGACCTAAACAAATATGAATCAATTGACACCCTTTCATTATAATAATTTTAAAATCAGTATTTTTTATTCAAATTTTTTTTTTAAAAAAATATAATAAAATAAGGACAATACCACCAGTGTGGAAGCAGACAAACAAAGCCAAAAATAGGACAATCAATTTTCAATCATCAAATGTATATTTTTCAGCATGAATATCTGACTGTAAATAAATGTCAGTGATCAATATAAAATGCACAGTAAAAAGTTATATATAAAGTGCAAACATGCCTATTGCAATACCACATTAATTATTGATCACTCCCATGATCAGTCTTGCTGTATTTTCTAAAAACAACTGCACCTAGCTCTAAATAAGCCTAATAAAGTGCTTAGTGGATTAGCAGCTTGACAAGGGTTGTAAACAATAGTATTGCAATGACCTAGTTACTGACCAGTCCTGCCAAGGTCAATTCTAATGGTTCAAATGTAGCCTAGTAAAGTGCACAATAGCTTGGCAGCTTCCTCAAGATGTAAACCACTACAGCATAATAATTATTGCAATTATTCTAACATATTACTGTGCACTTACTTATTCAAATGTCTCCTGGCTTTTGTGTCTGTTTGCCTCCTGCCTCCCGTATACAGGAATTAATGTATATAAAGTTCATATAACTACACTTATGCTATGTGACATGTAGACAAATAACAGGCCTATTAATTGATAGGCAGAAAAACAGAATCACGTTTATCACTATTGCAATTGAAAATGAAAGTTAAAACAGACTACTGTAGCTGAATATAGATTTTAAGATTACAAACATGGAAAGGCAGGTCCATGCTCCCGTCTGGGGTGAGGCTGAGGTTTCTTACCTCATCCACCAACTTGACAGCCAGGATTACGCAGGCAATAGTGGCATAATGAAAACCATGAGACAAAAAAAAATAATTTTAAAACGTATCAGAAGAGGACTATCAAATCTGTTTGCGGTAAAGAGATCACTTAAGCAAATTCGACAGAAGTGGTCAGATTTGCAGTATAGAAGTGCTACTAGAATTCAAAGACTATGAAGTGTCATGTCTACAGAATCTGATAGGTCTCAATTGTGTTCAAAAATGTTGATTTTTTTGTTTTGGTCGCTATACATATGTATGTTATGATTAAGGTCTAATTATTACAATAGTACACAAATAATTTATGTGCTCAAACATGTTAATTATTATAATCTTTATTCTGTTGTTTTTGGTTTTTTATATATATATATATATATATATCTAAAATTTGTTTAAATAACCTTTTTATACACTATATTTAAAAAAAAAAAAAATTAAACTTAAAACTAATTTAATTGCTTCGTATAGAGCCACAAAATAAAAACATAGATGAAGACAACAATGTTTTTTTTTTTAAAAAAAATTAATTTTACATCTGAAAACTCTGCATGTCGCTAAAAAATCCTCTCTTTGTTTTATCAACTTATCTTCCCTGTGTAGAATCACAAGCGGTTTCTGACCAAAATCGGGACAACAATGAGGCCACACCAAGTCTAGATAACCAAGAGGACATCACAGACCGAAATTCAGTGATTAACTACTACAGTGATGGACACAATGAAATGACCATGAATGCTGTAAATTACGTTATAATTATTTTAAACATATAGCTACATGAAACTGCTAGGTTTAGGCTAGATTTGAAACTATTATATTGCTTACGTATTGGCCTGGCATATGTAGCATGAGAAAAATCTTTTTTTTTTTTTTAAAACATATTTTTGAAAACATGTTGAATTTGTGGTTCTAAAAATTGTTTTGTTGGGTCTTTTTATAAACAAAAATTAACAAAAAAACACATTCAATGCAGGTGGTGCCGTAGGATATGGCTGGGCTGTCCATCTTTATCTGAAGGAGATGAGCAAGTGTCTTGCGAATCAGGTATGTGTTTAATTTTTAAAAATCTCTGTGTGGCTAATGTTTTTACTTTTTTAAGTGGTAATGTCATTTTACTAATTTTTATTTTTTTCCTTCTCCATACTATAAACCAAAAAAGAAGCCGTAGCAACATCCATCACTCATGAGATTTTGGATTGTGTTAAAAAGATTCGAGAGGCTGCAGAAAAAATAGAACATCTCATTCAGAGACAAATTGAAGTCTATTTTTTTTTTTTTTTTAATAATGTTGATTTGCAACATAATCACACTTGTGTTTTGTAAATTTGGTGTACGAGTTTCTTGTTCCATGTGTTTGATTGTGTCAAATTACCACTTTTTTAAAACATTAGCCAGCATACAATATGGTTTTCTTTATTTTGAACCACATAAGTAGTATTTTTTGAACCTAATATTTGCAGATGTTTATGATGTTGTTTTAACCATTAACATTTAGAATGTTGGTAAATGTCACGTTTTTGTATATTTTTCGGAATCTTTAATAAATCAAAATTAAAATATAATAAAACAAAAATTTGCTTTATAGAAACTGATTACCTGTTCTTGAGGATAATTTTTAAAAAAAGACCAACCTGTGTAATTTTGGTCAAAACATTTTTTTTGTGGGCAAATTTGGATGTTAACGCAATCAATATATCAGGTGGACAACACACACATAATAACATTTTGAAACAAAAACAAATTTGACGCATATTTTGAACAATATAACCTAATTCTTAGTACCAAACTTGGCAATACAATTCTAAAGGTTTTTTTTTTCTTTTTATAAAGATGACGATTATGAGAATTTCGTGGCAATACAATTCTAAAGGGTTTTTTTTCTTTTTTTTTTATAAAGGTGATGATTATGAGAATTTCGTAACATCCTTTTTAACAAACAAAAATAAATTAAAAATAAACAAAAAAACATTAGAATACATCTACACAAGAAATTCGTCTTTATGCATGATAAAAAAATCCCCAAAAAACCCCCCAAAAATTATATTGTTCAATATATGTTTCTTTTAAAGCAAAATGCTTTGGCAACTTGACACTGACCAAACAATTTCAATCAATTTGTAGCATACACAAGATAACTTAGAATGTTATATTAACCCAAAAAAAAATATATGAAGCACATTTTATATTTTTAGATCATGTGGCTCAAAATCATTTTTTGTGATATTTAGATTTGCATAAACGTTTTTTAAAAGGTGGGTAATCACTTGTATTTTGCCGCAATCGTTTGCTAATGGGGGTTACGGGTGCATCAACTGTATCGTGAGACTCCGCCAGAGCAGGTGTCGCTGGTCCATCCTGTGTTGGTATAGGTACAGATTTTAAGGGATCAGGAGTTGGGTGAAAAAAGGTTGAGATTCAGATTTCTCAAAAGCCCTGTGTGGGCAGCATTTAGGACCTCGAGCATCCAGAGTTCGGCCATGTGTTGGGTCTCACGATCTAAGCCGACCAATTTTCGGTAACCAACTGTGCAAACACTGATATTGGTGCTCTATTATTGCGCTCCAATAAAGTTTTTGCTATGCCCACCAGCTGGGATACTCCTGCAAAGGGATGCATTGCTGCTTTTTTTGTATAAAGTTGCCTCCGATACCAAGTTAAAGGACCAGGACCATCGTCATCACCAGCTAACGAACTAATGACAGGGGTGGGTGTTATCTCTTCATTACTGGTTTCCAGATCAGCAACAGGTGGTATGGTGACTGGATTCGGATTCTGCCAGAGAAATAGAGATGGTCATTAATTATAACATTGTCTACTAATAATGCTAATTTAGTTATTGAGAAAACAAATCTGAAATTTGTCAAAATTTAACATTAAGCTAAAAAAAAAAAATTGACATTAAAGAACAAACAAAATATTAGTGTTCATGCTGATGAGATAAAACAAACATTAATGATTAGCTAATATTGGGTTAGTAGTTGGTTCAATGTTGATAACCTTTCACATTACAAAGTTACCTGCGACAATGAAGAGCCTGACTCATTTTCTTCATTGGAAATGGGGAGGGGAGGCAGGAGAGTAGTTGAAGCACGGGGGAGCTCGTGGTCCCTAGTGAACATCAGCAGATCAAAATACCACAATTTCGTGACATATATGTCCCCCGTGCCCGAGTCAGATTTTTTGGACTCCTCAACTTTATTAAGTTCTTTTTTAAAAACAGTGCGTGGTGCCTGTAATTTTTTTCTAATTATCTCTTCATTGCCCTTTTCTGGTTCGTGATGGCGATCGAAGGCAGCAATTAGTTTTAAATATGATGCTTTTTTCATATTTCGATTACTATAGTCTGCTGATTTCACACGCCACAAACATGGATTGTCTCTGTACTTGGCAATAAATTCTCTGATGAATTCCTCCTTCATATGAGCCATCTTTAAAATTGATGTTTTAATTGTAACCGATTCCACTTTTGCAGTACACTAAGGAATCTATAATTCACAAAATTTCCTAAAAAAACACAATCATTCTATATATCTTTGATCTTGAACAAAGTTAAAAGTCGGTTAAAAATAATTTATTCTAAAAAAAAAAATAAAAAAGGTGATCTAGGTACATATCTAAGACATGTATTAAATAACTAAGCAATGAAGTTAGAAAAAACATAAATGTAATAAACAGCATTCAAACATTATGTTAACTTAGATCATCAACTATTCAAACTATGTTTTGAAGGTAAATAAATTAAAGACAATAGACGAAAACAAATAAAAAAAAAAAAATTTGTACACTTACCACACATGCGACCGTAAAGGAACTCACACATGCATTTGTGGGACTCGCATCTGCGCATTTAAATTCACTACGAAACCAATAAAAAAAAACGTTCGCACATGATCATTATACGAATAGTAGAGTTGAGCGCGGTTCGCGGTTCTCCAGTTCGCGGCTCGAGTGATTTTGGGGGCTGTTCTAGATCGAACTAGAACTCGAGCTTTTTGCTAAAGCTCGATAGTTCTAGATACGTTCGAGAACGGTTCTAGCAGCAAAAAGACAAGCTAATTACTAGATGGCTTTCCGCTGTAATAGTGTAAGTCACTCTGTGACTCACAGTATTATGAAATTTCAGTGTATAGTGTGCGGGAACAGCGCATTCAGATCACTGCTGTTTTTTTTTTCCTTGTCAACCCCCCCTAAGCGCGCGCATGTAGTGGGGCAGGCCAGCATGTCAGCCAATCCCAGACACACACACAGCTAAGTGGACTTTTAGCCAGAGAAGCAACGGCATGTGTGATAGGATGTCTATGTCACATGTCCCTGCATTATAAAAACGAGTATCTGCCCGTCCGGACGCCATTATCTCTTCTGCGTCTGGGTGTCAGACACAGCTGGCGTAGCTCCTGTCTCCGATACTGCTGTGTACGCTCTATACACAGCGCTATACAGAATAGGGATAGAAGTTTCTATTAGTCCTTTTAAGGGCTAATACCGGCAGGGTCAGAGCCATAGGTGACAGTCAGGGCCGTGAAAACAGATTTCAACAGCTACACAAGATGACAGCGTCTGTGTAGCTAAGGTCAGGGATTTCCTCGCTGCATCCCCATTAGGAGGGATAGAAAGGCAGGCTTCCTTTCCTCTACCCAGACCCACAACCCTGACACTGTACCCTCCTGCCCTTTGCACACTCAAGCTCATTGCTACTAAGATATTATAGTAGCAAACACTGAGGAAACTTAGTGGCATCCTAAACGTGGCTGTTGGACATCTGTATTGTCCCACTAGTGCAAAGATATTTGCAGCACGTCTGCCTGCATTGCACACTCAAACTCATTGTTACTAAGCCATTATAATACCAAACACTGAGGAAACTTAGTGGCATCCTAAACGTGGCTGTTGGACTTCTGTTTTGTCCCAATAGTGCAAAGATATTTGCAGCACGTCTGCCTGCATTGCACACTCAAACTCATTGTTACTAAGCCATTATAGTAGCAAACACTGAGGAAACTTAGTGGTATCCTAAACGTGGCTGTTGGACTTCTGTATTGTCCCACTAGTGCAAAGATATTTGCAGCACGTCTGCCTGCATTGCACACTCAAACTCATTGTTACTAAGCCATTATAGTAGCAAACACTGAGGAAACTTAGTGGCATCCTAAACGTGGCTGTTGGACTTCTGTATTGTCCCACTAGTGCAAAGATATTTGCAGTACGTCTGCCTACATTGCACACTCAAGCTCATTGTTACTAAGCCATTATAGTAGCAAACACTGAGGAAACTTAGTGGCATCCTAAACGTGGCTGTTGGACTTCTGTAGTGTCCCACTAGTGCAAAGATATTTGCAGCACGTCTGCCTGCATTGCACACTCAAGCTCATTGTTACTAAGCCATTATAGTAGCAAACACTGAGGAAACTTAGTGGCATCCTAAATGTGGCTGTTGGACTTCTGTATTGTCCCACTAGTGCAAAGATATTTGCAGCACGTCTGCCTGCATTGCACACTCAAACTCATTGTTACAAAGCCATTATAATACCAAACACTGAGGAAACTTAGTGGCATCCTAAACGTGGCTGTTGGACTTCTGTATTGTCCCACTAGTGCAAAGATATTTGCAGGACGTCTGCCTGCATTGCACACTCAAGCTCATTGTTACTAAGCCATTATAGTAGCAAACACTGAGGAAACTTAGTGGCATCCTAAACGTGGCTGTTAGACTTCTGTATTGTCCCACTAGTGCAAAGATATTTGCAGCACGTCTGCCTGCATTGCACACTCAAGCTCATTGTTACTAAGCCATTATAGTAGCAAACACTGAGGAAACTTAGTGGCATCCTAAACGTGGCTGTTGGACTTCTGTATTGTCCCACTAGTGCAAAGATATTTGCAGCACGTCTGCCTGCATTGCACACTCAAGCTCATTGTTACTAAGCCATTATAGTAGCAAACACTGAGGAAACTTAGTGGCATCCTAAACGTGGCTGTTGGACTTCTGTATTGTCCCACTAGTGCAAAGATATTTGCAGCAAATCTGCCTGCATTGCACACTCAAACTCATTGTTACAAAGCCATTATAATACCAAACACTGAGGAAACTTAGTGGCATCCTAAATGTGGCTGTTGGACTTCTGTATTGTCCCACTAGTGCAAAGATATTTGCAGCATGTCTGCCTGCATTGCACACTCAAACTTATTGTTACAAAGCCATTATAATACCAAACACTGAGGAAACTTAGTGGCATCTTAAACGTGGCTGTTGGACTTCTGTATTGTCCCACTAGTGCAAAGATATTTGCAGCACGTCTGCCTGCATTGCACACTCAAACTCATTGTTACTAAGCCATTATAGTAGCAAACACTGAGGAAACTTAGTGGCATCATAAACGTGGCTGTTGGACTTCTGTATTGTCCCACTAGTGCAAAGATATTTGCAGCACGTCTGCCTGCATTGCACACTCAAACTCATTGTTACAAAGCCATTATAGTAGCAAACACTGAGGAAACTTAGTGGCATCCTAAACGTGGCTGTTGGACTTCTGTATTGTCCCACTAGTGCAAAGATATTTGCAGCACGTCTGCCTGCATTGCACACTCAAACTCATTGTTACAAAGCCATTATAGTAGCAAACACTAAGTGAACTTAGTGGCATCCTAAAAGTGGCTGTTGGACTTCTGTATTGTCCCACTAGTGCAAAGATATTTGCAGCACGTCTGCCTGCATTGCACACTCAAACTCATTGTTACAAAAGCCATTATAATACCAAACACTGAGGAAACTTAGTGGCATCCTAAACGTGGCTGTTGGACTTCTGTATTGTCCCACTAGTGCAAAGATATTTGCAGCACATCTGCCTGCATTGCACACTCAAACTCATTGTTACAAAAGCCATTATAATACCAAACACTGAGGAAACTTAGTGGCATCCTAAACGTGGCTGTTGGACTTCTGTATTGTCCCACTAGTGCAAAGATATTTGCAGAACGTCTGCCTGCATTGCACACTCAAACTCATTGTTACAAAGCCATTATAGTAGCAAACACTGAGGAAACTTAGTGGCATCCTAAACGTGGCTGTTGGACTTCTGTATTGTCCCACTAGTGCAAAGATATTTGCAGCACGTCTGCCTGCATTGCACACTCAAACTCATTGTTACTAAACCATTATAGTAGCAAACATTGAGGAACCTTAGTGGCATCCTAAAAGTGGCTGTTGGACTTTTGTATTGTCCCACTAGTGCAAAGATATTTGCAGCACGTCTGCCTGCATTGCACACTCAAACTCATTGCTACTAAGCCATTATAGTAGCAAACACTGAGGAAACTTAGTGGCATCCTAAACGTGGCTGTTGGACTTCTGTATTGTCCCACTAGTGCAAAGATATTTGCAGCACGTCTGCCTGCATTGCACACTCAAACTCATTGTTACTAAGCCATTATAGTAGCAAACACTGAGGAAACTTAGTGGCATCCTAAAAGTGGCTGTTGGACTTCTCTATTGTCCCACTAGTGCAAAGATATTTGCAGCACGTCTGCCTGCATTGCACACTCAAGCTCATTGTTACAAAGCCATTATAGTAGCAAACACTGAGGAAACTTAGTGGCATCCTAAACGTGGCTGTTGGACTTCTGTATTGTCCCACTAGTGCAAATATATTTGCAGCACGTCTGCCTGCATTGCACACTCAAACTCATTGTTACTAAGCCATTATAGTAGCAAACACTGAGGAAACTTAGTGGCATCCTAAAAGGGGCTGTTGGACTTCTCTATTGTCCCACTAGTGCAAAGATATTTGCAGCACGTCTGCCTGCATTGCACACTCAAGCTCATTGTTACAAAGCCATTATAGTAGCAAACACTGAGGAAACTTAGTGGCATCCTAAACGTGGCTGTTGGACTTCTGTATTGTCCCACTAGTGCAAAGATATTTGCAGCACGTCTGCCTGCATTGCACACTAAAACTCATTGTTACAAAGCCATTATAATACCAAACACTGAGGAAACTTAGTGGCATCCTAAACGTGGCTGTTGGACTTCTGTATTGTCCCACTAGTGCAAAGATATTTGCAGCACGTCTGCCTGCATTGCACACTCAAACTCATTGTTACTAAGCCATTATAGTAGCAAACACTGAGGAAACTTAGTGGCATCCTAAAAGTGGCTGTTGGACTTCTGTATTGTCCCACTAGTGCAAAGATATTTGCAGCACGTCTGCCTGCATTGCACACTCAAGCTAATTGTTACTAAGCCATTATAGTAGCAAACACTGAGGAAACTTAGTGGCATCCTAAACGTGGCTGTTGGACTTCTGTATTGTCCCACTAGTGCAAAGATATTTGCAGCGCATCTGCCTGCATTGCACACTCAAACTCATTGTTACAAAGCCATTATAATACCAAACACTGAGGAAACCTAGTGGCATCCTAAACGTGGCTGTTGAACTTCTGTATTGTCCCACTAGTGCAAAGATATTTGCAGAACGTCTGCCTGCATTGCACACTCAAACTCATTGTTACAAAGCCATTATAGTAGCAAACACTGAGGAAACTTAGTGGCATCCTAAACGTGGCTGTTGGACTTCTGTATTGTCCCACTAGTGCAAAGATATTTGCAGCACGTCTGCCTGCATTGCACACTCAAACTCATTGTTACTAAGCCATTATAGTAGCAAACACTGAGGAAACTTAGTGGCATCCTAAAAGTGGCTGTTGGACTTCTGTATTGTCCCACTAGTGCAAAGATTTTTGCAGCACGTCTGCCTGCATTGCACATTCAAACTCATTGTTACTAAGCCATTATAGTAGCAAACACTGAGGAAACTTAGTGGCATCCTAAACGTGGCTGTTGGACTTCTGTATTGTCCCACTAGTGCAAAGATATTTGCAGCACGTCTGCCTGCATTGCACACTCAAACTCATTGTTACTAAGCCATTATAGTAGCAAACACTGAGGAAACTTAGTGGCATCCTAAACGTGGCTGTTGGACTTCTGTATTGTCCCACTAGTGCAAAGATATTTGCAGCACGTCTGCCTGCATTGCACACTCAAACTCATTGTTACTAAGCCATTATAGTAGCAAACACTGAGGAAACTTAGTGGCATCCTTAAAGTGGCTGTTGGACTTCTCTATTGTCCCACTAGTGCAAAGATATTTGCAGCACGTCTGCCTGCATTGCACACTCAAGCTCATTGTTACAAAGCCATTATAGTAGCAAACACTGAGGAAACTTAGTGGTATCCTAAACGTGGCTGTTGGACTTCTGTATTGTCCCACTAGTGCAAAGATATTTGCAGCACGTCTGCCTGCATTGCACACTCAAACTCATTGTTACAAAGCTATTATAGTAGCAAACACTGAGGAAACTTAGTGGTATCCTAAACGTGGCTGTTGGACTTCTGTATTGTCCCACTAGTGCAAAGATATTTGCAGCACGTCTGCCTGCATTGCACACTCAAACTCATTGTTACAAAGCTATTATAGTAGCAAACACTGAGGAAACTTAGTGGTATCCTAAACGTGGCTGTTGGACTTCTGTATTGTCCCACTAGTGCAAAGATATTTGCAGCACGTCTGCATTGAACATCCAAGCTCATTGGTACAAAGCTATTATACTAGCAATTTATGCTGCCAGTTTAAGGGCCGTAGTTGCTTTGTCAGGGATAATTATTGTTGTTTATTCTGCTGTTAATAAAGCTAGACCACCGCTGCAATCTACACCACCTCTCAATTTTTAATACCACATTTTAAGTGCACAATCCTGTCGCAATCAAAATGAGTGGCAAAATGACAGATGCTGGTGAAAAGGGGAAGAGGCGTGTTGGAAAAGGAAAAAAAGGGTTTGTCCGTGGGGAAGGTGGCAAAGCTCCATTAACATCTGCTGAAGATAGACCATCTTCCAGCAAAAGTAAGATGTCTACTACTTACCATGGACAATCCGATGTACTCCCTTTTTTACCGACACGAACAACTGGAACAAAGGTAGATGATGGCCAAAAAGGAAAATGCTTGAATGGATCTCAAGTGGTCCAACAAGTGCCCTTTCCGCCACCTCAACTACCGCATCCAAAAAACACCATTCCTCTGAGTTGTCATCCCAATCACACTTGCACTCCCAGCTCTGAAGTCTCCATCCGCCCTGCACAGTATGGTGGAACTGAGATGGCTGAGTCTGCAGAGCTGTTCAGTCACACTATAGCCTGGGAATCAGAGGTCTGCTCCCAAGCTACAGTGAGTACAGACCAGGAAATGGTCTGCAGTGATGCCCAGAACCTTTGTGACTCTGATTCAGGCCTTGAGGACCAAGTTTCTGAGCATAATGTTGACCCTTTTTCACAAACTGTAACACCTGTTGTTATAGACAATGAGGAACATACTGATGACGATGAGACGCAGATACCAGATTGTGATGACAACTTAAATATTCGGTCAGGGCAAGAAGAGTTTCGTTCTGAGGGTGAGGGTAGTGCAAACACAACAATTGATGATGAAGTTCTAGATCCCACCTACTGTCAACCCACAGTCAGGCACTCGAGGAGTTCAACAGAGGCGGTGGAGGAGGATGCAACCGACGACGAAGTTACCTTGTGCCTTCCTGGACAGAGTCGGAGCACTGGTAGCACATCTACAACTGCATCCTCAGCCACCACTCTGCCTCTGAGCACTAGTCGGGGGGGCTCAGCAGGTCGCATGCCCTCTAAGCCTTGCCTAGCCTGGTCCTTTTTTGACATAGCAAAAGATCCTCCAAATTATGTGATCTGTAAAATTTGTCGTGATTCTGTTAGTAGAGGGCAAAACCTCAGCAGTTTGACAACTTCTTCCATGAATCGTCACATGAATAAATATCATATGGCCCAGTGGGAAGCTCACCGTGCTGCAATGCGGCCTAGCGGAGCGAACCATCCACTGCCTGCCCCTTCCAGTGCATCCGCGCGCTCTTCATCTTCTAGGACTGTGGGGACAGCTGTCACACCTGGTTTTCCACGCACAACTTCCACCACTGTAACCGCAACATTCAGTTTGCTTGGTAGGTCGTCAGTTGGTTTGGTAGGGGAAACAAGTGCGTGTGTACAGCTCTCTCAGACATCGATAGCACCAACGTTGGATGAAGGCGACATCATGTCTCCACCTGCACTTTCCTCACAAACCTGCATTTTTCCAGGGACACCCTACTCAACACCGTCTACACACAGCAGCCAGATCTCTGTCCCTCAGATGTGGACAAATAAAAGGCCATTTCCTGCGACCCATGACAAAGCTAAGAGGTTGACTTTATCCCTCTGTAAGCTCTTGGCTACCGAAATGCTGCCTTTTCGCCTGGTGGACACACAGGATTTTAGAGACCTTATGTCTGTCGCTGTGCCTCAGTACCAGATGCCCAGTCGCCACTACTTCTCTAAGAAAGGTGTGCCCGCGCTACACCAGCATGTCGCACACAACATCACCGCTTCCTTGAGAAACTCTGTGTGTGAACGGGTGCATTTCACCACCGATACTTGGACCAGTAAGTATGGACAGGGACGTTACATGTCGCTGACTGGGCACTGGATAACTATGGTGATAGATGGTGAAGGGTCTGCTGCACAAGTCTTGCCGTCCCCACGACTTGTGTGTCAATCCTCTGTCTGTCCAAGTTCCGCCACTGCTTCTGCCTCCTCCACCTCATCTGTGTCCTCCACCTCCGCCCCAAGCCTGCCTGGTCAGGCCACCAGCGTTCTCACTGCACAGAAGGAATCACGCACCCCTCATTACTATGCTGGCAGCAGAGCGCAACGGCATCAGGCGGTCTTTAGCTTGACATGTCTTGGAAATAGGAGTCACACAGCGACTGAGTTGTGGGCAGCTCTGGAGACTGAGTTTAATAAATGGTTGTCTCCACTCAACCTACAGCCTGGTAAGGCCGTGTGCGACAATGCTGCAAACCTGGGTGCGGCCCTTCGCCTGGGCAAGGTGACACACGTGCCTTGTATGGCGTAAAGTCGGAATGTGGTTATTCATGGAAAGCACGCAATGCATTTTGGGAGGAGGAGCTTTCCGTCCCTCACCGGATGTCCAGATATCGGGGAGCGTGGTTCCGGATGGAACACACGCTTTTCATCTTAATGAGAGAGGAGGGGTTTTTTCCTCCTCTTCCGCATCCCCCGGACCTTGTGAGCATTTCTCTGGATAATATGCACGGTACACGTCACAGGAAATGGGGAGAAGTTTATCTCCTCCCTCTGAGCTTCCGGATGCGGATGGCATGACTCCAAATGGAACGCACACTATGCTTTCCAGGAAGCCAAAGGACACGAGGGTGATACGATTAGAATCATGGCACCAAAACGCACAGTTCGGATGGAATCAATGCCAGGTGAGTTTAAACCTACCTGATTGGAACATATGTGAAGCTAATATGTTTAAAAGACCCCACTTTGGTCGTGTTGGGCTCTCTAGCACTATGGGTGTATAATAGCTGGCAGCAAGGATTTTTCCTATATGAAGCATTATGTCCCCTGAGGAGTCACGAAGGACGAAACGCGTTGGGACGCAGATAGGGTCATTATAGGGGTCCAGCTTGATACAATTAGCTTTGGACCGTCCTTGTTAGGATGGGAGATTGGGGTAGCAGGCATTTTTTATTTTTGTTCTCCAGGAGCTAATAGGGACAGTTAGAACTAGGTCAGTACTCTGGACCCACAACTCCGATGGAGACCCTGAACACCCTGACATAGAAGGACGCGGTGAGACCATTCCTTGTCCTTATGCTATGATATGTTTTTCTTCTATGCCTGACCACTGTCAGCATCCCAAGGAGTAAACATATATTTATTTGGGTTTAATTTGTTTTGCTAAGTTTTTCTAATAGGACCACTGTCCGCTGCTCTCTAGCAAAAGCACTGTTTTTGTTCTGTCTATTGTGTTTTTTTCTTGTGTTTTTAGTATGACTTTTGGTAGCCATCATAGTGACCTTCTTGAGTTTATGTTTGACATGTGGGGCAGTTGATACAGAACTGGACCCAACTAAGTAGATTGTCTACTTTGGTGGCTTAGTGAGTAGATTGAAGGAAAAAACATTGTTTTGTCATTTTTAATGTTAACATTTTTGTCAATATTAATAAGGATGACATTTTATGATGTTCTTTAAATAATTTGATCTAATTTGGTATGCTGTTATAATAACGTTCATAATGGCAATGTGGACAGCCTTCAAGTGAACGCTATAAAAAGGGTTACTCTGCTGAAAAGGGGAGGAGACTACTTGAAAAGTATACTACATTATAAGGAAACAAAATGGATCTTTGGGTCTGGACATACAACATACCAGTTTGCTGGATAATGGAAATACCCGTGAGAATAGCAATAGGATTCCATTTGTTTCTTCTTATAATTTTCTCAGTGGGCGGCTAGCGGGTTTTGTGAGACATTGGCCATTATTAACCAAGGGACAACCAGGGATTGAAGCATTTCAATCACCTCCTTTGTTGTCATATAAACGTGGGACTAATTTGAAGGATACATTGGTCAGATCAGATGTAGGTTCTGTGAAAAAGGATACACAATCTACGTTAAGCAGCCCAAGAATGGGATATCCCGTCGAGAGCCTACCAACATTTTTTTAACATTCACAATGGCAATGTGGATAGCCTTCAAGTGAACGCTATAGAAAGGGTTACTCTGCCGAAAAGGGGAGGAGACTTGAAAAGTATACTACATTTATAAGGAAACAAAATGGATCTTTACTATGGAAACTAGGAACCCTTTTGGTTTAAATATCAAGAATGATTTATTATACATTTATTAATGTGGTGTTTTTGCTTGCATAACTTGCTATAGTTTTCTTAATTTACATATGTATGTTCTGACCTATTGCTGACCTCATTTCCGGTTCATTGTGTTTTTAAACGTGGATTCATTGTGACTTGGTATAGAGACAGAGTAAGGACAAAAGTCCGAAACGCGTCCTCTGTACTGATTTTTCCCTACATGATGGATTTTTAAAAAGTGTGAAATAAAAGGTTTTTCTAATTTTTAATAATTTACTGACTGGATTGTTGGATCTCACCCTGTGAATTTGTCAATACAAGAAGTTGGTTGACTTTACTTGGTCCAAGCATAGTCGAATATATGGTCTCCAAGGAATTAGGTGAGCTGGATAATTTTCTATTTTTTCTTTGCTATATTTCAGCCTTGTACACAGATTAGTCCTCATTCTACAGTCAATCTGGAAAATCAGTAATTAAGGTTTTCTTACAGATGAACCCAGTGAAAATTGATGCAGTCGCCGTATCTGCAGCTCATCGCACCAGATACTTCTGGGGTAACCTCCTCGGCATGAACAGGTTGGTAGCATAAAAATGTTGTCAATGTAGCGCACACTGTGGGGGCTTCAAATCAATGTGGAGGACTCTTTGTCTAGTGTGTCTATGCCAGAGCAGACAAGTCCGCACACCACTACTGTGCCCTTGGGAACTATTTTAGGCAGCAGCTGGTAGGAGCTTTTATAGTTGTCGTATGACGTATGTGGTGAAGCTGAGCTGAATACAAGAAGTACTCTGATCCTCTGCCTTCCACGATGTATTTTTGGCACTAGCCCTATTCCTTCCCTGAGAAAGCCACTTAGCGTGGCGGAATGCGTGGGTTGTGGGCTTTTCTTTCTTTTTCTCCCTGGCTTGTATTTCAGTGGCTCTGGGTCCCTTAGACACCGTTATGCTCATGTATTAACCATTCAGGTCAGGTACTATGTTAGGGGCAGGTCTTGATTCTTAAAAGCGATATGTGGATGCATTTCTATTAGGAACACCTTGTTATTTTCTGTTGTGCTGTATTTGTAATAACATGAGCTCCTTTGGATGTCTTATTGATGCAATTTGTTCTGCTGCTAATTAATTGTTTGCATGTCTGCCCTATAACATATGAGGAAGGCATTTGTTGCTTATAGGAACATGCTTGTGTATGTTGCTTTAAATGTTTTTAATTGTGTGCTAATTGTTGTCCTAATCGTATAATAAAATAATTTGGATTTTATTTGGTGATCCCAAATGTGTGCATGCCAATCTTTCTCTTCAGTTGTGTTGTTATACTTTTCTGGTATGTATTTGGTTTTGATCCCTCATAACTAAGTGGTGCCCTCTTTCTCCTCTTATTTAATTCAGAGTTTTTCTGCACTTCTTTAGTCTCATTTTTTTTTTGTGTGGCACACTATTCATACTGATATTTACATAGATTTCTATTTTTATAATGGATTTGGAGGCCAGGGAAGCAGCGTGGAATAGTCAGGTTGGAGGTATTCTTGGTGTTGCTAATGATACAACACAGTTGACAATATATTTAAACAGATAAGTGGTCAGTTGATTAAACAGCACAAGGCTATGAACAAAATTTGGTGGAACATCAAAAGCCTTGAAGCCTCGTATAGGGCTTAAGAAGTTGATGGCATCTAAGGTTCATGGAGGTCTGAGTTTGCCGAACATTCGGGGTTACAATATAGCCTGTTTGACTAGATATATACTGGATTGGATTAAAGGCTCTAGGCATTATTCAGCGTTGGAGCTTGAGAGAGACTTTGCACAACCTTGGGATCTGGTGGCATTGCTTCATACTAGGCAGGCTAATCTCCCAGTGAAAATCAAGCACTCTTCCTTATTTAAAGACACGATTGCAGCGTGGAAGGCGTTGAGGAAAAACTACAAACTTCCCCATAAAATATCCAAATACTTGCCTATATGGGGGAATCCAGAGTTTGTGCAGGGGACAAGCAATAAGCTGTTTGAAGAGTGGAAGGTGAGGGGTATAAGGACTGTTGCTCATCTCTTGCACACCTCAGAACCTAGATGGTTGAGTAGAGATGAAATTATAGCGCAGTATGGCCTGGGGCCTAACCAAGTAATCCAATATGACCAAGTGAGATATAGTATTATGACTCAGTTGCATGATGTGACCCAGGAGGTAGTATTTAACTCTTTTGATTGTCTGGTAAAGAACTCAATAACTTCATCATCTATCTCTTTTCTTTATGGAGCCATGCGTGATCTATTAATAGGACAGCACCCGGAAGGTTTATTTAAATCTTGGGAGAAACAATTTGAGGACCCGTCTATGGGGGTAAAAATTAGGGGAGGGTGGAATGCTCTTCGTAAATCAATTTTAAATGAGAATTGGCGAGAAACCCAATTTAGAATTATGCACAAGGCAATTTATGGTTTTAATCTCCCTCCATCAGCAACAAAGCCAGACAGGCTTACGTACTGCCCTAAGTGTAAGAGTAGTGGAACTGATCTCCTTCACGGGTTGTGGTCCTGCCCCCATTTGAGTCCATTATGGTCACAGATCAAAAGTTGTATACAAAAGGTGTGGGGTCTTGAAGTTCGGCTCTCACCTGGGTTCGCTATTTTTCACCATTGGGAGGAGGGGAACGATACCAAAGGGAAGATGACTAACCCACCCAGACTTATACATGTGATACTTCTGGCAGCCAAGAGAGCGATACTAAAAAATTGGTTGGAGTCTAGGGTCCCCGCGATTGAAGAGATCTTGGGTCAGCTCATGCATCTTCTTGAAATAGAAGGATTGGATGCAGAAAGGAGGGCGGATAGAATACGACAGCACTTTAACAAATGGAAGAAATTCATACTGGCCTATTGTACTCGGGAGGAGATAGTCAGGATTATGTCACCTTTCAAAGACACAGTCTGGTATCATACTGAAAAATTGAAGGATACATTGGATGGCTTGGAGGTGGGGGAGGAAAGGCCGAAAGCTGACTAAAAGGAGAGGGGGAAATAACCGATTTGAGTGGGACTTCTTTATTATATGTCATTACCATGTTCACAAGGGTTCAATGGGGGGAATGATAAGAATGATGGGTTAAGGGGTCGCTGCTTTCCTTTGCTTTATCTTGCCATGTTACGGTTATTGATTTTAAAAATTGGTATGGAATTTGGGATGATCAAATATGACAATGTAATGTTGAATTTACAATGCTGAATTCGCTTATGCCAGTGTTATGTTATTGAAAAATTTGAATAAAAATATAGTTAAAAAAAAAAAAAAAGCCTTGAAGAGTATATAAAATAGGGGTTGGTTCCAAGAGGATTGCGGGTCCAAATATTTCCTGCCTGGGAGGTGGATTCCGATTTTGAACAGATACGGGAGAAAGGCCTCCTACAATGTTCATCTATTATCATGAATATGCTTGTTGAACACGACAAAACCTTGTTGAAAACTAGAGAGGATATAAACGGTCTAGAATTGAAATTGAAAACATTTGATTTGAATAGCCTGGTGGTCCCTTTCCAGCAACGCCTTAAAGAGGTAGTGGATAAATTTGAGGAGGTTATACAAGGGAAAAAACAAAGAATACTCCGTGATAAAAAGGATTTTGAGGAGGATTTTGTATTTAAATGGACCCACAATGGTAACAGTAGGTTTAGGAAATGGGTCAATAGGGCGAATCTATCCACTGAACAACCAGGCCAAAAATCCTCAAGTGAATTTTTATCCTTGGACTTAGGTAATCAGGAAAATGTAGCAGGAGGGGCAGGCGTAAGCGTAGATCTTCCAAAACAAGCAAAACGGAACCCAAGGCACAGGAAGTAGTCCCCGGCCTTTGTACAGGGACTAGACAGACAAAGAAATGGTAGTTGATACCTCCAATACAGATATGGACAATGGTAATCTTTGAATCATTAATTTATCTTTACATGTTCTCTCTGACCCAGAAACTGCAGTATTGTCCAAGGGACTATCCTTTTCTCCAACAAAAGTGTTTGATAAATTTGATATAACTAAGGATTTGTATTTATTTAGCAGACAACTTCCTATTAAAATGTTGTATCACCAGCCGACAATAATTGATTATGTGGATATTGATGACCAACAGGCTTTACGGGATCTCCTTGATTTGTTACAAGAGAATGAGAGCGAGAATAGTGAGTAAAAAAACTATTTTCTCACAAAGATTGCCTTCACAAGCCACTTCAGCTTTTGAATGTTTCTTGTAATACAAATTTTTTATGAAACCCACATATGCAGACATACGTAATTTTCAAGTCTCTAATTTTGAACTTAATAACATGTGTTGAAGAAAAGAGAGCATTGACCTCTTAAGAAGAATGCTTCCTTTTTAATAAAAGAAGCAGACAAATGAGGCAATATAGTATTATGGCCAACGGAAATGTACGTGTAGGAAGTGAATAGACAGCTTGGGAACACACGTTGCTACCAAAAGTTACCTTCTAACCCAACAACAGTCTTCAAGAAAAGTCTTGATAAACTGATTACCTGGGCCTTTGAAATGGGAATAGTTACGAAGAAAGAAAATAATTTTCTAACTACAACACACCCAATAGTTCCCACTTTTTTTATGCTCCCCAAAGTTCATGAATCGTTACAAGAATCCCTGGCAGACCAATCGTGACTGGTATAGGGAGCCTATTCAAACGTCCTTGTTCATATGTTGATTTCTATCTACAGCCGATGGTATTCTCTCTGGGCTCCTTTATACAAAATTCGTCTCACCTCATTGAACAACTGGATGGTTTAAGTACGACACCGGGAACAATGTTGGTAACTATGGATGTGGAAGGTCTCTATACCTGGATTGATCGCCATTTCCTATTTCTTAAATTTGAAAACAACAGGAGACAGACTCCATGACTCATTTTAACTGGACTTATTGAAGATGTCTTGGAAAACAACTACTTTGTTTGATCGCACATTCTACAGGCAGTCATGTGGCACCGCAATGGGTGCACGATGAGCGCCTTCATACGCAAATTTGTTTCTTGGGTGGTGGGAGGAGACACATGTCCATAGTCTTTCCAGCTTCCACGGATACGTGTCACACTGGTTCAGATTGACTACATTCTCTTTCTCTGGACAGGCACCACCCAAGAATGCCAAGATTTCATCAACGGCCTCAATAGTAACGTATGGAACATCAAACTTACGTCCAATATCTCCAGTACCTTGGTGGAATTCCTGGATTAAAAGGTGACAGAGAATGATAGTATCTCTGCAGCCTTACATTGAAAAAGCACCGCTACAAATAGTGTACTACATTATAACAGCTTTCACCCACTTCATGTTTGCAATGTAATTCCTAAGGGGCAATTTTACAGGACTTAACGTAACTGTACAAAAAATGTGACTTTTTTGGAGGAAGCTCGAGGATTAACTGCCCGATTTCAGGTAAGGGGCTATCTACATAACATTATCTCACGAGCCTTCCAAGACACTAGGGGAAGAGATAGACGAGAGTTGCTTAAACGTCGATCAAAGAAGGTACCCAAGTACGCTCAATCTTATTACCCCATTTAACAATTGTTGGAAGGAACTCTATACAATATTGCAAAAAAACTGGGGGATCTTGTGGAGTGAATCCAAGCTCAGAGAGTTTATTGGTGATCATCCTAGAATCATTGCAAAAAAGGCACAAAATCTGAAAGACTTGCTATTGCAAAGTCACTTGAAATCTCTGGTTTGTTCCTTGGGACATGGGACCAAACTGATTGGCAACCACTTGGGTTGTGGATGACCTCCTGAGACGTGAGACACATTGGATATACAATCTGCGCAGTCTGGCCACTGCGAGCTTGAATGAGGAACTGTTATTTAGTGAATATTATAAGAAATGAATAATTGAGGGTAAAGAACATCAAGTCTCACATGTATCTGTGCTTACTACCTGATGGTATTCTTTGATTTATAGGACGTATGGATTGGATCTCCTCAGCTTATGATGATCAAACAGAGGACTTCCCTTCAGGAATATGATTGAACATTGGATCATCTTCATTCAGCTTCTGATGTCACCCAAACTCTATATCACTGTAGCAGATCATTCCTTCCTCGACTTTATTAACACAACTGGTCTTTGGGTTGTGCCTTTTATGGCAATACTGATTCATACGTGCTACGTGGTGCCTACCTTCCCCACCTCCTTTTTCCCCCTTTTTTTATTTTGTTCTCTTCAGAGCTCAAGAGTTATCTACATTAGAGCAGAAAATGAGATAGCTGGTGCTTAGTTCTCTAATTTTTCAAGAACTTACTTCACCCTTCTCCTCTCTTTCTTCTTCCTTCATATAGTTTTTTTTATCTTCCCTCGCTCTATGCGCCAACTATGGTGTTCTATAGTTTTATTTTCCCTGTTTCCCCTGCATGCTGCAAGTTGGTTTTTAGATTCCTTGATGTCATTGTATCATGTAACATTACTAGAGTTGAGCGCGGTTCGCGGTTCGTGGTTCTCCAGTTCGCGGTTCGAGTGATTTTGAGGGCTGTTCTAGATCGAACTAGAACTCGAGCTTTTTGCTAAAGCTCGATAGTTCTAGATACGTTCGAGAACGGTTCTAGCAGCAAAAAGACAAGCTAATTACTAGCTGCCTTTCCGCTGTAATAGTGTAAGTCACTCTGTGACTCACACTATTATGAAATGTAAGCGTATAGTGTGCGGGAACAGCGCATTCAGATCACTGCTGTTTGGATAATGGCGATCGCCATTTTTTTTTTTTTTCCCTTGTCTTCCTTCCCTAAGCGCGCGCGTATAGTGGGGCGTGCCAGCATGTCAGCCAATCCCAGACACACACACAGCTAAGTGGACTTTTAGCCAGATAAGCAACGGCATGTGTGATAGGATGTCCATGTCACATGTCCATGCATTATAAAAATGGACATTTTCCTCCAGCACGCCATTAACTGCCTTCTGCGTCTTGGTGTCAGTCACCGCTGGCGTAGCTCCTGTCTCCGATACTGCTGTGTATGCTCTATACACAGCACTATACAGAATAGGGATAGAAGTTTCTATTAGTCCTTTTAAGGGCTAATACCGGCAGGGTCAGAGCCATAGGTGACAGTCAGGGCCGTGAAAACAGATTTTAACAGCTACACAAGATGACAGCGTCTGTGTAGCTAAAGTCAGGGATTTCCTCGCGGCATTTCCCCATTAAAAGGGATAGAAAGGGAGGCTTCCTTTCCTCTACCCAGACCCACAACCCTGCCAATGTACCCTCCTGCCCTTTGCACACTCAAACTCATTGTTACTAAGCCATTATACTAGCAAACACTGAGTAAACTTAGTGGCATCCTAAAAGTGGCTGTTGGACTTCATTAGTTTCCCACTGGTGCAAAGCTATTTGCAGCACCACTGCATTGCACACTCAAACTCATTGTTACTAAGCCATTATAATACCAAACACTGAGTAAACTTAGTGGCATCCTAAAAGTGGCTGTTGGACTTCCATTAGTGTCCCACTGGTGCAAAGCTATTTGCAGCACCACTGCATTGCACACTCAAACTCATTGTTACTAAGCCATTATACTAGCAAACACTGAGTAAACTTAGTGGCATCCTAAAAGTGGCTGTTGGACTTCCATTAGTGTCCCACTGGTGCAAATCTATGTGCAGCACCTCTGCATTGCACACTCAAACTCATTGTTACTAAGCCATTATACTAGCAAACACTGAGTGAACTTAGTGGCATCCTAAAAGTGCCTGTTGGACTTCATTAGTGTCCCACTGGTGCAAAGCTATTTGCAGCACCACGGCATTGCACACACAAACTCATTGTTACTAAGCCATTATAATACCAAACACTGAGTAAACTTAGTGGCATCCTAAAAGTGGCTGTTGGACTTCATTAGTGTCCCACTGGTGCAAAGCTATTTGCAGAACCACTGCATTGCACACTCAAACTTATTGTTACTAAGCCATTATAATACCAAACACAGAGTAAACTTAGTGGCATCCTAAAAGTGGCTGTTGGACTTCCATTAGTGTCCCACTGGTGCAAAGCTATTTGCAGCACCACTGCATTGCACACTCAAACTCATTGTTACTAAGCCATTATACTAGCAAACACTGAGTAAACTTAGTGGCATCCTAAAAGTGGCTGTTGGACTTCCATTAGTGTCCCACTGGTGCAAATCTATGTGCAGCACCTCTGCATTGCACACTCAAACTCATTGTTACTAAGCCATTATACTAGCAAACACTGAGTAAACTTAGTGGCATCCTAAAAGTGGCTGTTGGACTTCCATTAGTGTCCAACTGGTGCAAATCTATGTACAGCACCTCTGCATTGCACACTCAAACTCAATGATACTAAGCCATTATACTAGCAAACACTGAGTAAACTTAGTGGCATCCCAAAAGTGGCTGTTGGACTTCGTTAGTGTCCCGCTGGTGCAAAGCTATTTACAGTACCACTGCATTGCACACTCAAACTCATTGTTACTAAGCCATTATAATACCAAACACTGAGTAAACTTAGTGGCATCCCAAAAGTGGCTGTTGGACTTCGTTAGTGTCCCGCTGGTGCAAAGCTATTTACAGTACCACTGCATTGCACACTCAAACTCATTGTTACTAAGCCATTATAATACCAAACACTGAGTAAACGTAGTGGCATCCTAAAAGTGGCTGTTGGACTTCATTAGTGTCCCACTAGTGCAAAGATATTTGCAGCACCTCTGCATTGCACACTCAAGCTCATTGTTACAAAGCCATTATAATACCAAACACTGAGGAAACTTAGTGGCATCCTAAAAGTGGTTGTTGGACTTTATTAGTGTTCCACTAGTGCAAAGATATTTGCAGCACCTTTGCATTCCACACTCAAACTCATTGTTACTAAGCCATTATACTAGCAAACTATGCTGCCAGTTTAAGGTCCGTAGTGTCATTGTCAGGGATAGTTATTGTTGTTTATTCTGCTGTTAATAAAGATAGACCACCGCTGCAATCTACACCACCTCTCAATTTTTACTACCACATTTTAAGTACACAATCTTGTTGCAATCAAAATGAGTGGCAAAATGACAGATGCTGGTGGAAAGGGGAAGAGGCGTGTTGGAAAAGGAAAAAAAGGGTTTGTCCATGGGGAAGGTGGCAAAGCTCCATTAACATCTGTTGAAGATAGACCATCTTCCAGCAAAAGTAAGATGTCTACTACTTACCGTGGACAATCCGATGTGCTCCCTTTTTTACGGACACGAACAACTGGAACAAAGGTAGATGATGGCCAAAAAAATAAAATGCTTGAATGGATCTCAAGTGGTCCAAAAAGTGCCCTCTCCTCCACCTCAACTACGGCATCCAAAAAACACCATACCTCTGAGTCGTCATCCCAATCACACTTGCTTTCTCCCAGCTCTGAAGTCTCCATCCGCCCTGCACAGTATGGTGGAACTGAGATGGCTGAGTCTGCAGAGCTGTTCAGTCACACTATAGCCTGGGAATCAGAGGTCTGCTCCCAAGCTACAGTGAGTACAGACCAGGAAATGGTCTGCAGTGATGCCCAGAACCTTTGTGACTCTGATTCAGGCCGTGATGACCAAGTTTCTGAGCATAATGTTGACCCTTATTCACAAACTGCAACACCTGTTGTAATAGACAATGAGGAACATACTGATGACGATGAGACGCAGATACCAGATTGGGATGACAACTTAAATATTCGGTCAGGGCAAGAAGAGGCTCGGTCTGAGGGTGAGGGGAGTGCAAACACAACAATTGATGAGGAAGTTCTAGATCCCACCTACTGTCAACCCACAGTCAGGCCCTCGAGGAGGTCAATAGAGACGGTGGAGGAGGATGCAACTGACGACGAAGTTACCTTACGCCTTCCTGGACAGAGTCGGAGTACTGGTAACACATCTACAATTGCATCCTCAGCCACCACTGTGCCTCTGAGCACTAGTCAGGGTGGATCAGCAGGTCGCATGCCCTCTAAGCCTTGCCTAGCCTGGTCCTTTTTTGACATAGCAAAAGATCGCCCAAATTATGTGATCTGTAAAATTTGTCGTGATTCTGTTACTAAAGGGCAAAACCTCAGCAGTTTGACAACTTCTGCCATGAATCGTCACATGAATAAATATCATATGTCCCAGTGGGAAGCTCACCGTGCTGCAATGCGGCCTAGCGGAGCGAACCATCCACCGCCTGCCCCTTCCAGTGCATCCGCGCGCTCTTCATCTTCTAGGACTGTGGGGACAGCTGTCACACCTGGTTTTCCACGAACAACTTCCACCACTGTAACCGCAACAGGCAGTTTGCTTGGTAGGTCGTCAGTTGGTTTGGAAGGGGAAACAAGTGCGTGTGTACAGCTCTCTCAGACATCGATAGCACCAACGTTGGATGAAGGCAACATCATGTATACGCCTGCACTTTCCTCACAAACCTGCATTTGTCCAGGGACACCCTACTCAACACCGTCTACACACAGCAGCCAGATCTCTGTCCCTCAGATGTTGACAAATAAAAGGCCATTTCCTGCGACCCATCACAAAGCTAAGAGGTTGACTTTATCCCTCTGTAAGCACTTGGCTACCGATATGCTGCCTTTCCGCCTGGTGGACACACAGGATTTTAGAGACTTTATGTCTGTCGCTGTGCCCCAGTACCAGATGCCCAGTCGCCACTACTTCTCTAAGAAAGGTGTGCCCGCGCTACACTAGCATGTCGCACACAACATCACCGCTTCCTTGAGAAACTCTGTGTGTGAACGGGTGCATTTCACCACCGATACTTGGACCAGTAAGCATGGACAGGGATGTTACATGTCGCTGACTGGGCACTGGATAACTATGGTGATAGATGGTGAAAAGTCTGCTGCACAAGTCTTGCCGTCCCCACGACTTGTGTGTCAATCCTCTGTCTGTCCAAGTTCCGCCACTGCTTCTGCCTCCTCCACGTCATCTGGGTCCTCCACCTCCGCCCCAAGCCTGCCTGGTCAGGCCACCAGTGTTCTCACTACGCAAAAGGAATCACGCACCCCTCATTACTATGCTGGCAGCAGAGCGCAACGGCATCAGGTGGTCTTTAGCTTGGCATGTCTTGGAAATAGGAGTCACACAGCGGCTGAGTTGTGGGCAGCTCTGGAGACTGAGTTTAATAAATGGTTGTCTCCACTCAACCTGCAGCCTGGTAAGGCCGTGTGCGACAATGCTGCAAACCTGGGTGCGGTACTTCGCCTGGGCAAGGTGACACACGTGCCTTGTATGGCTCACGTGTTGAACCTTGTTGTCCAGCAATTTTTAACACACTATCCCGGCCTAGATGACCTTCTGACCAGGGCACGAAAACTGTCTGCTCACTTCCGCCGTTCAACCGCCGCAGCTGAGCGACTTGCATCGCTCCAGAAGTCTTTCGGCCTGCGGTTCATCGCCTGAAATGCGATGTGGCGACATGCTGGAATTCGACTCTCCACATGTTACAACGACTGTGGCAGCACCGCCGAGCCCTGGTGCAATACGTCATGACGTATAGCCTGGGCCAACGAGATGCAGAGGTGGGGCAGATCACCCTGATGGAGTGGTCTCAGATCAAGGACCGATGCACCCTACTGCACAGTTTCGACATGGCGACGAATATGTTTAGCGCTGACAATGCCATTATCAGCATGACAATTCCAGTCATTTACATGCTGGAGCACACGCTAAACACTATTCGGAGTCATAGGGTGGGACAACAGGAAGGGCAGAAAACACAGGAGGATTCATATGCGCAAGACACAACAACATCACCAAGGTCCAGACGTTCATCATCACCAACGCGGCAGGCATGGGACCATGGGGGACAGGGATCAACAAGGGCGCATGGTAGCAGGCGAAATGTTGAGGAAGGTGCAGGAGAACATGAAGAAATGGAAGACGAACTGTCCATGGACATGGAAGACTCAGCGGATGAGGGAGACCTTGGTCAAATTTCAGTTGAAAGAGGTTGGGGGGAGATGTCAGAGGAAGAAAGAACGGTTAGCACCTCTATGCCACAAACACAGCGTGGACTTGGTCCGCATGTCTGCGCAAGACACATGAGTGCCTTCTTGCTGCACTACGTCCAACATGACCCTCGTATTGTCAAAATTAGAAGTGATGATGACTACTGGCTTGCCAGACTATTAGATCCCCGGTACAAGTCCAAATTTTGTGACATAATTCCAGCCATAGAAAGGGACGCACGTATGCAGGAGTATCAGAAGAAGCTGTTACTCGATCTTAGCTCGGCTTTTCCACTAAACAACCATGCAGGTGCAGGGAGTGAATCTCCCAGTTGTAACTTGACAAACATGGGACGGTCTCGTTATCTTCAACAGTCTACCCGTACCAGTAGCACCGTATCTGGTGCTGGTAACAGCAATTTTATTGAATCTTTTCATAATTTTTTTAGACCATCCTTTGCAAGGCCACCAGAGACAACAAGTCTGACACATTGTCAATGGCTGGAGAGGATGATACAGAAGTATCTCCAAATGAACATCGATGCCATGACTTTGCAAATGGAGCCTTGCTCATTTTGGGCTTCAAATCTTGAAAAATGGCCAGAGCTCTCCACTTCTGCCTTGGAGATTTTATCGTGTCCAGCTGCCAGCGTTGTCTCTGAATGTGTCTTCAGTGCTGCTGGGTGTGTGCTGACAGATAAGCGCACGCGTCTGTCCAGTGACAATGTGGACAGGCTAACGTTCATCAAAATGAACAAGTCATGGATCCACAAGGAATTTACTACCCCTGTGTCATCCTGGGGAGAGTAAATGCTTGTGTATTTTGAATGTGCTTGATGCAAATCTAGCTGTGAAGTGTACAACTAGGGAACAAGTGCTGCCACTGATGGGGTGTCTGTGTGGCCCAATTTTTGGAAAAAAGGGAGACTCTTCTTGGAGTAACCCTTGCTTACATTGTTTTTAAAAATGATCCAAGATGAACAGAGCTGGGATCAGGAAAGACTTTGCTACCTACCCCGGTGTCATCCTGGGGACGGTTAAGTATGGCGTATTTTTGAATGTGCTTGAGGCAAATCTAGCTGTGAAGTGTACAACTGGGGCACAAGTGCTGCCACTGAATGGGTGGGTGTTTGTGGGGCCCAATTTTTGGAAAAAAAGGGAGACCCCACTTGGAGTAACCGTTGCTTACATTGTTTTTAAAAATGATCCAAGATGAACAGAGCTGGGATCAGGAAAGACTTTGCTACCTACCCCGGTGTCATCCTGGGGACGGTTAAGTATGGCGTATGTTTGAATGTGCTTGATGCAAATCTAGCTGTGAAGTGTACAACTGGGGCACAAGTGCTGCAACTGAAGGGGTGGGTGTGTGTGTGGCCCAATTTTTGGAAAAAAGGGAGACTCCGCTTGGAGTAACCCTTGCTTACATTGTTTTTAAAAATGATCCAAGATGAACAGAGCTGGGATCAGGAAAGACTTTGCTACCTACCCCGGGGTCATCCTGGGGACGGTTAAGTATGGCGTATTTTTGAATGTGCTTGATGCAAATCTAGCTGTGAAGTGTACAACTGGGGCACAAGTGCTGCCACTGAAGGGGTGGGTGTGTGTGTGGCCCAATTTTTTGAAAAAAAGGGAGACTCCGCTTGGAGTAACCCTTGCTTACATTGTTTTTAAAAATGATCCAAGATGCACAGCGCTGGGATCAGGAAAGACTTTGCTACCTACCCCGGTGTCATCCTGGGGACGGTTTAGTATGGCGTATTTTTGAATGTGCTTGATGCAAATCTAGCTGTGAAGTGTACAACTGGGGCACAAGTGCTGCCACTGAATGGGTGGGTGTGTGTGGGGCCCAATTTTTAGAAAAAAAGGGAGACTCCACTTGGAGTAACCCTTGCTTACATTGTTTTTAGAAATGATCCAAGATGAACAGAGCTGGGATCAGGAAAGACTTTGCTACCTACCCCGGTGTCATCCTGGGGACGGTTAAGTATGGCGTATTTTTGAATGTGCTTGATGCAAATCTAGCTGTGAAGTGTACAACTGGGGCACAAGTGCTGCAACTGAAGGGGTGGGTGTGTGTGTGGCCCAATTTTTGGAAAAAAGGGAGACTCCGCTTGGAGTAACCCTTGCTTACATTGTTTTTAAAAATGATCCAAGATGCACAGCGCTGGGATCAGGAAAGACTTTGCTACCTACCCCGGTGTCATCCTGGGGACGGTTAAGTATGGCGTATTTTTGAATGTGCTTGATGCAAATCTAGCTGTGAAGTGTACAACTGGGGCACAAGTGCTGCCACTGAAGGGGTGAGTGTGTGTGGGGCCCAATTTTTAGAAAAAAAGGGAGACTCCACTTGGAGTAACCCTTGCTTACATTGTTTTTAAAAATGATCCAAGATGCACAGCGCTGGGATCAGGAAAGACTTTGCTACCTACCCCGGTGTCATCCTGGGGACGGTTAAGTATGGCGTATTTTTGAATGTGCTTGATGCAAATCTAGCTGTGAAGTGTACAACTGGGGCACAAGTGCTGCCACTGAATGGGTGGGTGTGTGTGTGGCCAAATTTTTGGAAAAAAAGGGAGACTCCACTTGGAGTAACCCTTGCTTACATTGTTTTTAAAAATGATCCAAGATGCACAGCGCTGGGATCAGGAAAGACTTTGCTACCTACCCCGGTGTCATCCTGGGGACGGTTAAGTATGGCGTATTTTTGAATGTGCTTGATGCAAATCTAGCTGTGAAGTGTACAACTGGGGCACAAGTGCTGCCACTGAAGGGGTGGGTGTCTGTGTGGCCCAATTTTTGGAAAAAAGGGAGACTCCGCTTGGAGTAACCCTTGCTTACATTGTTTTTAAAAATGATCCAAGATGAACAGAGCTGGGATCAGGAAAGACTTTGCTACCTACCCCGGTGTCATCCTGGGGACGGTTAAGTATGGCGTATTTTTGAATGTGCTTGATGCAAATCTAGCTGTGAAGTGTACAACTGGGGCACAAGTGCTGCCACTGAAGGGGTGGGTGTGTGTGTGGCCCAATTTTTTGAAAAAAAGGGAGACTCCACTTGGAGTAACCCTTGCTTACATTGTTTTTAAAAATGATCCAAGATGAAGAGCTGGGATCAGGAAAGACTTTGCTACCTACCCCGGTGTCATCCTGGGGACGGTTAAGTATGGCGTATTTTTGAATGTGCTTGATGCAAATCTAGCTGTGAAGTGTACAACTGGGGCACAAGTGCTGCCACTGAATGGGTGGGTGTGTGTGGGGCCCAATTTTTAGAAAAAAAGGGAGACTCCACTTGGAGTAACCCTTGCTTACATTGTTTTTAAAAATGATCCAAGATGAACAGAGCTGGGATCAGGAAAGACTTTGCTACCTACCCCGGTGTCATCCTGGGGACGGTTAAGTATGGCGTATTTTTGAATGTGCTTGATGCAAATCTAGCTGTGAAGTGTACAACTGGGGCACAAGTGCTGCAACTGAAGGGGTGGGTGTGTGTGTGGCCCAATTTTTGGAAAAAAGGGAGACTCCGCTTGGAGTAACCCTTGCTTACATTGTTTTTAAAAATGATCCAAGATGCACAGCGCTGGGATCAGGAAAGACTTTGCTACCTACCCCGGTGTCATCCTGGGGACGGTTAAGTATGGCGTATTTTTGAATGTGCTTGATGCAAATCTAGCTGTGAAGTGTACAACTGGGGCACAAGTGCTGCCACTGAATGGGTGGGTGTGTGGGGCCCAATGTTTGGAAAAAAAGGGAGACTCCACTTGGAGTAACCCTTGCTTACATTGTTTTTAAAAATGATCCAAGATGAACAGAGCTGGGATCAGGAAAGACTTTGCTACCTACCCCGGTGTCATCCTGGGGACGGTTAAGTATGGCGTATTTTTGAATGTGCTTGATGCAAATCTAGCTGTGAAGTGTACAACTGGGGCACAAGTGCTGCCACTGAAGGGGTGGGTGTGTGTGTGGCCCAATTTTTTGAAAAAAAGGGAGACTCCGCTTGGAGTAACCCTTGCTTACATTGTTTTTAAAAATGATCCAAGATGCACAGCGCTGGGATCAGGAAAGACTTTGCTACCTACCCCGGTGTCATCCTGGGGACGGTTAAGTATGGCGTATTTTTTAATGTGCTTGATGCAAATCTAGCTGTGAAGTGTACAACTGGGGCACAAGTGCTGCCACTGAATGGGTGGGTGTGTGTGGGGCCCAATTTTTAGAAAAAAAGGGAGACTCCACTTGGAGTAACCCTTGCTTACATTGTTTTTAAAAATGATCCAAGATGAACAGAGCTGGGATCAGGAAAGACTTTGCTACCTACCCCGGTGTCATCCTGGGGACGGTTAAGTATGGCGTATTTTTGAATGTGCTTGATGCAAATCTAGCTGTGAAGTGTACAACTGGGGCACAAGTGCTGCAACTGAAGGGGTGAGTGTGTGTGGCCCAATTTTTGGAAAAAAGGGAGACTCCGCTTGGAGTAACCCTTGCTTACATTGTTTTTAAAAATGATCCAAGATGCACAGCGCTGGGATCAGGAAAGACTTTGCTACCTACCCCGGTGTCATCCTGGGGACGGTTAAGTATGGCGTATTTTTGAATGTGCTTGATGCAAATCTAGCTGTGAAGTGTACAACTGGGGCACAAGTGCTGCAACTGAAGGGGTGAGTGTGTGTGTGGCCCAATTTTTGGAAAAAAGGGAGACTCCGCTTGGAGTAACCCTTGCTTACATTGTTTTTAAAAATGATCCAAGATGCACAGCGCTGGGATCAGGAAAGACTTTGCTACCTACCCCGGTGTCATCCTGGGGACGGTTAAGTATGGCGTATTTTTGAATGTGCTTGATGCAAATCTAGCTGTGAAGTGTACAACTGGGGCACAAGTGCTGCCACTGAATGGGTGGGTGTGTGTGTGGCCAAATTTTTGGAAAAAAAGGGAGACTCCACTTGGAGTAACCCTTGCTTACATTGTTTTTAAAAATGATCCAAGATGCACAGCGCTGGGATCAGGAAAGACTTTGCTACCTACCCCGGTGTCATCCTGGGGACGGTTAAGTATGGCGTATTTTTGAATGTGCTTGATGCAAATCTAGCTGTGAAGTGTACAACTAGGGCACAAGTGCTGCCACTGAAGGGGTGGGTGTCTGTGTGGCCCAATTTTTGGAAAAAAGGGAGACTCCGCTTGGAGTAACCCTTGCTTACATTGTTTTTAAAAATGATCCAAGATGAACAGAGCTGGGATCAGGAAAGACTTTGCTACCTACCCCGGTGTCATCCTGGGGACGGTTAAGTATGGCGTATTTTTGAATGTGCTTGATGCAAATCTAGCTGTGAAGTGTACAACTGGGGCACAAGTGCTGCCACTGAAGGGGTGGGTGTGTGTGTGGCCCAATTTTTTGAAAAAAAGGGAGACTCCGCTTGGAGTAACCCTTGCTTACATTGTTTTTAAAAATGATCCAAGATGAACAGCGCTGGGATCAGGAAAGACTTTGCTACCTACCCCGGTGTCATCCTGGGGACGGTTAAGTATGGCGTATTTTTGAATGTGCTTGATGCAAATCTAGCTGTGAAGTGTACAACTGGGGCACAAGTGCTGCCACTGAAGGGGTGGGTGTGTGTGGCCCAATTTTTGGAAAAAAGGGAGACTCCGCTTGGAGTAACCCTTGCTTACATTGTTTTTAAAAATGATCCAAGATGAACAGAGCTGGGATCAGGAAAGACTTTGCTACCTACCCCGGTGTCATCCTGGGGACGGTTAAGTATGGCGTATTTTTGAATGTGCTTGATGCAAATCTACCTGTGAAGTGTACAACTGGGGCACAAGTGCTGCAACTGAAGGGGTGAGTGTGTGTGTGGCCCAATTTTTGGAAAAAAGGGAGACTCCGCTTGGAGTAACCCTTGCTTACATTGTTTTTAAAAATGATCCAAGATGCACAGCACTGGGATCAGGAAAGACTTTGCTACCTACCCCGGTGTCATCCTGGGGACGGTTAAGTATGGCGTATTTTTGAATGTGCTTGATGCAAATCTAGCTGTGAAGTGTACAACTGGGGCACAAGTGCTGCCTCTGAATGGGTGGGTGTGTGTGGGGCCCAATTTTTGGAAAAAAAAAGGGAGACTCCACTTGGAGTAACCCTTGCTTACATTGTTTTTAAAAATGATCCAAGATGAACAGAGCTGGGATCAGGAAAGACTTTGCTACCTACCCCGGTGTCATCCTGGGGACGGTTAAGTATGGCGTATTTTTGAATGTGCTTGATGCAAATCTAGCTGTGAAGTGTACAACTGGGGCACAAGTGCTGCCACTGAAGGGGTGGGTGTGTGTGTGGCCCAATTTTTTGAAAAAAAGGGAGACTCCGCTTGGAGTAACCCTTGCTTACATTGTTTTTAAAAATGATCCAAGATGAACAGAGCTGGGATCAGGAAAGACTTTGCTACTTACCCAGGTGTCATCCTGGGGACGGTTAAGTATGGCGTATTTTTGAATGTGCTTGATGCAAATCTAGCTGAGAAGTGTATAACTGGGGCACAAGTGCTGCCACTGAAGGGGTGGGTGTGTGTGTGTGGCCCAATTTTTGGAAAAAAGGGAGACTCTGCTTGGAGTAACCCTTGCTTACATTGTTTTTAAAAATGATCCAAGATGCACAGCGCTGGGATCAGGAAAGACTTTGCTACCTACCCCGGTGTCATCCTGGGGACGGTTAAGTATGGCGTATTTTTTAATGTGCTTGATGCAAATCTAGCTGTGAAGTGTACAACTGGGGCACAAGTGCTGCCACTGAATGGGTGGGTGTGTGTGGGGCCCAATTTTTAGAAAAAAAGGGAGACTCCACTTGGAGTAACCCTTGCTTACATTGTTTTTAAAAATGATCCAAGATGAACAGAGCTGGGATCAGGAAAGACTTTGCTACCTACCCCGGTGTCATCCTGGGGACGGTTAAGTATGGCGTATTTTTGAATGTGCTTGATGCAAATCTAGCTGTGAAGTGTACAACTGGGGCACAAGTGCTGCCACTGAATGGGTGGGTGTGTGTGGGGCCCAATTTTTGGAAAAAAAAGGGAGACTCCGCTTGGAGTAACCCTTGCTTACATTGTTTTTAAAAATGATCCAAGATGCACAGCGCTGGGATCAGGAAAGACTTTGCTACCTACCCCGGTGTCATCCTGGGGACGGTTAAGTATGGCGTATTTTTGAATGTGCTTGATGCAAATCTAGCTGTGAAGTGTACAACTGGGGCACAAGTGCTGCCACTGAATGGGTGGGTGTGTGTGGGGCCCAATTTTTAGAAAAAAAGGGAGACTCCACTTGGAGTAACCCTTGCTTACATTGTTTTTAAAAATAATCCAAGATGAACAGAGCTGGGATCAGGAAAGACTTTGCTACCTACCCCGGTGTCATCCTGGGGACAGTTAAGTATGGCGTACTTTTGAATGTGCTTGATGCAAATCTAGCTGTGAAGTGTACAACTGGGGCACAAGTGCTGCCACTGAAGGGGTGGGTGTGTGTGTGGCCCAATTTTTGGAAAAAAGGGAGACTCCGCTTGGAGTAACCCTTGCTTACATTGTTTTTCAAAATGATCCAAGATGAACAGAGCTGGGATCAGGAAAGACTTTGCTACCTACCCCGGTGTCATCCTGGGGACGGTTAAGTATGGCGTATTTTTGAATGTGCTTGATGCAAATCTAGCTGTGAAGTGTACAACTGGGGCACAAGTGCTGCCACTGAAGGGGTGGGTGTGTGTGTGGCCCAATTTTTTGAAAAAAAGGGAGACTCCGCTTGGAGTAACCCTTGCTTACATTGTTTTTAAAAATGATCCAAGATGAACAGAGCTGGGATCAGGAAAGACTTTGCTACCTACCCCGGTGTCATCCTGGGGACGGTTAAGTATGGCGTTTTTTTGACTGTGCTTAATGCAAATCTAGCTGTGAAGTGTACAACTGGGGCACAAGTGCTGCCACTGAAGGGGTGGGTGTGTGTGTGGCCCAATTTTTGGAAAATAGGGAGACTCCGCTTGGAGTAACCCTTGCTTACATTGTTTTTAAAAATGATCCAAGATGCACAGCGCTGGGATCAGGAAAGACTTTGCTACCTACCCCGGTGTCATCCTGGGGACGGTTAAGTATGGCGTATTTTTGAATGTGCTTGATGCAAATCTAGCTGTGAAGTGTACAACTGGGGCACAAGTTCTGCCACTGAATGGGTGGGTGTGTGTGGGGCCCAATTTTTGGAAAAAAAGGGAGACTCCACTTGGAGTAACCCTTGCTTACATTGTTTTTAAAAATGATCCAAGATGAACAGAGCTGGGATCAGGAAAGACTTTGCTACTTACCCCGGTGTCATCCTGGGGACGGTTAAGTATGGCGTATTTTTGAATGTGCTTGATGCAAATCTAGCTGTGAAGTGTACAACTGGGGCACAAGTGCTACTACTGAATGGGTGGGTGTGTGTGGGGCCCAATTTTTGGAAAAAAAAGGGAGACTCCGCTTGGAGTAACCCTTGCTTACATTGTTTTTAAAAATGATCCAAGATGCACAGCGCTGGGATCAGGAAAGACTTTGCTACCTACCCCGGTGTCATCCTGGGGACGGTTAAGTATGGCGTATTTTTGAATGTGCTTGATGCAAATCTAGCTGTGAAGTGTACAACTGGGGCACAAGTGCTGCCACTGAATGGGTGGGTGTGTGTGGGGCCCAATTTTTAGAAAAAAAGGGAGACTCCACTTGGAGTAACCCTTGCTTACATTGTTTTAAAAATGATCCAAGATGAACAGAGCTGGGATCAGGAAAGACTTTGCTACCTACCCCGGTGTCATCCTGGGGACGGTTAAGTATGGCGTACTTTTGAATGTGCTTGATGCAAATCTAGCTGTGAAGTGTACAACTGGGGCACAAGTGCTGTAACTGAAGGGGTGGGTGTGTGTGTGGCCCAATTTTTGGAAAAATAGGGAGACTCCGCTTGGAGTAACCCTTGCTTACATTGTTTTTAAAAATTATCCAAGATGCACAGCACTGGGATCAGGAAAGACTTTGCTACCTACCCCGGTGTCATCCTGGGGACGGTTAAGTATGGCGTATTTTTGAATGTGCTTGATGCAAATCTAGCTGTGAAGTGTACAACTGGGGCACAAGTGCTGCCTCTGAATGGGTGGGTGTGTGTGGGGCCCAATTTTTGGAAAAAAAGGGAGACTCCACTTGGAGTAACCCTTGCTTACATTGTTTTTAAAAATGATCCAAGATGAACAGAGCTGGGATCAGGAAAGACTTTGCTACCTACCCCGGTGTCATCCTGGGGACGGTTAAGTATGGCGTATTTTTGAATGTGCTTGATGCAAATCTAGCTGTGAAGTGTACAACTGGGGCACAAGTGCTGCCACTGAATGGGTGGGTGTGTGTGGGGCCCAATTTTTGGAAAAAAAAGGGAGACTCCGCTTGGAGTAACCCTTGCTTACATTGTTTTTAAAAATGATCCAAGATGCACAGCGCTGGGATCAGGAAAGACTTTGCTACCTACCCCGGTGTCATCCTGGGGACGGTTAAGTATGGCGTATTTTTGAATGTGCTTGATGCAAATCTAGCTGTGAAGTGTACAACTGGGGCACAAGTGCTGCCACTGAATGGGTGGGTGTGTGTGGGGCCCAATTTTTAGAAAAAAAGGGAGACTCCACTTGGAGTAACCCTTGCTTACATTGTTTTTAAAAATAATCCAAGATGAACAGAGCTGGGATCAGGAAAGACTTTGCTACCTACCCCGGTGTCATCCTGGGGACGGTTAAGTATGGCGTACTTTTGAATGTGCTTGATGCAAATCTAGCTGTGAAGTGTACAACTGGGGCACAAGTGCTGCCACTGAAGGGGTGGGTGTGTGTGTGGCCCAATTTTTGGAAAAAAGGGAGACTCCGCTTGGAGTAACCCTTGCTTACATTGTTTTTAAAAATGATCCAAGATGAACAGAGCTGGGATCAGGAAAGACTTTGCTACCTACCCCGGTGTCATCCTGGGGACGGTTAAGTATGGCGTATTTTTGAATGTGCTTGATGCAAATCTAGCTGTGAAGTGTACAACTGGGGCACAAGTGCTGCCACTGAAGGGGTGGGTGTGTGTGTGGCCCAATTTTTTGAAAAAAAGGGAGACTCCGCTTGGAGTAACCCTTGCTTACATTGTTTTTAAAAATGATCCAAGATGAACAGAGCTGGGATCAGGAAAGACTTTGCTACCTACCCCGGTGTCATCCTGGGGACGGTTAAGTATGGCGTTTTTTTGACTGTGCTTAATGCAAATCTAGCTGTGAAGTGTACAACTGGGGCACAAGTGCTGCCACTGAAGGGGTGGGTGTGTGTGTGGCCCAATTTTTTGAAAAAAAGGGAGACTCAGCTTGGAGTAACCCTTGCTTACATTGTTTTTAAAAATGATCCAAGATGAACAGAGCTGGGATCAGGAAAGACTTTGCTACCTACCCCGGTGTCATCCTGGGGACGGTTAAGTATGGCGTTTTTTTGACTGTGCTTAATGCAAATCTAGCTGTGAAGTGTACAACTGGGGCACAAGTGCTGCCACTGAAGGGGTGGGTGTGTGTGTGGCCCAATTTTTGGAAAATAGGGAGACTCCGCTTGGAGTAACCCTTGCTTACATTGTTTTTAAAAATGATCCAAGATGCACAGCGCTGGGATCAGGAAAGACTTTGCTACCTACCCCGGTGTCATCCTGGGGACGGTTAAGTATGGCGTATTTTTGAATGTGCTTGATGCAAATCTAGCTGTGAAGTGTACAACTGGGGCACAAGTGCTGCCACTGAATGGGTGGGTGTGTGTGGGGCCCAATTTTTGGAAAAAAAGGGAGACTCCACTTGGAGTAACCCTTGCTTACATTGTTTTTAAAAATGATCCAAGATGAACAGAGCTGGGATCAGGAAAGACTTTGCTACTTACCCCGGTGTCATCCTGGGGACAGTTAAGTATGGCGTATTTTTGAATGTGCTTGATGCAAATCTAGCTGTGAAGTGTACAACTGGGGCACAAGTGCTACTACTGAATGGGTGGGTGTGTGTGGGGCCCAATTTTTGGAAAAAAAAGGGAGACTCCGCTTGGAGTAACCCTTGCTTACATTGTTTTTAAAAATGATCCAAGATGCACAGCGCTGGGATCAGGAAAGACTTTGCTACCTACCCCGGTGTCATCCTGGGGACGGTTAAGTATGGCGTATTTTTGAATGTGCTTGATGCAAATCTAGCTGTGAAGTGTACAACTGGGGCACAAGTGCTGCCACTGAATGGGTGGGTGTGTGTGGGGCCCAATTTTTAGAAAAAAAGGGAGACTCCACTTGGAGTAACCCTTGCTTACATTGTTTTAAAAATGATCCAAGATGAACAGAGCTGGGATCAGGAAAGACTTTGCTACCTACCCCGGTGTCATCCTGGGGACGGTTAAGTATGGCGTACTTTTGAATGTGCTTGATGCAAATCTAGCTGTGAAGTGTACAACTGGGGCACAAGTGCTGTAACTGAAGGGGTGGGTGTGTGTGTGGCCCAATTTTTGGAAAAATAGGGAGACTCCGCTTGGAGTAACCCTTGCTTACATTGTTTTTAAAAATGATCCAAGATGCACAGCGCTGGGATCAGGAAAGACTTTGCTACCTACCCCGGTGTCATCCTGGGGACGGTTAAGTATGGCGTATTTTTTAATGTGCTTGATGCAAATCTAGCTGTGAAGTGTACAACTGGGGCACAAGTGCTGCCACTGAATGGGTGGGTGTGTGTGGGGCCCAATTTTTAGAAAAAAAGGGAGACTCCACTTGGAGTAACCCTTGATTACATTGTTTTTAAAAATGATCCAAGATGAACAGAGCTGGGATCAGGAAAGACTTTGCTACCTACCCCGGTGTCATCCTGGGGACGGTTAAGTATGGCGTATTTTTGAATGTGCTTGATGCAAATCTAGCTGTGAAGTGTACAACTGGGGCACAAGTGCTGCAACTGAAGGGGTGAGTGTGTGTGTGGCCCAATTTTTGGAAAAAAGGGAGACTCCGCTTGGAGTAACCCTTGCTTACATTGTTTTTAAAAATGATCCAAGATGCACAGCACTGGGATCAGGAAAGACTTTGCTACCTACCCCGGTGTCATCCTGGGGACGGTTAAGTATGGCGTATTTTTGAATGTGCTTGATGCAAATCTAGCTGTGAAGTGTACAACTGGGGCACAAGTGCTGCCTCTGAATGGGTGGGTGTGTGTGGGGCCCAATTTTTGGAAAAAAAGGGAGACTCCACTTGGAGTAACCCTTGCTTACATTGTTTTTAAAAATGATCCAAGATGAACAGAGCTGGGATCAGGAAAGACTTTGCTACCTACCCCGGTGTCATCCTGGGGACGGTTAAGTATGGCGTATTTTTGAATGTGCTTGATGCAAATCTAGCTGTGAAGTGTACAACTGGGGCACAAGTGCTGCCACTGAATGGGTGGGTGTGTGTGGGGCCCAATTTTTGGAAAAAAAAGGGAGACTCCGCTTGGAGTAACCCTTGCTTACATTGTTTTTAAAAATGATCCAAGATGCACAGCGCTGGGATCAGGAAAGACTTTGCTACCTACCCCGGTGTCATCCTGGGGACGGTTAAGTATGGCGTATTTTTGAATGTGCTTGATGCAAATCTAGCTGTGAAGTGTACAACTGGGGCACAAGTGCTGCCACTGAATGGGTGGGTGTGTGTGGGGCCCAATTTTTAGAAAAAAAGGGAGACTCCACTTGGAGTAACCCTTGCTTACATTGTTTTTAAAAATAATCCAAGATGAACAGAGCTGGGATCAGGAAAGACTTTGCTACCTACCCCGGTGTCATCCTGGGGACGGTTAAGTATGGCGTACTTTTGAATGTGCTTGATGCAAATCTAGCTGTGAAGTGTACAACTGGGGCACAAGTGCTGCCACTGAAGGGGTGGGTGTGTGTGTGGCCCAATTTTTGGAAAAAAGGGAGACTCCGCTTGGAGTAACCCTTGCTTACATTGTTTTTAAAAATGATCCAAGATGAACAGAGCTGGGATCAGGAAAGACTTTGCTACCTACCCCGGTGTCATCCTGGGGACGGTTAAGTATGGCGTATTTTTGAATGTGCTTGATGCAAATCTAGCTGTGAAGTGTACAACTGGGGCACAAGTGCTGCCACTGAAGGGGTGGGTGTGTGTGTGGCCCAATTTTTTGAAAAAAAGGGAGACTCCGCTTGGAGTAACCCTTGCTTACATTGTTTTTAAAAATGATCCAAGATGAACAGAGCTGGGATCAGGAAAGACTTTGCTACCTACCCCGGTGTCATCCTGGGGACGGTTAAGTATGGCGTTTTTTTGACTGTGCTTAATGCAAATCTAGCTGTGAAGTGTACAACTGGGGCACAAGTGCTGCCACTGAATGGGTGGGTGTGTGTGGGGCCCAATTTTTAGAAAAAAAGGGAGACTCCACTTGGAGTAACCCTTGCTTACATTGTTTTTAAAAATGATCCAAGATGAACAGAGCTGGGATCAGGAAAGACTTTGCTACCTACCCCGGTGTCATCCTGGGGACGGTTAAGTATGGCGTACTTTTGAATGTGCTTGATGCAAATCTAGCTGTGAAGTGTACAACTGGGGCACAAGTGCTGTAACTGAAGGGGTGGGTGTGTGTGTGGCCCAATTTTTGGAAAAATAGGGAGACTCCGCTTGGAGTAACCCTTGCTTACATTGTTTTTAAAAATGATCCAAGATGCACAGCGCTGGGATCAGGAAAGACTTTGCTACCTACCCCGGTGTCATCCTGGGGACGGTTAAGTATGGCGTATTTTTGAATGTGCTTGATGCAAATCTAGCTGTGAAGTGTACAACTGGGGCACAAGTGCTGCCACTGAATGGGTGGGTGTGTGGGGCCCAATTTTTGGAAAAAAAGGGAGACTCCACTTGGAGTAACCCTTGCTTACATTGTTTTTAAAAATGATCCAAGATGAACAGAGCTGGGATCAGGAAAGACTTTGCTACCTACCCCGGTGTCATCCTGGGGACGGTTAAGTATGGCGTATTTTTGAATGTGCTTGATGCAAATCTAGCTGTGAAGTGTACAACTGGGGCACAAGTGCTGCCACTGAATGGGTGGGTGTGTGTGGGCCCCAATTTTTAGAAAAAAAGGGAGACTCCACTTGGAGTAACCCTTGCTTACATTGTTTTTAAAAATGATCCAAGATGAACAGAGCTGGGATCAGGAAAGACTTTGCTACCTACCCCGGTGTCATCCTGGGGACGGTTAAGTATGGCGTATTTTTTAATGTGCTTGATGCAAATCTGGCTGTGAAGTGTACAACTGGGGCACAAGTGCTGCCACTGAAGGGGTGGGTGTGTGTGGGGCCCAATTTTTGGAAAAAAGGGAGACTTCGCTTGGAGTCACCTTGCGGTGTTTTACATGATTTTAGAAGGGCGTGCCATGCCTATATCTGTGTCTCCTCCTCTATTTTCCTTGTCCTGCTATTTTGTTTTCGCATGAGTATATGTCCTTGTCACTTTCCCATGTGTTTGTGTTGTGAGTTGTTTGTCACCTTTTGGACACCTTTGAGGGTGTTTTATAGGTGTTTTTATGTGTTTGTGATTGCCTGCCATTGTTTCCTATGCGGTTCGAGTTCGGTTCGTCGAACGTTCGCCGAACCGAAATCGAACGAGACGTCCGTTCGGCGAACCGAACTCGAGCCGAACCGCGACCGGTTCGCTCATCTCTAAACTTTACACAATATTTCAGCCTGGTACACAGATTAGCCCTCATTCTACAGTCAATCTGGAAAATCGGTAATTAAGGTTTTCTTACAGATGAACCCAGTGAAAATTGATGCTGTCACCGTCTCTGCAGCTCATCACACCAGATACTTCTGGGGTAACCTCCTCGGTTTACGTTTACTGAGCATGCCCCAAAGCTTGCGGTCCATTGGTGCTGACTTCGTGTGTTCTGTAGACAGGAAGCCAGTTACTAATCACCTCCCATAACCAGCACTTTACAAGGGTGCACAGCAGGCATTACCACGCTGACACCTTCTCCCTGCTGGATCAATTACCAGGTAATCCTCTGTATTACAAGTGTTCCATTTTACTTATTTGCACAAGATGTGATAAGCTAATCATTTAGGATTCATTTAAGATATTTTTTTCAGACGGACTGCACTATTAATTATAAAATGAGGCACATGGCTCTGGGCTGAGCATAAACCCCGTATATGAATACACTAATCTCCTCACAGTGGACTGATTTGATACCATAGGCACATTTAAAGGGTACATTGATTACTGCTAACCGATGTTTAATTCTCATTATTAGTTATGGGATCCTTTTATCCCCACAGTAAAGAAACCTTTGGATTTGCATTTTTCATGTTTCATTGTCCCATTGTCCACTGTTGGAGACAATTTGTCAACAGTCAGCCCTACTTCATTAGATTGTTCTACTTCAGTTTAATACAGAGTTTGTGCTTACCATACAGTCTCTGTGTTTGGTGAGTGATTGTTCTAGTAATCATATGGACGTACATATTCAGGATATCGATTAGCATATTTTCTAGCATATTTTCTTTGATAAATTTTCCAGATCATTCCTTACATTTATTTACAAGTTATCTCTACCAGCACAGCTTTTTCTCAAACAGGATTAATCAAGGTTTTACACGAACATCACACTACAATTACTAGTTTATTATAGTTTTTACTATTTAGTCAATTTCACTTTCCTATTCCCCAAGGCATCCACTTAGGAAAACGTGCAAAATAAAATCTATCTTTGTCACAAAAATGAGCGATACTGGGTATGTGCTCATTATTGTTCACTATAGGTTCACTACAGAAAACCCATATGGTTATAAAATTCTCATTTTATTACAGTTCCGTAATTTCCGGATTAATAGGAGAAAAATACGATAGAATTCTCATATAGATAGGGGGGCGTGGCTTGAGCTTGATGGCAGGCAGACGTGCTCTGTAGGAGCTCTTGCAGGCTGAGGTGGCAAATAACATAGCAAAACCCACCTGGCACTCTCTAGCATGCCGGGGAAGAGAGGCACAGCACCACCGACCGGACGACCAGCCCTGAGAAGCAGCAGCGCAGCAGTGGATCGTCTGTTCAAAGGGGGGAAGCTCTCTCCGGTCTCCAGGCCTGCTCCAGTAATGGCACCTGCGTCCATGAGGCAGGGGCCGGCAGCAACAGCAGCCGTCAGTGGTGGCAGCGGGACAGAAGTGGCGGTGGCGATGCATAGCGTGCAGGTACAGGGCGGTACCGTCAGAGATCAGCTGGGACCGAGATCTCTGCTTTCATCACAGAGACCAGTGGTGCAGGGGTATACAGGAGGTGAGGCTGCTGCACAGAATACTCAGAAGGAGGGGGGCGGTGGAGTTCAGGTCCCACAGCAGAGCTTGATGAGCCAGGCTGGTGAAGAGAGCAGGAGTCTGGGCACTGATGGAGATATGCATGGGGGTAATGAATGCAGGGCCTCCCAGGCATATCAGGAGTTGTCAGGCTCCCAAAGCAGTCAATCCCCACACAGTCAGATCACACAAGGAGTTAACCCAGGAAGCTCCACTGTGGATACAGAGCGCATCCTGCAGCTGCTGGCTGCTCTCCCCACCAAACATGACCTGGACAATCTAGTTACTAAAATGGAGGCGGCACATGAGAGGGCTCTGTCCATTGTGAAGGGGACATTGATGCTCTGGATACACGCACCACTGCAGTGGAGAATGATGTGTTTACACTATTTGAAAGAGTTAACACACTGGAGCAAACTCTATCCAAAGCCAGTACACACCTGCAAAATGTCGCCATCCTGTTAGATGATCAAGAAAACAGGGGGAGGCGAAATAATATTCGTTTGAAAGGCATCCCAGAAGAGATAGCAGCAGCTGCCCTCCTTAAGTCTGTAACTTTAATTTTCAACAAAGTGATGGTAGCTGCAGAGGACTCCACTTATGTGATCGACAGAGTCCACAGAGTGTTCCGCCAGGGGCCGGGTGACACAGCACAGCCGAGAGATGTTCTGTGCAGACTGCATTACTACACGGATAAAGAAGCCATACTGAGGAAGGCATGGGTCCATGGAACCGTCTCTTACAAAGGGTCTGAAATCAAGCTTTTTCCTGACATATCAGCCAGAACCCTGTATATGAGGCGTCAGCTCCTCCCTATTCTACAAAAAATTAAAGAGAAAGGAGCATCTTACAGATGGGGACATCCATTTCACCTAATAGTACACCACAATGGAGACCAATATCTGCTGAAGCGGCCGGAGGAGGTGGAGGGTCTCTTCCAATTTCTTGATACACCGGCAGTAGAGATCCCTAACTGGCTACATATGGACAGACCCGCCGGGTTACCCCAAAGAAGAAGAGAAGGTGGACGCCGCCGTGCAAGACCTCAGAAGAGTTCCAGGGATCCCAAGCCGGCCGGAGAATCTTCCCAGGAGGAGCCAGATTGAAGACTTGGGTCTGATTGCGGTTTTCTATCTTGTGGTGGGGGAGCGGGAGATGTGGGAGGATGGCCCCTTATAGGCCGGACGCGAACTTAAATATTGGGTTAATTGCTACTTGAAATGTATTTGTCTCTCTTTTCTTGGGTGGCAGGGAGAGAGGTGGAGAGATTATTATTCCCCCTCTATGCTCTCTTTTATCCGTTTGTGTTCCTCCCTTTTCTCTCTTTTTCTCTCCCTCTTCTCTCTCTCTCTTCCCTCTCTTTCTCCTCTCTTCTTGCTCCTCCTTTTCTCTCTCGTTCCTTTCTCTCTTTCTTCTCTCTCTCTCTGCTCCGTCGTTTCTCTTTCGCCCCTTTTTCACTCTTCCTCCACTCTCTCTCTCTTCTTTATCTTTTTCTCCCCTTTCTTCCCCTTTTCTATCTCTTTCGCTCTCCCTTTCACACCCCCTCTCTTTGTCTCTCTCTCCCCCTAAGGGGGTCTCACATGGACCCTTCAATTGATAATGTTGATGGATAGTCTGATAAACGTGTTGTTCTTCTAAGAAATGTGCCTCTCACTGCCCTGTCGTGTAACGGGGGGGTGAGACGTAGGTTTTCAGTTCACTATAATATTGTCATTTCTGCCTCGAGCTTGTTTAGCTTTTGCCCTTGGTCTTCCACGCACCCCAAGGGTGGTTCTCCCATCTGGAGAGCACCAGGTCTCTAAGTTCTTCAGAGACTGCATAGTTTTATTGTGTGAAACTTACTGGCCATTCCTTTAGGCCAGCTGTTAGGGTATGTGCGCACGTTGCTTTTTACCTGCTTTTTACCTGCTTTTTTGCTGCTTTTTCTTCTGCGCTGTTTAATGCCAAAATGGATGTGTTCTTCTATTCAAGCAAAGTCTATCGGAATTTGGGTTTCTTGTTCACACTATGTTGTTCAAAATGCTGCCTTTTTGAGGCAGAACTTTGGTCAAAAACTCAGCTTTTCAAAGAAGCAACATGTCAATTGTTTTTGCCATTTGGGTTTTGCACTGCAAAGCTGAGTTTTTGACCAAAGTTCTGCCACAAAAAGGCAGCATTTTGAACAACATAGTGTGAACAAGAAACCCAAATTCCCATAGACTTTGCTTGAATAGAAGAACACATCCATTTTGGCATTAAACAGCGCAGAAGAAAAAGCAGCAAAAAAGCAGGTAAAAAGCAGGTAAAAAGCAACGTGCGCACATACCCTTACTGTTCATATTTTCTGTCTGCTAATACTTATCGCTTTTTTTTTTCTCTCTCTCTGCTCTTTCTTCTCTGCTGCTAGTTCTTTTTTCTACCTTATTCTTGATCCCCCCCCACCCGATCCTTACCCCACTTTCCCGTATCCGGTCAGTGTTTTGTAGGGGGTTCAACACTGTTCCTGACCCAACATGCATAAACCAGGGAACTCGGAGGTGAAATGTGGGACATTGAATGTGAAAGGTTTACATAGCCCGGGTAAGAGGTCTATCCTGGCAAATACGTTAAAAAAAATGGGGGTCCAAATTGCTTTCTTGCAAGAAACGCATCTGTGCAAACATAAACCGTTTAAATTGACATCACGCTGGTTCCCTGAGGCGTATCATAGCTTCTCGCCGGACCCGAAGTCCCGAGGTACTGGTATTCTTGTCTCGCGCTCCATCCCTTGGGAATTCATGGAGTCTCGCAGTGATGACAGGGGACGGCTATTGTTGGTGAAGGGCAGGATCGCTACGCATATTTACACATTAGCTTCTATATACCTCCCCAATGTGGGGCAAATTGATACCCTGGCCGGATTTGTTGAAACTATGGAGGATTTCGTGGAGGGGACACTCATTATGTGGGGGGATTTCAATATCGCTCTAAACCCAGCTCAGGACACCTCCTTGGGGGCCTCTGCACATCCTACATCAGCCCTCCGCAGGCTGCGGTACTTATTACATGAGCAGCAGCTCGTGGACACATGGAGATTGTTGCACCCGACTGAGAGGGACTACTCTTTCTATTCAAATGTACATGGTGTATACTCCAGATTGGACTACTTTTTTGTAAAACATAAAGACCTCGAAAGGATCTCCAAAGCCCAGATAGATAGCATAACATTCTCTGACCATGCACTTTGCACTGTGTCTATGGTGCTACAGTCTCCGTTTCCACAGCAGTGGCAATGGAGACTGAACACTTCCCTACTGGAGGACCCTGAAGGCCTTCAGTCAGTGGAGACTGAACACTTCCCTACTGGAGGACCCTGAAGGCCTTCAGTCAGTACAGAACTCCCTGACTGAATACTTTACGTTGAACGCGGGTGGGGATACATCACCAACGACGGTCTGGGAGGCCCACAAATGTGTTATTCGAGGGGTTCTCATACAGCAAGGGGCAAGAAGAAAGAGGGAAAGGGAACTAGAGGTCAACAGACTGCTAACACAGCTGAGAGATCTGGAGACACAACATAAGCAGATGCCCTCGGCGGAGGTGGGAGGAGCCATATTCAAAGTCCGGGACGAGCTACGGAAGCTACTTAACAGCAAGGCAAAAGGGGTCCTTAATAGATGCCGTAGACATTTTTATGAATACGGGAACAAGTGTAGCAAGACATTAGCGAGAGCACTCAGACAACATCAGGCGACAACCTTTATATCAAAAATTTCCCCTACACACCCTCAAGGATCAATATTACATTCTTCGGCAGAAATTGCGGAGACGTTCCAAAAATTCTATGCATCCTTATATAATTTAGAGACACATGACCCCACCTTGTCAAAATCATCTATTAAAAGTAAAATTTCAGAGTACATCAGAGAAGCAAAAATGCCGCGGTTGACAGACTCCGAGATAGCCGCATTGGAAACTCCAATTTCAAATCAAGAGCTGGTGGACACAATAGGGTCATCCAAATCGGGAAAGGCACCTGGGCCTGATGGACTCCCCCTCGTATACTACAAAAAACTTAAGGAGATTATATCCCCACACCTCCTGTCAGCCTTTAATTCTAGGGCTTCAGAGGGCTCAACTCCCAATGCAGATTCATTGAGAGCACACACCACGGTAATACCTAAGATGGGGAAAGACCCAACACAATGTGCTAGCTATCGCCCGATATTCCTGTTGAATGTGGATACAAAATTATTTGCTAAAATCCTTGCAAGCAGGCTGGCACCTCTGATCTCTCAAATAATCCACCCAGATAAGGCGGGGTTTATGGCGGGTCGTGAGGCACGTGATAACACAGTTAAGGCCATTAATTTGATATATAAAGCTAAAATTGGGGGTCTACCCTCTTTCCTGCTGTCAACTGATGCCGAAAAGGCTTTTGATAGAGTGGATTGGACCTTTATGGAAGCCACGCTCGGGTGTCTGGGGTTGGGAAGTGGAATGATGGGTTGGATCATGTCTTTATGCTCGGTACCCTCGGCGAGAGTCCGAGTGAATGGGATTCTGTCGGACCCATTTAAAATATCTAATGGCACCTGTCAGGGATGTCCACTGTCTCCCTTAATCTTCATCTTGACGCTAGAACCCTTCCTCAGACACGTACGAGCCAACTCAGATATTGCGGGTATTGGGGTGGGCCATGTTACGCACAAAGTAGCTGCATATGCGGACGATCTCCTGTTTTTCATTTCAGCCCCCAAGATCTCCCTGCCCAACTTAATGAGGGAATTCCGGAGATACTCCAGTTTATCAAATTTCAAGATAAATTTCACGAAATCTGAGGCCCTTAACATAAATCTCTCATCCAAAGAGGTGGAAGAGTTGAGGGGATCGTTTAATTTTCGATGGGCATCCCAATCTCTAAATTACCTGGGGATACGGCTGACTGGGGATCTCGGTCTGCACTACTCTCAGAATGTCCCGTCTCTGCTGTCTTCCATTAGGCGAGACTGTGACAGATGGGGGAAATCATTATTCTCTTGGTTTGGCAGAAGCCAGATTTACAAAATGAATATCTTACCTAGAATTCTATATCTACTGCAGGCGCTCCCAATCAAAATACCCTCAGGATTTTTCAAATCTCTGGAGTCCATTCAGTCCTCCTTCATTTGGGCAGGTAAATCGGTACGAATAAAAAGAGCTATTTTGCACAGGACCAAGTGTAGGGGGGGGATTGGGCTGCCAGACATGAGAAGGTATCATTTAGCAGGTCATCTAACTAGAATGATTGATTGGTGCAGGAACGGGTCTCAAAAGGCTTGGATACAAATTGAACAGTCCTTTTCCCCAATTCCCCTCAACAAATTGCCATGGGTGCTCTCGGAGGTCCCTGCAAGCTTGAAAACACATCCAACTATCGGGTCAACTGTGAAATACTGTAATACGGGGAAAGTGCAATCAGAAATGTTACCCAGGCAATCGAGCTTGACGCCAATCCTGAGCCATCCTGCCTTTGAGCCAGGCAGAGCGGTTCCAGTTTTTCAGTCTTGGGTTCGGGGCGGGGTGGATCGGGTAGAGGACTTTGGAAACCGGGACACCTGGCCGTCGGTAGGGGGATTGGCAGATAAACAGGATCCCAGCTCACTTGGTCACTGGAGATGCTTGCAACTGGCACACTTTTTCAGTTGCCTTCCAGCCAGATCCCTCTTTCAGCGACCCAAGACACAGTTTGAAAAAATATGTATGGGACCAGGCACGATACGGCATTCTCTTTCGGCAGTATATTTGCTCCTATCTTCGCCCCCGGACCAACAAATCCCCCCTTTTGCTTCACAGTGGGAACGGGATCTGGGAATCCAGCTGACACCAACACAGTGGGAAAGGGTCTTCAGATTGGCGCACACATCCTCCATCAGCTCCAGGTTTCAAGAGGCTAGCTACAAGCTGCTAACAAGATGGTACAGAGTACCTTCGAGGTTACATGCGATGTTCACAACGGTTGATCCCATGTGCTGGCATTGTGGCACAGCAGAGGGCAACATTCTACACGTGTTCTGGGAATGTGAGGCGATCCGGCCCTTCCGGAGGGGGGTGTCTGATATCATTTCACGGGTGACGGGTGGAGAGGAGGAATTGGGACCTGCTGCCGCCATGTTACATCACTGCGGGACTTCTGAAAAAATATACAAAAAATCTCTGAGGAAATTCCTCATCATGGCGGCGAGAGTGTGCATCCCAGAGAGATGGAGGAGCACGGCACCCCCCTCACTGGTTCAATGGATCAAGAAGGTCAATGACCTCATGTATATGGAGGATCTAACTTCATCATTACACAACTCATATGAGAAATTTTGGGCCACGTGGAGGGAGTGGATGGACTTCCAGCACTCGGAGGACTATGGTGCTCTGGTGGGCAGTGTTGAGGCGGCTGAGGGAACCACAGAAGGTAGTACATAAGCGGATCCCCAGACCCCCCCCCACCCCTTGTTACCCTCACCTGGCGCTGGGGCTATGTGGAATCAAGATTTTAAGTCTGTGCTTGTGCTGAAAACAACGAAAAAGGGTTTAAGATGTCATCGTATGATGTTACATTACACATTATTTCAGCCTTGTACACAGATTAGTCCTAATTCTACAGATAATCTGGGAAATCAGTAATTAAGGTTTTTTTGAAGAGAAACCCAGTGAAAATAGATGCAGTCACCGTATCTGCAGCTCATCGCAACAGATACTTTTGGGGTAACCTCCAGGCATGAACAGGTTGGTAGAACTAAAAACGTCAATGTAGTGCACACTGTGGGGGCTTCAAATCAACGTGGAGGACGCTCTGTCTAGTGTGTCTAGTCCGGAGCAGGAGACCGGTCCGCACAAAACCTGCGAGGCATCTAAACATTTAGACATCCCCTTGTAATTAAGGGAAAGTTGCAACAGACTAGAACTGGTCAGGAGAATATTAAGGCATGGGACTCCAGTGTTTACACCTCCAGGGGAAATGCAGAAGTCAGAGATAGCCTAAAATCCTCTAGCATGTCTGACTCTCACTATCCTGCAGTCACATTGTGACTGTAACAAAATGGGTAATGTGCAGTTATACCATATAACGAATAGTCACACGAGAAGCACAGTCCTGGGGCTATGTGGAATCAAGATTTTAAGTCTGTGCTTGGGCTGAAAACAATGAAAAAGGGTTTAAGATGTCATCGTATGATGTTACATTACACAATATTTCAGCCTTGTACACAGATTAGTCCTAATACTAAAGTCAATCTGGGAAATCAGTAATTAAGGTTTTCTTACAGATGAACCCAGTGAAAATAGATGCTGTCACCGTATCTGCAGCTCATCGCAACAGATACTTTTGGGGTAACCTCCAGGCATGAACAGGTTGGTAGAACTAAAAACGTCCACGTAGTGCGCACTGTGGGGGCTTCAGATCAACGTGGAGGACGCTCTGTCTAGTGTGTCTATTCCGGAGCAGGAGACCGGTCCGCACACAACTGCGAGGCATCTAAACATTTAGACATCCCCTTGTAATTAAGGGAAAGTTGCAACAGACTAGAACTAGTCAGGAGAATATTAAGGCATGGGACTCCAGTGTTTCCACCTCCAGGGGCAATGCAGAAGTCAGAGATAGCTTAAAATCCTCTAGAATGTCTGTCCCTCACTATCCTGCAGTCACATTGTGACTGTACCAAAATGGGTAATGTGCAGTTATACCATATAACGAATAGTCACACGAGGAGCACAGTCTTGGGGCTATGTGGAATCAAGATTTTAAGTCTGTGCTTGTGCTGAAAAACAATGAAGAAGGGTTTAAGATGTCATCGTATGATGTTACATTACAAAATATTTCAGCCTTGTACACAGATAAGTCCTTTTCAACAGTCAATCTGGAAAATCAGTAATTAAGGTTTTCTTACAGATGAACCCAGTGAAAATAGATGCTGTCACCGTATCTGCAGCTCATCGCAACAGATACTTTTGGGGTAACCTCCAGGCATGAACAGGTTGGTAGAACTAAAAACGTCAACGTAGTGTGCACTGTGGGGGCTTCAGATCAACGTGGAGGACGCTCTGTCTAGTGTGTCTAGTCCGGAGCAGGAGACCGGTCCGCACACAACTGCGAGGCATCTAAACATTTAGACATCCCCTTGTAATTAAGGGAAAGTTGCAACAGACTAGAACTAGTCAGGAGAATATTAAGACATGGGACTCCAATGTTTCCACCTCCAGGGGTAATGCAGAAGTCAGAGATAGCCTAAAATCCTCTAGCATGTCTGTCCCTCACTATCCTGCAGTCACATTGTGACTGTAACAAAATGGGTAATGTGCAGTTATACCAAATAACGAATAGTCACACGAGAAGCACAGTCCTGGGGCTATGTGGAATCAAGATTTTAAGTCTGTGCTTGTGCTGAAAAACAATGAAAAAGTGTTTAAGATGTCATCGTATGATGTTACATTACACAATATTTCAGCCTTGTACACAGATTAGTCCTAAGAGAAACCCAGTGAAAATAGATGCTGTCACCGTATCTGCAGCTCATCGCAACAGATACTTTTGGGGTAACCTCCAGGCATGAACAGGTTGGTAGAACTAAAAACGCTAATGTAGTGCGCACTGTGGGGGCTTCAGATCAACGTGGAGGACGCTCTGTCTAGTGTGTCTAGTCCGGAGCAGGAGATCGGTCCACACACAACTGCGAGGCATCTAAACATTTAGACATCCCCTTGTAATTAAGGGAAAGTTGCAACAGACTAGAACTAGTCAGGAGAATATTAAGGCATGGGACTCCAGTGTTTCCACCTCCAGGGGTAATGCAGAAGTCAGAGATAGCCTAAAATCCTCTAGCATGTCTGTCCCTCACTATCCTGCAGTCACATTGTGACTGTAACAAAATGGGTAATGTGCAGTTATACCATATAACGAATAGTCACACGAGGAGCACAGTCTTGGGGCTATGTGGAATCAAGATTTTAAGTCTGTGCTTGTGCTGAAAAACAATGAAAAAGGGTTTAAGATGTCATCGTATGATGTTACATTACAAAATATTTCAGCCTTGTACACAGATTAGTCCTCATTCAACAGTCAATCTGGAAAATCAGTAATTAAGGTTTTCTTACAGATGAACCCAGTGAAAATAGATGCTGTCACCGTATATGCAGCTCATCGCAACAGATACTTTTGGGGTAACCTCCAGGCATGAACAGGTTGGTAGAACTAAAAACGTCAATGTAGTGCGCACTATGGGGGCTTCAGAGCAACGTGGAGGACACTCTGTCTAGTGTGTCTAGTCCGGAGCAGACCGGTCCGCACACAACTGCGAGGCATCTAAACATTTAGACATTCCCTTGTTATTAAGGGAAAGTTGCAACAGACTAGAACTAGTCAGGAGAATACTAAGGCATGGGACTCCAGCGTTTACACCTCCAGGGGTAATGCAGAAGTCAGAGATAGCCTAAAATCCTCTAGCATGTCTGTCTCTCACTATCCTGCAGTCACATTGTGACTGTAACAAAATGGGTAATGTGCAGTTACGAATAGTCACACGAGGAGCACAGTCTTGGAGCTATGTGGAATCAAGATTTTAAGTCTGTGCTTGTGCTGAAAAACAATGAAAAAGGGTTTAAGATGTCATCGTATGATGTTACATTACACAATATTTCAGCCTTGTACACAGATTAGTCCTCATTCTACAGTCAATCTGGGAAATCAGTAATTAAGGTTTTCTTGAAGATGAACCCAGTGAAAATAGATGCTGTCACCGTTTCTGCAGCTCATCGCACCAGATACTTCTGGGGGTAACCTCCAGGCATAAACAGGTTGGTAAAACCAAAAACATCAATGTAGCGCGCACTGTGGGGGCTTCAGATCAATGTGGAGGACGCTCTGTCTAGTGTGTCTAGTCCGGAGCAGGAGACCGGTCCGCACACAACTGCGAGGCATCTAAACATTTAGACATCCCCTTGTAATTAAGGGAAAGTTGCAACAGACTAGAACTAGTCAGGAGAATATTAAGGCATGGGACTCCAGTGTTTCCACCTCCAGGGGCAATGCAGAAGTCAGAGATAGCCTAAAATCCTCTAGCATGTCTATCCCTCACTATCCTGCAGTCACATTGTGACTGTAACAAAATGGGTAATGTGCGGTTATACCATATAACGAATAGTCACACGAGAAGCACAGTCTTGGAGCTATGTGGAATCAAGATTTTAAGTCTGTGCTTGTGCTGAAAAACAATGAAAAAGGGTTTAAGATGTCATCGTATGATGTTACATTACACAATATTTCAGCCTTGTACACAGATAAGTCCTCATTCTACAGTCAATCTGGAAAATCAGTAATTAAGGTTTTCTTACAGATGAACCCAGTGAAAATAGATGCTGTCACCGTATATGCAGCTAATCGCAACAGATACTTTTGGGGTAACCTCCAGGCATGAACAGGTTGGTAGAACTAAAAACGTCAATGTAGTGCGCACTGTGGGGGCTTCAGAGCAACGTGGAGGACGCTCTGTGTAGTGTGTCTAGTCCGGAGCAGGAGACCGGTCCGCACACAACTGTGAGGCACCTAAACATTTAGACATCCCCTTGTAATTAAGGGAAAGTTGCAACAGACTAGAACTAGTCAGGAGAATATTAAGGCATGGGACTCCAGTGTTTCCACCTCCAGGGGTAATGCAGAAGTCAGAGATAGCCTAAAATCCTCTAGCATGTCTGTCTCTCACTATCCTGCAGTCACATTGTGACTGTAACAAAATGGGTAATATGCAGTTATACCATATAACGAAGTCACACGAGGAGCACAGTCCTAGGGCTATGTTTAATCAAGATTTTAAGTCTGTGCTTGTGCTGAAAACAATGAAAAAGGGTTTAAGATGTCATCGTATGATGTTACATTACACAATATTTCAGCCTTGTACACAGATTAGTCCTAATTCTAAAGTATCTGGAAATCAGTAATTAAGGTTTTCTTGAAGAGAAACCCAGTGAAAATAGATGCTGTCACCGTATCTGCAGCTCATCGCAACAGATACTTTTGGGGTAACCTCCGGACATGAACAGGTTGTTAGAACTAAAAACGTCAATGTAGTGCGCACTGTGGAGGCTTCAGATCAACGTGGAGGACGCTCTGTCTAGTGTGTCTAGTCCGAAGCAGGAGACCGGTCTGCACACAACTGCGAGGCATCTAAACATTTAGACATCCCCTTGTAATTAAGGGAAAGTTGCAACAGACTAGAACTAGTCAGGAGAATATTAAGGCATGGGACTCCAGTGTTTCCACCTCCAGGGGCAATGCAGAAGTCAGAGATAGCTTAAAATCCTCTAGCATGTCTGTCCCTCACTATCCTGCAGTCACATTGTGACTGTACCAAAATGGGTAATGTGCAGTTATACCATATAACGAATAGTCACACGAGGAGCACAGTCTTGGGGCTATGTGGAATCAAGATTTTAAGTCTGTGCTTGTGCTGAAAAACAATGAAAAAGGGTTTAAGATGTCATCGTATGATGTTACATTACACAATATTTCAGCCTTGTACACAGATAAGTCCTCATTCTACAGTCAATCTGGAAAATCAGTAATTAAGGTTTTCTTACAGATGAACCCAGTGAAAATAGATGCTGTCACCGTATATGCAGCTAATCGCAACAGATACTTTTGGGGTAACCTCCAGGCATGAACAGGTTGGTAGAACTAAAAACGTCAATGTAGTGCGCACTGTGGGGGCTTCAGAGCAACGTGGAGGACGCTCTGTGTAGTGTGTCTAGTCCGGAGCAGGAGACCGGTCCGCACACAACTGTGAGGCATCTAAACATTTAGACATCCCCTTGTAATTAAGGGAAAGTTGCAACAGACTAGAACTAGTCAGGAGAATATTAAGGCATGGGACTCCAGTGTTTCCACCTCCAGGGGCAATGCAGAAGTCAGAGATAGCCTAAAATCCTCTAGCATGTCTATCCCTCACTATCCTGCAGTCACATTGTGACTGTAACAAAATGGGTAATGTGCGGTTATACCATATAACGAATAGTCACACGAGAAGCACAGTCTTGGAGCTATGTGGAATCAAGATTTTAAGTCTGTGCTTGTGCTGAAAAACAATGAAAAAGGGTTTAAGATGTCATCGTATGATGTTACATTACACAATATTTCAGCCTTGTACACAGATAAGTCCTCATTCTACAGTCAATCTGGAAAATCAGTAATTAAGGTTTTCTTACAGATGAACCCAGTGAAAATAGATGCTGTCACCGTATATGCAGCTAATCGCAACAGATACTTTTGGGGTAACCTCCAGGCATGAACAGGTTGGTAGAACTAAAAACGTCAATGTAGTGCGCACTGTGGGGGCTTCAGAGCAACGTGGAGGACGCTCTGTGTAGTGTGTCTAGTCCGGAGCAGGAGACCGGTCCGCACACAACTGTGAGGCATCTAAACATTTAGACATCCCCTTGTAATTAAGGGAAAGTTGCAACAGACTAGAACTAGTCAGGAGAATATTAAGGCATGGGACTCCAGTGTTTCCACCTCCAGGGGTAATGCAGAAGTCAGAGATAGCCTAAAATCCTCTAGCATGTCTGTCTCTCACTATCCTGCAGTCACATTGTGACTGTAACAAAATGGGTAATATGCAGTTATACCATATAACGAAGTCACACGAGGAGCACAGTCCTAGGGCTATGTTTAATCAAGATTTTAAGTCTGTGCTTGTGCTGAAAACAATGAAAAAGGGTTTAAGATGTCATCGTATGATGTTACATTACACAATATTTCAGCCTTGTACACAGATTAGTCCTAATTCTAAAGTATCTGGAAATCAGTAATTAAGGTTTTCTTGAAGAGAAACCCAGTGAAAATAGATGCTGTCACCGTATCTGCAGCTCATCGCAACAGATACTTTTGGGGTAACCTCCGGACATGAACAGGTTGTTAGAACTAAAAACGTCAATGTAGTGCGCACTGTGGAGGCTTCAGATCAACGTGGAGGACGCTCTGTCTAGTGTGTCTAGTCCGAAGCAGGAGACCGGTCCGCACACAACTGCGAGGCATCTAAACATTTAGACATCCCCTTGTAATTAAGGGAAAGTTGCAACAGACTAGAACTAGTCAGGAGAATATTAAGGCATGGGACTCCAGTGTTTCCACCTCCAGGGGCAATGCAGAAGTCAGAGATAGCTTAAAATCCTCTAGCATGTCTGTCCCTCACTATCCTGCAGTCACATTGTGACTGTACCAAAATGGGTAATGTGCAGTTATACCATATAACGAATAGTCACACGAGGAGCACAGTCTTGGGGCTATGTGGAATCAAGATTTTAAGTCTGTGCTTGTGCTGAAAAACAATGAAAAAGGGTTTAAGATGTCATCGTATGATGTTACATTACACAATATTTCAGCCTTGTACACAGATAAGTCCTCATTCTACAGTCAATCTGGAAAATCAGTAATTAAGGTTTTCTTACAGATGAACCCAGTGAAAATAGATGCTGTCACCGTATATGCAGCTAATCGCAACAGATACTTTTGGGGTAACCTCCAGGCATGAACAGGTTGGTAGAACTAAAAACGTCAATGTAGTGCGCACTGTGGGGGCTTCAGAGCAACGTGGAGGACGCTCTGTGTAGTGTGTCTAGTCCGGAGCAGGAGACCGGTCCGCACACAACTGTGAGGCATCTAAACATTTAGACATCCCCTTGTAATTAAGGGAAAGTTGCAACAGACTAGAACTAGTCAGGAGAATATTAAGGCATGGGACTCCAGTGTTTCCACCTCCAGGGGTAATGCAGAAGTCAGAGATAGCCTAAAATCCTCTAGCATGTCTGTCTCTCACTATCCTGCAGTCACATTGTGACTGTAACAAAATGGGTAATATGCAGTTATACCATATAACGAAGTCACACGAGGAGCACAGTCCTAGGGCTATGTGGAATCAAGATTTTAAGTCTGTGCTTGTGCTGAAAACAATGAAAAAGGGTTTAAGATGTCATCGTATGATGTTACATTACACAATATTTCAGCCTTATACACAGATTAGTCCTAATTCTACAGTATCTGGAAATCAGTAATTAAGGTTTTCTTGAAGAGAAACCCAGTGAAAATAGATGCTGTCACCGTATCTGCAGCTCATCGCAACAGATACTTTTGGGGTAACCTCCAGGCATGAACAGGTTGGTAGAACTAAAAACGTCAACGTAGTGCGCACTGTGGGGGCTTCAGATCAACGTGGAGGACGCTCTGTCTAGTGTGTCTAGTCCGGAGCAGGAGACCGGTCCGCACACAACTGCGAGGCATCTAAACATTTAGACATCCCCTTGTAATTAAGGGAAAGTTGCAACAGACTAGAACTAGTCAGGAGAATATTAAGGCATAGGACTCCAGTGTTTCCACCTCCAGGGGCAATGCAGAAGTCAGAGATAGCTTAAAATCCTCTAGCATGTCTGTCCCTCACTATCCTGCAGTCACATTGTGACTGTACCAAAATGGGTAATGTGCAGTTATACCATATAACGAACAGTCACACGAGGAGCACAGTCTTGGGGCTATGTGGAATCAAGATTTTAAGTCTGTGCTTGTGCTGAAAAACAATGAAGAAGGGTTTAAGATATCATCGTATGATGTTACATTACAAAATATTTCAACCTTGTACACAGATAAGTCCTCATTCAACAGTCAATCTGGAAAATCAGTAATTAAGGTTTTCTTACAGATGAACCCAGTGAAAATAGATGCTGTCACCGTATATGCAGCTAATCGCAACAGATACTTTTGGGGTAACCTGCAGGCATGAACAGGTTGGTAGAACTAAAAACGTCAATGTAGGCGGCACTGTGGGGGCTTCAGAGCAACGTGGAGGACGCTCTGTGTAGTGTGTCTAGTCCGGAGCAGGAGACCGGTCCGCACACAACTGTGAGGCATCTAAACATTTAGACATCCCCTTGTAATTAAGGGAAAGTTGCAACAGACTAGAACTAGTCAGGAGAATATTAAGGCATGGGACTCCAGTGTTTCCACCTCCAGGGGTAATGCAGAAGTCAGAGATAGCCTAAAATCCTCTAGCATGTCTGTCCCTCACTATCCTGCGGTCACATTGTGACTGCAACAAAATGGGTAATATGCAGTTATACCATATAACGAAGTCACACGAGGAGCACAGTCCTAGGGCTATGTTTAATCAAGATTTTAAGTCTGTGCTTGTGCTGAAAACAATGAAAAAGGGTTTAAGATGTCATCGTATGATGTTACATTACACAATATTTCAGCCTTGTACACAGATTAGTCCTAATTCTAAAGTATCTGGAAATCAGTAATTAAGGTTTTCTTGAAGAGAAACCCAGTGAAAATAGATGCTGTCACCGTATCTGCAGCTCATCGCAACAGATACTTTTGGGGTAACCTCCGGACATGAACAGGTTGTTAGAACTAAAAACGTCAATGTAGTGCGCACTGTGGAGGCTTCAGATCAACGTGGAGGACGCTCTGTCTAGTGTGTCTAGTCCGAAGCAGGAGACCGGTCCGCACACAACTGCGAGGCATCTAAACATTTAGACATCCCCTTGTAATTAAGGGAAAGTTGCAACAGACTAGAACTAGTCAGGAGAATATTAAGGCATGGGACTCCAGTGTTTCCACCTCCAGGGGCAATGCAGAAGTCAGAGATAGCTTAAAATCCTCTAGCATGTCTGTCCCTCACTATCCTGCAGTCACATTGTGACTGTACCAAAATGGGTAATGTGCAGTTATACCATATAACGAATAGTCACACGAGAAGCACAGTCCTGGGGCTATGTGGAATCAAGATTTTAAGTCTGTGCTTGTGCTGAAAAACAATGAAAAAGGGTTTAAGATGTCATCGTATGATGTTACATTACAAAATATTTCAGCCTTGTACACAGATTAGTCCTCATTCAACAGTCAATCTGGAAAATCAGTAATTAAGGTTTTCTTACAGATGAACCCAGTGAAAATAGATGCTGTCACCGTATATACAGCTCATCGCAACAGATACTTTTGGGGTAACCTCCAGGCATGAACAGGTTGGTAGAACTAAAAACGTCAATGTAGTGCGCACTATGGGGGCTTCAGAGCAACGTGGAGGACACTCTGTCTAGTGTGTCTAGTCCGGAGCAGACCGGTCCGCACACAACTGCGAGGCATCTAAACATTTAGACATTCCCTTGTAATTAAGGGAAAGTTGCAACAGACTAGAACTAGTCAGGAGAATACTAAGGCATGGGATTCCAGCGTTTACACCTCCAGGGGTAATGCAGAAGTCAGAGATAGCCTAAAATCCTCTAGCATGTCTGTCTCTCACTATCCTGCAGTCACATTGTGACTGTAACAAAATGGGTAATGTGCAGTTATACCATATAACGAATAGTCACACGAGAAGCACAGTCCTGGGGCTATGTGGAATCAAGATTTTAAGTCTGTGCTTGTGCTGAAAAACAATGAAAAAGGGTTTAAGATGTCATCGTATGATGTTACATTACAAAATATTTCAGCCTTGTACACAGATTAGTCCTCATTCAACAGTCAATCTGGAAAATCAGTAATTAAGGTTTTCTTACAGATGAACCCAGTGAAAATAGATGCTGTCACCGTATATGCAGCTCATCGCAACAGATACTTTTGGGGTAACCTCCAGGCATGAACAGGTTGGTAGAACTAAAAACGGCAATGTAGTGCGCACTGTGGGGGCTTCAGATCAACGTGGAGGACGCTCTGTCTAGTGTGTCTAGTCCGGAGCAGGAGATCGGTCCGCACACAACTGCGAGGCATCTAAACATTTAGACATCCCCTTGTAATTAAGGGAAAGTTGCAACAGACTAGAACTAGTCAGGAGAATATTAAGGCATGGGACTCCAGTGTTTCCACCTCCAGGGGTAATGCAGAAGTAAGATAGCCTAAAATCCTCTAGCATGTCTGACTCTCACTATCCTGCAGTCACATTGTGACTGTAACAAAATGGGTAATGTGCAGTTATACCATATAACGAATAGTCACACGAGGAGCACAGTCTTGGGGCTATGTGGAATCAAGATTTTAAGTCTGTGCTTGTGCTGAAAAACAATGAAAAAGGGTTTAAGATGTCATCGTATGATGTTACATTACAAAATATTTCAGCCTTGTACACAGATTAGTCCTCATTCAACAGTCAATCTGGGAAATCAGTAATTAAGGTTTTCTTACAGATGAACCCAGTGAAAATAGATGCTGTCACCGTATATACAGCTCATCGCAACAGATACTTTTGGGGTAACCTCCAGGCATGAACAGGTTGGTAGAACTAAAAACGTCAATGTAGTGCGCACTATGGGGGCTTCAGAGCAACGTGGAGGACACTCTGTCTAGTGTGTCTAGTCCGGAGCAGACCGGTCCGCACACAACTGCGAGGCATCTAAACATTTAGACATTCCCTTGTAATTAAGGGAAAGTTGCAACAGACTAGAACTAGTCAGGAGAATACTAAGGCATGGGACTCCAGCGTTTACACCTCCAGGGGTAATGCAGAAGTCAGAGATAGCCTAAAATCCTCTAGCATGTCTGTCTCTCACTATCCTGCAGTCACATTGTGACTGTAACAAAATGGGTAATGTGCAGTTATACCATATAACGAATAGTCACACGAGAAGCACAGTCCTGGGGCTATGTGGAATCAAGATTTTAAGTCTGTGCTTGTGCTGAAAACAATGAAAAAGGGTTTAAGATGTCATCGTATGATGTTACATTACACAATATTTCAGCCTTGTACACAGATTAGTTCTCATTCTACAGTCAATCTGGGAAATCAGTAATTAAGGTTTTCTTGAAGATGAACCCAGTGAAAATAGATGCTGTCACCGTTTCTGCAGCTCATCGCACCAGATACTTCTGGGGGTAACCTCCAGGCATAAACAGGTTGGTAAAACCAAAAACGTCAATGTAGCGCGCACTGTGGGGGCTTCAGGTCAACGTGGAGGACGCTCTGTCTAGTGTTTCTAGTCCGGAGCAGGAGACCGGTCCGCACACAACTGCGAGGCATCTAAACATTTAGACATCCCCTTGTAATTAAGGGAAAGTTGCAACAGACTAGAACTAGTCAGGAGAATACTAAGGCATGGGACTCCAGCGTTTACACCTCCAGGGGTAATGCAGAAGTCAGAGATAGCCTAAAATCCTCTAGCATGTCTGTCCCTCACTATCCTGCAGTCACATTGTGACTGTAACAAAATGGGTAATGTGTAGTGATGAGCGAGTATGCTTGTTACTACTCGGTACTCGCACGAGTATCACTGTACTCGGGCTACTCGGCGGGGACCGAGTAATCTCGCGATACTCGTGCTGTACTCGTGGTCTTCATCCCTGCATGTTGGCGCTTTTTTGAGAGCCAGCCCTCATGCAGGGATTGGCTGGCAGACCACTGCAATGCCACAGCCCTGTTAGTTGTGGAATTGCAGTGATTGGCCGGCCCACACAGCGTGACCGAGCCTTTATACCGGCGGGCGCGCTGTGCTCTGCTCACAGCCATCGAGACAGTCAGTGCAGGGAGAGGGTTGCTGCTTCAGGGAAAGGTTTGCGGCTTTTTATAGTTAGTTCCGGAGCAGGGCTGCAAACAGTGTGACCAGAAGTCCTTCTCAGGACATACAATAAGTTATATACAGGCAGGCAGGGAATAGCCAGGTCGGAGTACAGTAGCAGAGTCCTTCTCAGGACTATTGTTGCTATATACAGGTAGGGTATAGCAAGGTCGGAATACATGCTAGTGACCAGAAGAGTCCTTGTCAGGACTATTGTAGCAGTATACAGGCAGGCAGGCAGGCAGGGTATATAGCCATTCCTAGTGGTGACCGTATACCAGCCTTCATCATATCTGGGGCTGGTGTACACAGTCTAAAACAGTCCAGATAGTGTCAGACTTCTCAGTAATTGTCGCTCCTAAAAACCTGTTAGGTTCTTAGTGCGTCCGTGCTTGCATTTAAAAACCGCACGTGTGTGCCTGTCGGTGGCAGCGTACAGGTGCACTTGTGTGCGTTTTTTACAAACTATTATATAACGCACAAGTGTAGTGTATAATACACGTCAGTCAGCAGTGGCTGATAGTGTCAGACTTCTCAGTAATTGTCGCTCCTAAAAACCTGTTAGGTTCTTAGTGCGTCCGTGCTTGCATTTAAAAACCGCACGTGTGTGCCTGTCGGTGGCAGCGTACAGGTGCACGATTTGCACAAACTTGGATATAACGCACAAGTCTAGTGAATACACGTCAGCACAGCATTGCAAAATGCGCAAGGGCGTTGGCAAGGAACAAGGAAGTTGACGTGATGGTGGTGCAGGCAGAGGCCGAGGTCGTGGGCAAGCTCTAATTTCGCCACAACAAAGGGCCACATCTAGTCGCTCGCACGTCCTGTCCCAAATTCTTGGGGACCGCAGCAGTACACCGCTCTTGAACCAAGACCAGTGTCAACAGGTTGTTAGTTGGATAGCGGATAATGCTTCCAGTCAGATTGGCACCACCACAAACACTCTGTCTTCCACACGGTCAAGTGTCAGTAGCCGTGATACTGCACCGCACATTTCAGAACCTGATCCTCCTTCCTACCACAAGGCTGAGTACACGTCCTCGGACATTACTGATCCCACACTTGGACACTCGGAAGAGCTGTTCACGTTTCCATTCGCACATTCTGGCCTCTCGCCAGCTCATGTTGAAGTGGGTCATGAGGAGATCGTATGTACAGATGCCCAAATATTTGAGCAGACACGTTCTCACGAAGTTGGCAACGTGTCTCAACAAGGGGTGGACGATGATGAGACACAATTGTCAGGAAGTCAGGAGGAGGAGCAGGGTGCGGAAGAGGAAGACGACGTGGTGGATGATCCAGTAACTGACCCAACCTGGCAGGAGGATATGCAGAGCGAGGACAGCAGTGCACAGGGGGAGGGAGGCGAAGCATCCCAACAGGCAGTAAGAAGCAGGGTGGTGGCTCCAGGCAGAAGTCAGGCAACCGTTCCCCGGAACAACAACACGACACAAGGTGCCTGTACAAATGTTAGGTCTTCCCAAGTCTGGCAGTTTTTTAAGTTGGCTCCAGATGATTGTAAAAAGGCCATTTGCAACACCTGCCGTGCCAGCATCAGCAGGGGTACAAAAACTAGCAGCCTGACCACCACCAGCATGATCAGGCACATGTCAGCCAAGCACCCGACTTTGTGGGTAGTACAACAGAGTCGAGGAGCAGTGCTTGCTGATGTCACTGCTACGTCTTCGCTGGTTGTGCATGCGAGCCAATCCCCTGTCCATGCTGCCTGCGAACAAGCCTCCTTCGGTCCTGCACCTGCAGTTCCCTACGCAGAAATAACACCATCATCAAGCACGTCCTTGTCCCAGCGCAGCGTTCAGTTATCCATTCAGCAAACCTTTGAACGCAGGCGCAAATACACTGCCAACGCCCCACATGCCACAGTTCTAAATGCTAACATTTCGCGACTGCTTGCACTGGAAATGTTGCCTTTTATGCTGGTGGAGACAGAAGCATTCCGCGACCTGATGGCGGCAGCTGTCCCACGTTACTCGGTCCCCAGCCGCCACTATTTCTCCCGGTGTGCCGTCCCCGCATTGCATAACCACGTGTCACAAAACATCACACGTGCCCTGAACAACGCTGTTTCACCCAAAGTCCACCTAACCACAGACACGTGGATAAGTGCTTGTGGGCAAGGCCGCTACATCTCGTTGACGGCACACTGGGTTAATATTGTGGAAGCTGGGACCCAGTCTGAGCGAGGGACGGAACACGTCCTTCCCACACCAAGGTTTGCAGGCCCTACCTCAGTCAGGGTTTCACCCACACTCTACAGCTCCGGAATGTCATGCTCTTCAGCCTCCTCCTCCTCCTGCGCATCCTCATCCACTTTACCCTCCACACCAGTCCCAAGCTGGAAGCACTGCAGCACTGCCTCGGCGAAGCGGCAACAGGCTGTGCTGAAGCTAATCTGCATAGGTGACAAACCCCACAATGCAGAAGAGGTGTGGACAGCTCTGAAACAGCAGGCAGATCACTGGCTCACACCTCTGAACCTAAAGCCAGGAAAGGTCGTGTGTGACAATGGCCGGAACCTGGTGGCGGCTTTGAGGCGAGGCCAGCTGACACATGTTCCATGCGTGGCCCATGTGCTCAACCTCGTGGTTCAGCGGTTTCTAAAGTCATACCCAGAGCTGTCTGATCTGCTGGTAAAAGTTCGCCGCCTGTCTGCACATTTTCGAAAGTCACCTACTGCTTCAGCCGGCCTCGCCGGCTTTCAGCGCCGTTTGCATCTTCCGGCTCACAGACTGGTGTGTGATGTCCCCACGCGTTGGAATTCAACTCTGCACATGTTGGTCAGGATATGTGAGCAGAAGAGGGCAGTTGTTGAGTACCTGCATCACCTAAGCCGTCGGAAAATGGGTCAAACTCCACACATAACACCTGAGGAGTGGAGATGGATGTCCGACCTATGTACCATCCTCCAAAACTTTGAGGACTCCACCAAGATGGTGAGTGGTGATGACGCCATTATTAGCGTCACCATACCGCTACTCTGCCTTCTAAAACGGTCTCTGCTCAAAAACAAACATGATGCATTGCAGGCGGAGCGCGATGAGTTGCAGCAAGAAACAGTAGTGGGTGTGGGTGATAACACACAGCCCAGCCTCGTCTCATCACAACATGCAGTGGAGGACTATGACGAGGAGGAGGATGAAGACATGGAGCAACTCTCCGGCCAAATTGAGGATATGACATGCACACCAGTCATATCCTCGGTTCAGCGTGGCTGGCCAGAGGACAGGGTAGATGAGGAGGAGGAGGAGGAGGAGGACAGCATGTTCAGTCATCGTGTTGGTCAGGCTACTGAAGTCCTGGCTGTTAAGAGTCTGGCGCACATGGCTGACTTTATGGTAAGCTGCCTGTCTCGTGACCCTCGCGTTAAGAACATCTTGGCCGACAATCATTACTGGTTGGTAACACTGTTAGACCCACGCTACAAGGAGAACTTTATGTCTCTTATTCCCGAGGCGGAGAGGTCAACCAAAATGCAGCAGTTCCGGAAGGCCATTGGAAGTAGGCAAAGCATTCCCCTCACAAAACGCTAGCGGCATAGGTCAGGAATCAGTGGACAACCAAGGCGTACAGCCGAGAGAGGCACAAGTCCAATCCGCCAGAGGTAGGGGAACAGTCTTTAAGATGTGGGACAGTTTTCTTAGCCCCTCACGTACCACAGCCCCTGAGGTGCGGGGTAGTGCCACAAGAAATCCTAAGTTTGCCGAGATGCTCAAGGAGTACCTTGCAGATCGAACAACTGTACTCCGACATTCCTCTGTGCCTTACAATTATTGGGTATCCAAGGTGGACACGTGGCATGAATTGGCTCTCTACGCCTTGGAAGTCCTGGCCTGCCCTGCCGCTAGCGTTTTGTCAGAGCGTGTTTTTAGTGCCGCAGGTGGAATCATTACAGATAAACGCACCCGCCTGTCAACTGAAAATGCTGACAGGCTGACTCTGATCAAGATGAACAAGGGTTGGATTGGGCCAGACTTCACCACACCACCAGCAAATGAGAGCGGAATTTAAAGTTTGTAACGGGAATTTGCCATGTACCTCCACTCACCCATGGGTACACACTTCTGGATTTTGGATAATCGCTGGACTGCTCCTCTTTCTCCTCATGCGCCACCATGATGACCGTTACAATAGTTAGGCCTTTGTTTCAGGTATAACCCCAGTGGTAAAGTTTTTCGCCCATTCTTTGCAGAATGGACATTACAACGACAGGAGACCCGCTCCTTTGCAATGGGAACAATGTTTTGAGGACCTCATGCACGTCTCTATCCAGGGACAACGTGGAGCCTCCCAATTTTTGGCTGCCCTGCCTAAGGGCTATACTATAATACACCCACTTCCTGACAATGGACACTTAATGTTTTGAGGCCCTCATGCACGTCTCTATCCAGGGACAACGTGGAGCCTCCCAATTTTTGGCTGCCCTGCCTAAGGGCTATACTATAATACACCCACTTCCTGACAATGGACACTTAATGTTTTGAGGCCCTCATGCACGTCTCTATCCAGGGACAACGTGGAGCCTCACAATTTTTGGCTGCCCTGCCTAAGGGCTATACTATAATACACCCACTTCCTGACAATGGACACTTAATGTTTTGAGGCCCTCATGCACGTCTCTATCCAGGAACAACGTGGAGCCTGCCAATTTTTGGCTGCCCTGCCTAAGGGCTATACTATAATACACCCACTTCTTGACAATGGACACTTAATGTTTTGAGGCCCTCATGCACGTCTCTATCCAGGGACAACGTGGAGCCTCCCAATTTTTGGCTGCCCTGCCCAAGGGCTATACTATAATACACCCACTTCCTGACAATGGACACTTAATGTTTTGAGGCCCTCATGCACGTCTCTATCCAGGGACAACGTGGAGCCTCCCAATTTTTGGCTGCCCTGCCAAAGGGCTATACTACAATAGACCCACTTCCTTACAATGGGCACTTCAGGCTTACAGGCTATCATGCACGTCTGTATGCAGGGGCATTGGTGAACCTCACAATTTTGGACTGCCCTGGCAAAGGAAAATACTACAGACTCACTTCCTCAAAATGGGCACATTAGACTCAAGAGGCCTTCATGTACGTCTCTTCTCAGGGACATCGGAGTGCCACACAATGTTTCACGTAAAATCTTTCATGTAATCTCAAAAAGTAACATACACCAGCTCTATCTCACTATTGGGTATGTGCCCTTAACATTTCCGCCATGAAAATTCATTTTGGTGTCATTTTGGAAGGTTTTCTGGTGAGTCCGTAAAAATGGCGTAAAACGCGGACAAAATTGTTCACAGCTGTGACTTTTGAGTGATAAATGCTTCAAGGGGTCTTCCCCATGCTGTTGCCATGTCATTTGAGCACTCTTCTGAGACTTTTGTGACATTTTTAGGGTTTCTACATGCTGCCGGGGGTCATTACATAAAAAAACTCGGGTCTCCCGTAGGATAACATTGGGCTCGGTGCTCGGGCCGAGTACACGAGTATCTTGGGATGCTCGGCCCGAGCCTCGAGCACCCGAGCTTTTTAGTACTCGCTCATCACTAGTAATGTGCAGTTATACCATATAAGAATAGTCACACGAGGAGCACAGTCTTGGGGCTATGTGGAATCAAGATTTTAAGTCTGTGCTTGTGCTGAAAAACAATGAAAAAGGGTTTAAGATGTCATCGTATGATGTTACATTACACAATATTTCAGCCTTGTACACAGATTAGTCCTAATTCTACTGTATCTGGAAATCAGTATTTAAGATTTTCTTGAAGAGAAACCCAGTGAAAATAGATGCTGTCACCGTATATGCAGCTCATCGCAACAGATACTTTTGGGGTAACCTCCAGGCATGAACAGGTTGGTAGAACTAAAAACGTCAATGTAGTGCGCACTATGGGGGCTTCAGAGCAACGTGGAGGACACTCTGTCTAGTGTGTCTAGTCCGGAGCAGACCGGTCCGCACACAACTGCGAGGCATCTAAACATTTAGACATTCCCTTGTAATTAAGGGAAAGTTGCAACAGACTAGAACTAGTCAGGAGAATACTAAGGCATGGGACTCCAGCGTTTACACCTCCAGGGGTAATGCAGAAGTCAGAGATAGCCTAAAATCCTCTAGCATGTCTGTCTCTCACTATCCTTCAGTCACAGTGTGACTGTAACAAAATGGGTAATGTGCAGTTATACCATATAACGAATAGTCACACGAGAAGCACAGTCCTGGGGCTATGTGGAATCAAGATTTTAAGTCTGTGCTTGTGCTGAAAACAATGAAAAAGGGTTTAAGATGTCATCGTATGATGTTACATTACACAATATTTCAGCCTTGTACACAGATTAGTCCTCATTCTACAGTCAATCTGGGAAATCAGTAATTAAGGTTTTCTTGAAGATGAACCCAGTGAAAATAGATGCTGTCACCGTTTCTGCAGCTCATCGCACCAGATACTTCTGGGGGTAACCTCCAGGCATAAACAGGTTGGTAAAACCAAAAACGTCAATGTAGCGCGCACTGTGGGGGCTTCAGATCAACGTGGAGGACGCTCTGTCTAGTGTGTCTAGTCCGGAGCAGGAGACAGGTCCGCACACAACTGCGAGGCATCTAAACATTTAGACATCCCCTTGTAATTAAGGGAAAGTTGCAACAGACTAGAACTAGTCAGGAGAATATTAAGGCATGGGACTCCAGTGTTTCCACCTCCAGGGGTAATGCAGAAGTCAGAGATAGCCTAAAATCCTCTAGCATGTCTGTCTCTCACTCTCCTGCAGTCACATTGTGACTGTAACAAAATGGGTAATGTGCAGTTATACCATATAACGTAATAGTCACACGAGAAGCACAGTCCTGGGGCTATGTGGAATCAAGATTTTAAGTCTGTGCTTGTGCTGAAAACAATGAAAAAGGGTTTAAGATGTCATCCTATGATGTTACATTACACAATATTTCAGCCTTGTACACAGATTAGTCCTCATTCTACAGTCAATCTGGGAAATCAGTAATTAAGGTTTTCTTGAAGATGAACCCAGTGAAAATAGATGCTGTCACCGTCTCTGCAGCATATCGCACCAGATACTTCTGGGGGTAACCTCCAGGCATAAACAGGTTGGTAAAACCAAAAACGTCAATGTAGCGCGCACTGTGGGGGCTTCAGATCAACGTGGAGGACGCTCTGTCTAGTGTGTCTAGGCCGGAGCAGGAGACCGGTCCGCACACCATTGCGAGGCATCTAAACATTTAGACATCCCCTTGTAATTAAGGGAAAGCTGCAACATATTAGAACTAGTCAGGAGAATAGGAAGGCATGAGACTTCGGTGTCTCCACCTCCAGGGGTAATGCAGAAGTCAGAGAAAGCCTAAAATCCTCTAGCATGTCTGTCTCTCACTATCCTGCAGTCACATTGTGACTGTAACAAAATGGGTAATGTGCAGTTATACCATATAACGTAATAGTCACACGAGGAGCACAGTCCTGGGGCTATGTGGAATCAAGATTTTAAGTCTGTGCTTGTGCTGAAAACAATTAAAAAGGGTTTAAGATGTCATCGTATGATGTTACATTACATAATATTTCAGCCTTGTACACAGATTAGTCCTCATTCTACAGTCAATCTTGAAATCAGTAATTAAGGTTTTCTTGAAGAGAAACCCAGTGAAAATAGATGCTGTCACCGTTTCTGCAGCTCATCGCACCAGATACTTCTGGGGGTAACCTCCAGGCATGAACAGGTTGGTAGAACTAGAAACGTCAATGTAGGCGGCACTGTGGGGGCTTCAGATCAACGTGGAGGACGCTCTGTCTAGTGTGTCTAGGCCGAAGCAGGAGACCGGTTCGCACACAACTGCGAGGCATCTAAACATTTAGACACCCCGTTGTAATTAAGGGAAAGTTGCAACAGACTAGCACTAGTCAGGAGAATATTAAGGCATAGAGCTCCAGTGTCTCCACCTCCAGGGGTAATGCAGAAGTTAGAGATAGCCTAAGGTCCTCTAGCATGTCTGTCCCAAAATATCCTGCAGTCACATTGTGACTGTAACAAAATGGGTAATGTGCAGTTATACCATATAACGTAATAGTCACACGAGGAGCACAGCCCTGGGGCTATGTGGAATCAAGATTTTAAGTCTGTGCTTGTGCTGAAAACAATGAAAAAGGGTTTAAGATGTCATTGTATGATGTAACATTACACAATATTTCAGCCTTGTACACAGATTAGTCCTCATTCTACAGTCAATCTGGAAATCAGTAAAATAGATGCTGTCACCGTATCTGCAGCTCATCGCAACAGATACTTTTGGGGTAACCTCCAGGCATGAACAGGTTGGTAGAACTAAAAACGTCAATGTAGTGCGCACTGTGGGGGCTTCAGATCTACGTGGAGGACTCTCTGTCTAGTGTGTCTAGTCCGGAGCAGGAGACCGGTCCGCACACAACTGCGAGGCATCTAAACATTTAGACATCCCCTTGTAATTAAGGGAAAGTTGCAACAGACTAGAACTACTCAGGAGAATATTAAGGAATGGGACTCCGGTGTTTCCACCTCCAGGGGTAATGCAAAAGTCAGAGATAGCCTAAGGTCCTCTAGCATGTCTGTCCCTCACTATCCTGCAGTCACATTGTGACTAACAAAATAGGCAATGTACAGTTATACCATATAACGTAATAGTCACATGAGGAGCACAGCCCTGGGGCTATGTGGAATCAAGATTTTAAGACTGTGCTTGTGCTGAAAAACAATGAAAAAGCCTTTAAGATGTCATCGTATGATGTTACATTACACAATATTTTAGCCTTGTACACAGATTAGCCCTAATTCTACAGTATCTGGAAATCAGTATTTAAGGTTTTCTTGAAGAGAAACCCAGTGAAAATAGATGCTGTCACCGTATCTGCAGCTCATCGCAACAGATACTTTTGGGGTAACCTCCAGGCATGAACAGGTTGGTAGAACTAAAAACGTCAATGTAGTGCGCACTGTGGGGGCTTCAGATCAACCTAGGCCGGTTAAAAAAAAAAGAAAGAGTCAATACGCCAGCAGTAATTAACCTGTTATACAAAAAATATTTTTTACAGAACATGATAAGACAAAATGTATATACAAAGTAGTTTCATTAATGATAGTCATTGCTATGTGCAGGGAAAATGGAGGGCCCACACCAACTATATGAAATAAAGCAAAAAAAAAAAATTAATCTTACATTTAGAATAGGAAAGCTGTATACTTTGTGAAACAAATCCAAAAGAGTTTCAATAAATTCTTATTGTCTTGCCTATAATTCAGACCTATTGGCATCCTACTTTCCAAAGTTTTAATTTTTTTCCACCAGACTAGTGTGGATAGGGCGTTATATAGATGATTTGATCATCATATGGAAAGGAACACAGCAAGAAGCCTCCACTTTCATTAATGACATCAATGTGAATGAATTCAATCTAGCCTTTACTCATTTTTGGAACAAAAATACAGTGAATTTTCTTGACGTAACGTTAACAGCAGGTTTAATTGAAAATGATAAAAAAATATATATTAGTCCCTATCGCAAAAACACAGCCTAGGTCGTAGGTGGTTGCTCACAAGTGTTATTGATTACAAATTAATTAACTATAGCACCACCCACCTTAGGGGGTCTTTTCCTTTTTATATCCCACATAGTTAGTAAAGTACACCATGGCAATGATAAAGGTTTAGCTGAAACGCGTCTTGCCGTGCGCCAGCAGTAACTTTTCCTACCTCTGTCTGTCATCATTTATGCTGCTATGGACAAAGACTTTTTTTAATATGATTGAAATAAAGACTAAAGAAACGTTTTATCTACTACAACTTTGGCTCGCTGGATTCATCTCTTCTAATTAAGGTTTTCTTACAGATGAACCCAGTGATAATAGATGCTGTCATCGTGTCTGCGGCTCATCGCACCAGATACTTTTGGGGTAACCTCCTCGGCATGAACAGGTTGGTAGAACTAAAAACGTCAATGTAGCGTGCACTGTGGGGGCTTCAGATTAATGTGGAGGACTCTGTCCAGTGTCTAGGCCGAAGTAGGAGACCGGTCCGCACACCACTGCTTTGCCTTTGTAAACTATTTTAGGCAGCACCGGCCGGTAGAAGCTTTTATAGTTGTCAGTGCAGTAATGATTGGATTGGGGAGATGTTGTCAGATACTGACACCTTGTTTTCACCGCAATGGATTTCACACAATTAAATCTCTGATATCCAGGAATAAACGTTTGTGTTATAATACTCATGTAAGGGTGAGGAAACCTTCTAAAAATGGTTATTGTGCTGAAAATGACATGAAGCTGTGAGGTTGGAGAAGGCCAGTCTTATGTGGGGACAATTATCCCGGCTTATGTCTTGTAGACAACTGGCAGCTGGTAATGGAGGGTCCATGCTCTGGACTGGATCACCCGGCTATGGCTGATATGTTGTGCCTCTGACTTCGATAGGACTGAACAGCTCTATATGGTGTCTGAAACCATTCACACAGCAGGGGCCCCGTCTATAAAGCTGCAAATGGGGCCCTTAGCACCCCATCACAGTAAGTGTCCATTATGGCTTATTCACTCAAATGGGCTCCACACATGACTACAAAGAGGTAGCTGTGTATATAGTGACTGGTGTATCCTCCATGTCATGGTATCAATCAGGTGCTTCTAAGGAATCCAGGATATTGTCATGTGTGTACGGTATTATAAGAATCATGGGCTTGCAGGACAGGATGTATTATTACCACATTACACATCACCAGGGGTCTGTTCATTATTATGCATGGTGGTATTATTTGAACACTGAATGCGCTTTTTATTTCAGTATGACTGTTGGTATTGTGTAGGAAATATTTGATTATTTTACTAACTAGCAGCATTATTTGGATACTGTATGGCCGTCTTATTCAGACTATGTAGGGCCCTACTATCTGGACACTGGACTGTAATGTAATCAGGGTCAGATGTCGAAATATAATATAGCACTATATGGGAGTATTTGAGAAAATTATTTTTGCCCTAACTAAAGTTAACATTCCAGTGTTGGGTTCATGCGGCTGCACAATTTCTGGGTTTGGGGTCATTTATTCGGGGCATTTGCTTTTCTCTGACATCTTGGTGATGCTCCGGAGTCAGGGATTTTTTAGGAGAATTCTCATAGTGATCCTGAATCTGTTCTGGAGCTTTGCCCTTTGGTTCAGTTCTTCCGGCCGCACTGTTGTATGTGTTACGCCCTGTCGCCAAGTGGTCACACATACAGTAGGCCCCCGCATAACACGCACACCAGTGGGCGGGACCAGGCGGATAGAGAACGCCCACCTAGGGGTCTTGAGAACCCGGGGCGAGAAAAGAGTCAGTAAGAGTTGAAAGTTGTAGTTCAAGTGGAAAGGTGTGAGTCTAGAAAAATGGACTAGTTGAGAGGAGAAAGTGAAGTTGAAAACAGAAAGGAAAGGCGTCGGGGTTGGAGCCCCGGTGTACTGGCTAGGTGGCAGACGGTGGTCCGTGTCTGTCAGGAGATGGGAAGACGGCTGCCGGAGATCCAAGGTGGACTGGGACAGAGTAGGATCCCGCCAGTACCGACACCGGAGAAGCGACCCGGAAACCGTGCACAGAGGGGGTACTTGGACCCTGAAGCCAGGACCGGAACCAATGGCCTAGCTAATTAACCAATTGAGGGCAGGATTTTAGGTCCTGGCCCAACCAAAGGCCCGAAAGCAGACTACAGCCCACCGCGGGGGATAGGGCATCCGCTAGGGCCCAGTAGATCATCAAGGGCCAGCGTCAGCGGGCAAGGCTCCCAAAAAAAGTACCGGCAGCAGACTCCCGTGTTCCATACTGGGAAGTCCACAAACTCCAAAAACAGTGCAGAGGAAAGTGACACAGACTATCACCCCGGGTGAGGGACCAGAATACACCCGGCCACGGCGCCTGGCTACCGACACCTTGGTTTACCGATTGGACTTGTGTGATTCATTGACTGTGAGTACACCAATATGCCCCGGTGTGACCAGGCGCGCCGGAACCCGCAATCATCATACTCAGCACAGAGACACTGGGCCCCGGGGCCTCCATCCCTACCTATGGAGGGGTTAATATCCAGCTGCCATCCCATCGCCCCCGGGTACCCCATAACAGCAGCGGTGGTGCCACATCTCACCACACACCGTGGGTGGCGTCACAGAGTGATTACGGTAAATCCTGTACAAATACGTCCCCTATTATTCGAAGTGTCCGCGCAACCCCCGGGTCCGGAAGATCCCTCGAGCCACCCTGCGGATCCGGATCCGAGCAGCCCGGCTGCTGGCACGGGGGTGGCACATATGCACTGTGCTAATCTCTGTGTTGCTCCAGGCCTCTGGTGGTCCATTGTATTCACTGTGCTAACCTCTCTGTCTGTCCAGGCCTCTGGTTGTCCGTTGTATGCACTGCACTGTACTGACCTCTCTGTTGCTCCAAATCTCTGGTGGTCTGTTGTATACACTGTGCTAACCTCTGTCACTCCAGGTCTCTGGTGGTCAACTGTATGCACTGTGCTAACCACTCTGTCGCTACAGGTCTCCGGTGGTCCATTGTATGCACTGTGCTAACCTTTCTCTTGCTCCATGTCTCTGGTGGTACGTTACATGCACTGTGCTAACCTCTGTCGCTCCAGATCTCCGGTGGTCTGTTGTATGTGTGGCGCCCCTGAGGCTCTGGTCCCCACAGGGTATGGCACTCCACTTAGGGTGTAGAGCTTATCATGGATCCAAGGGAGGTTGGTGCCGGTTTCACCATACACAACCACATGCACACACGGGTTGCCCCTTCCCCACTTGGTACCAAAGGGGTTGCCAACAGTGTGGCATTAAAAGGATGCCCTCACAACCGGGGCCCCAATCCACTAGCTTAGGACCTGGGTGAGGGGAGGAGCGGCCACCGGAGGGGGGGGGCGGGAGTTAGGAGTTACACACAGTAAAACAAGGAGTTCTCCAGCAGGACTGACAGTGAGCGGACGTCTTACTCAGTAGCTCCTGTGGGACATAGGAGTTTAACGGTCACTGTGGAGATACAGAGTCAGTTCTCCCGGGGCCAGCACCCTAGACGGGGTGTAATTCCAAGTTGCACCATCACATTCTGCCGGATGGAGGAGTTCCATGCTTCTCCGACCACACAAGTTTCCAAAGCCAAGTGGCACCTAGTTTTCCGGGGCCTAGATCACGGTCAAATATTAGATATAGCAAAAATACCAAGTGAATCCAAAGTACTCACAGTAGTAAATAGCTGGATCAGATAGGAAGCCTCAAAAATTCAAAGAAACCTAAAACATAACTTAATGTACATATGATAAAAAGTGAACTCTGTCCACTATAAAATTGAGAATAAAAACGTGGTAGGTTGGTCACCAAAAAATGATGACAAAGCTGGAAATAGGGCACAAAGATGAACCCAATCAAATCACCACCATAGATCTGGCCGGGGTGAAGGTAGGGCCCAATGTCGGAACAAAAAGGTCACCCACCATATATCTAGCTGAGGTGAATTCCAGAGCACCCTGTAAAGCACATACAAAAACCCCCTAAACAACCTAAAAGGGGGAAATACAGGGGTATCTGGAAAGAATATAATGAATCACCTGGACCTGGACACCACAAATTTAAATCCCCAAACAAAAGGGAACGGTCTTACCAGATCCAGAAGCAATCATATAGGGCAGCATAGAAGAGGTTTAGGCTCAGAGGGAGGCTGTCAACCAGCACATTAGATATTGGATATTAGGCTATGTGTCCACGCTGCGGAAAATGCGCGGATTTTGCCGCGGATTTCTCGCGGAAAAGCCGCGGATTTTCCGAAAATCTGCAGCAGCGGCACTTCCCAGCCATTTCTATGGCATTTTGGAAATGCTGTGCCCATGCTGCGGATTTTTCCGCGGATTTTGATCCGGAAAACTCTGCAACATGTCAATTATTGTTGCGGATTTTGATCCGGATTTTGGCTTCAGAATTGGGGAAAAAAAAAATCCGCACCAAAATCCGCAGCAATTCCGCGGTAAATCCGCACCTTTGAAAAGGTGCGGATTTTGCGGGAAAGCCGCGGATTTTCATGCAGAAAAATCCGCAGCAACATTCTACCGTGGACACATAGCCTAAGATTACAGTTGAATCCAGAAGTTTACATACACTTTCTAAAAAGACACAAATGCATGTTTTTCTCACTATTTGACATGAAATCAGAATAAACCCTTTTGGTTATAGGTCAATTAGGATTACAAAAATTATTTACAATTTACTTGCCGAATGCCAGAATAATTAGAGAATGTTTTAAGGCATTTTTATTACTTTCTGTAAAGTTAAACATTTCATTTCATTAGTATTTGGTACCATTGCCCTTAAACTGTATGACTTGGGTCAAACGTTTTGGATATCCTCCCACAAGATTCTCACAATAGCAATTTGGGCCCTTTCCTTCTGACAGAACTGGCGTAACTGAACCATGTTTGTAGGTCGCCTTGCTCCGCCTGCTAGGTCTTGGGGCAATTAACCAAACACCGAAACCGATATCAAGGTAATTATATTAAACCAGAAACCGAAATACTCAAATTACCCACAAACAATTTTTTTATTACATAGATGCCACAAACAAGGTACACATGTTAAATATTGATGAGAAGAAAGGTGAGAATCAATACACTCTACTCCTCGCCCTTCCTGTCATACAAGCAGACACCCGCACTGGATACATATCGCTACCCAGGTGACACCAACTGACCAGGCATTGCGGAGGTGTTGTGCTCCTTCTAGGATCAGGATTCTCCTGAGGGATATTTTTCTATGGACACAAGTATCATCACACATGCAAGTGAGCCTGCACTGCGGGATGTGTCCTCAGGTGTGAAGACATCCACCCTGATTCGGACCAGACTTTAGCTGCATATATGACTGTGACTGGACCTTTGGATTGCCCTCAGATACAGTGAGGGACATACATACACCCTTGGTCCTAATTGAAACAGATATTCCATTCTGGTCTTATTCCTGGAGGAGGTTTCTTCACTAACTGTGATAATCCTTTGGTATTGATCCACTACTACTGGGATATTTTTCCTACGGATACAAGTATCATCACACATGCAAGTGAGCCTGCACTGCGGGATATGTCCTCAGGTGTGAAGACATCCACCCTGATTCGGACCATACTTTAGCTGCATATATGACTGCGCCTGGACCTTTGGATTGCCCTCAGATACAGTGAGGGATATACATACACCCTTGGTCCTAATTGAAACAGATATTCCATTCTGGTCTTATTCCTGGAGGAGGTTTCTTCACTAACTGTGAAAATCCTTTGGTATTGATCCACTACTACTGGTTGTAGCTGTGCTATAAATGTCAAGGATCTATGCTGCCATACCCCTGATGAGCCCTATTTGACTTAAAGGGCGAAACGCGTAGGGTGCATCCTGGACAAATGCAACAATAGTTTTTATGATCCTTTGTTTTTTCCTCTTGACGAATAGTCGACTGAGTCAGAGCCTCCCCCATACATAAATTGATGACATCTATTGACAGAGAGTTATTGTTGACTGAAATAGAATGTCACATACTGTCTATATGGGTCTATTCTTGGGTGTTTCACCTTACCCACTTCTAATTTAGGGCACACGGTGTTCTTTTAGTGTGAGTGGAGGGCCTGCATAGGGCTCAAGCCGACGAGGAACGGGGGCGTCAGTAAACTTTAGGACGCCGACCCCTGTATGACAGGAAGGGCGAGGAGTAGAGTGTATTGATTCTCACCTTTCTTCTCATCAATATTTTAACATGTGTACCTTGTTTGTGGCATATATGTAATAAAAAAATTGTTTGTGGGTAATTTGAGTATTTCGGTTTTAGGTCTTGGGGCAAGTAATGGTGGAGTGCATGTGGGTTCCACTAGGAACACTACTGGGTCTGCGGGTGGATGGTGGAGCACAAGTGCATTCCAATTACATCATTTCCAGTTTCCTTGGCAGGAAGCCATCGGAGACCATCAAAGAGGGGGACGCTACCTCACCGGCGGACTGTCTCGCACATGGAGTCACTGCTTGATGGCATTTACCTACTGGACATACTTTCCTCTATCTACATATTGAGTCATCTCACACTCCAGTACCTTTGTGTGCTCCAAGATCATTGTATCTTCCAGGGTCTTTACTCGCCGAAAACCACATCAGATCAGCATACCGGATGGGCCCTCTGTGAACAGGTATGTAAGGTACCTGTTCACATACCTAAATTTGTACATTAAGAACAGATCTAATATTCTATTTTGCTATATACTGTATGTTCTTTTATCCTGATTGGTAGCCAAGCAATAACGGAGTCATTTATGGTCCTGCCTTAAGTAAATAATTACCTCATGAACCCCAGACACAAGATAGGGGGAGAAATGCATCGGATTCTTTAGGAGGACTTTAGGCTACTTTCACACATCCGGCTTGAGCTCTGCGGCTCAATCCGGCTGTGCAAGCTATGCAACGGATGCGGTGAAAACACCGCATCCTTTGCATAAGTTTTTCCCTTGCGGCCCGTCCGGTTTTTGCCGCTTGCGGCATGCTACTGAGCATGCGCAGTGGCAAAAACCGCATGCGGCGGCCGGATGCGGTTTTTGCCGCATCGCGCCGCATCCGGCCGCCATAGGCATGCATTGAGAGATGCGCCGCATCGGCCGAATGCGGCGCGATGCGGTTTTTTTTTGCCGCACGAAAAAACGTGCCAGGCAACGTTCCATCCGGCCGCCGCATCGGCTAAATCTGCCGCATGCGGCAAAAATCGGACGGAACGCAAGGCCATGCGGCACAATGCGGCACTAATTAAAGTCTATGCAGGAAGTGCCGGATTGTGCCGCAGAAGAAAAACCGGATATGTGAAAGCAGCCTTAAGGCTAAGTACTTCTTTATTGGTTGTACTTAATTGATACCACAACCTTTATTGTGGTTATGCATATATTGTCTTGTGAATTACAACTGGACCTTTTTGTCAAAACTTATACAGTACAGACCAAAAGTTTGGACACACCTTCTCATCTCTAGAACAACTTTTAAGAGGAGACTTTGTGCAGCAGGCCTTCATGGTAAAATAGCTGCTAGTAAACCACTGCTAAGGACAGGCAACCTACAGACAAGACTTGTTTGGGCTAAAGAACACAAGGAATAGACCAGTGGATATATGTGCTTTGGTCTGATGAGTCTAAATTTGAGATCTTTGGATCCAACCACCATGTCTTTGTAGAAAAGGTGAACGGATGGACTCTACATGCCTGGTACCCACCATGAAGCATGGAGGAGGAGGTGTGATGGTGTGGAGGTGCTTAGCTGGTGACACTGTTGGGGATTTATTCAAAATTGAAGGCATACAGAACCAGCATGCCTACCACAGCATCTTGCAGTGGCATGCTATTCCATTCGGTTTGCGTTTAGTTGGACCATCATTTATTTTTCAACAGGACAATGACCCCAAACACACCTCCAGGCTGTGTAAAGGCTATTTGACTAAGAAGGAAAGTGATTGAGTGCTACGCCAGATGACCTAGTCTCCACAGTCACCAGACCTGAACCCAATCGAGATGGTTTGGGGTGAGCTGGACCGCAGAGTTAAGGCAAAAGGGCCAACAAGTGCTAAGCATCTCTGGGAACTCCTTCAAAACTGTTGGAAGACCATTTCCGGTGACTACCTCTTGAAGCTCATCAAGAGAATGCCAAGAGTGTGCAAAGCAGTAATGAAAGCAAAAGGTGGCTACTAGAGTTGAGCGCGGTTCGTGGTTCGTGGTTCTCCAGTTCGCGGCTCGAGTGATTTTGGGGCATGTTCTAGATCGAACTAGAACTCGAGCTTTTTGCAAAAGCTCGGTAGTTCTAGAAACGTTCGAGAACGGTTCTAGCAGCCAAAAAACAGCTAAATCATAGCTTGGTTTCTGCTGTAATAGTGTAAGTCACTCTGTGAATCAAACTATTATCACATTTCAGTGTATAGTGTGCGTGAACAGCGCCTTCAGATCACTGCTGTTTCTATAATGGCGATCGCCATTTTTTTTTTTTTTTTTCTTGTCTTCCTTCCCTAAGTGCGCGCGTCTTGTGGGGCGGGCCAGCATGTCAGCCAATCCCAGACACACACACAGCTAAGTGGACTTTGAGCCAGAGAAGCAACGGCATGTGTGATAGGATCTGCATGTCACATGTCCCTGCATTATAAAACCGGACATTTTCTTCACGGACGCCATTATCTGCCTTCTGCGTCTTTGGTGTCAGACATCACTGTCGCAGCTCCGTCTTCCTGAGTCCTATAGCCGATACAGCTGTATGCGCTGCATACACAGCGTTAGACAGCTTAGGGAGAGCACTTTATAGCAGTCCTTTTAAGGGCTCCAACCGGCAGGGTCAGAGAGCCATAGGTGACAGGTCCTGCAAACAGCAACAGCGTCTGTGTAGCCCAGGTCAGGGATTTCCTACCTGCATTTCACCATTAGGAGGGAATAGAAAGGCAGGCTTCCATTCCTCTACCCAGAGCACCACAATCCTGCCACTGTACCCTCTTGTCCTCTGCACACTCCAACTGATAACTAAGCCATTATACTAGCAAACACTCAGTGTACCTAGTGGCATCCTATACGTGGCTATTGGACTTTGCTATAGTCCCACTAGTGCAAAGACATTTGCAGAGCGCGTCTGCCTGCGTTGCACACTACAACTCATTCTAAACAAGCCATTATACTAGCAAACACTCAGTGTACCTAGTGGCATCCTATACGTGGCTATTGGACTTTGCTATAGTCCCACTAGTGCAAAGACATTTGCAGAGCGCGTCTGCCTGCATTGCACACTACAACTCATTCTAACCAAGCCATTATACTAGCAAACACTCAGTGTACCTAGTGGCATCCTATACGTGGCTATTGGACTTTGCTATAGTCCCACTAGTGCAAAGACATTTGCAGAGCGCGTCTGCCTGCATTGCACACTCCAACTCATTAAAACCAAGCCATTATACTAGCAAACACTCAGTGTACCTAGTGGCATCCTATACGTGGCTATTGGACTTTGCTATAGTCCCACTAGTGCAAAGACATTTGCATAGCGCGTCTGCCGGCATTGCACACTCAAACTCATTTTAACTAAGCCATTATACTAGCAAACACTCAGTGTACCTAGTGGCATCCTATACGTGGCTATTGGACTTTGCTATAGTCCCACTAGTGCAAAGACATTTGCAGAGCGCGTCTGCCTGCGTTGCACACTACAACTCATTCTAAACAAGCCATTATACTAGCAAACACTCAGTGTACCTAGTGGCATCCTATACGTGGCTATTGGACTTTGCTATAGTCCCACTAGTGCAAAGACATTTGCAGAGCGCGTCTGCCTGCATTGCACACTACAACTCATTCTAACCAAGCCATTATACTAGCAAACACTCAGTGTACCTAGTGGCATCCTATACGTGGCTATTGGACTTTGCTATAGTCCCACTAGTGCAAAGACATTTGCAGAGCGCGTCTGCCTGCATTGCACACTCCAACTCATTAAAACCAAGCCATTATACTAGCAAACACTCAGTGTACCTAGTGGCATCCTATACGTGGCTATTGGACTTTGCTATAGTCCCACTAGTGCAAAGACATTTGCATAGCGCGTCTGCCGGCATTGCACACTCAAACTCATTTTAACTAAGCCATTATACTAGCAAACACTCAGTGTACCTAGTGGCATCCTATACGTGGCTATTGGACTTTGCTATAGTCCCACTAGTGCAAAGACATTAGCAGAGCACATCTGCCTGCATTGCACACTACAACTCATTCTAACCAAGCCATTAGACTAGCAAACACTCAGTGTACCTAGTGGCATCCTATACGTGGCTATTGGACTTTGCTATAGTCCCACTAGTGCAAAGACATTTGCATAGCGCGTCTGCCTGCATTGCACACTCAAACTCATTTTAACTAAGCCATTATACTAGCAAACACTCAGTGTACCTAGTGGCATCCTATACGTGGCTATTGGACTTTGCTATAGTCCCACTAGTGCAAAGACATTAGCAGAGCACATCTGCCTGCATTGCACACTACAACTCATTCTAACCAAGCCATTATACTAGCAAACACTCAGTGTACCTAGTGGCATCCTATACGTGGCTATTGGACTTTGCTATAGTCCCACTAGTGCAAAGACATTTGCAGAGCGCGTCTGCCTGCATTGCACACTCCAACTCATTAAAACCAAGCCATTATACTAGCAAACACTCAGTGTACCTAGTGGCATCCTATACGTGGCTATTGGACTTTGCTATAGTCCCACTAGTGCAAAGACATTTGCATAGCGCGTCTGCCGGCATTGCACACTCAAACTCATTTTAACTAAGCCATTATACTAGCAAACACTCAGTGTACCTAGTGGCATCCTATACGTGGCTATTGGACTTTGCTATAGTCCCACTAGTGCAAAGACATTAGCAGAGCACATCTGCCTGCATTGCACACTACAACTCATTCTAACCAAGCCATTAGACTAGCAAACACTCAGTGTACCTAGTGGCATCCTATACGTGGCTATTGGACTTTGCTATAGTCCCACTAGTGCAAAGACATTTGCATAGCGCGTCTGCCTGCATTGCACACTCAAACTCATTTTAACTAAGCCATTATACTAGCAAACACTCAGTGTACCTAGTGGCATCCTATACGTGGCTATTGGACTTTGCTATAGTCCCACTAGTGCAAAGACATTAGCAGAGCACATCTGCCTGCATTGCACACTACAACTCATTCTAACCAAGCCATTATACTAGCAAACACTCAGTGTACCTAGTGGCATCCTATACGTGGCTATTGGACTTTGCTATAGTCCCACTAGTGCAAAGACATTTGCAGAGCGCGTCTGCCTGCATTGCACACTCCAACTCATTAAAACCAAGCCATTATACTAGCAAACACTCAGTGTACCTAGTGGCATCCTATACGTGGCTATTGGACTTTGCTATAGTCCCACTAGTGCAAAGACATTTGCATAGCGCGTCTGCCTGCATTGCACACTCAAACTCATTTTAACTAAGCCATTATACTAGCAAACACTCAGTGTACCTAGTTGTATCCTAAACGTGGCTATTGTACTTTTGTCTATTCACAGTATTGGAACGATATTTGCAGCACGTCTGCCTGCATTGCACACTCTAACTTTTTTAAACTCAGCCATTTATAGTAGCAAACACTCAGTGTACCTAGTTGTATCCTAAACGTGGCTATTGTACTTTTGTCAATTCACAGTATTGGAACGTTATTTGCAGCACGTCTGCCTGCATTGCACACTCAAACTTTTTTAAACTCAGCCATTTATAGTAGCAAACACTCAGTGTACCTAGTTGTATCCTAAACGTGGCTATTGTACTTTTGTCTATTCACAGTATTGGAACGTTATTTGCAGCACGTCTGCCTGCATTGCACACTCAAACTTTTTTAAACTCAGCCATTTATAGTAGCAAACACTCAGTGTACCTAGTTGTATCCTAAACGTGGCTATTGTACTTTTGTCTATTCACAGTATTGGAACGTTATTTGCAGCACGTCTGCCTGCATTGCACACTCTAACTTTTTTAAACTCAGCCATTATACTAGCAAACACTCACTGTACCTAGTTGTATCCTAAACGTGGCTATTGTACTTTTGTCAATTCACAGTATTGGAACGTTATTTGCAGCACGTCTGCCTGCATTGCACACTCAAACTTTTTTAAACTCAGCCATTATACTAGCAAACACTCACTGTACCTAGTTGTATCCTAAACGTGGCTATTGTACTTTTGTCAATTCACAGTATTGGAACGTTATTTGCAGCACGTCTGCCTGCATTGCACACTCAAACTTTTTTAAACTCAGCCATTTATAGTAGCAAACACTCAGTGTACCTAGTTGTATCCTAAACGTGGCTATTGTACTTTTGTCAATTCACAGTATTGGAACGTTATTTGCAGCACGTCTGCCTGCATTGCACACTCAAACTTTTTTAAACTCAGCCATTTATAGTAGCAAACACTCAGTGTACCTAGTTGTATCCTAAACGTGGCTATTGTACTTTTGTCTATTCACAGTATTGGAACGTTATTTGCAGCACGTCTGCCTGCATTGCACACTCTAACTTTTTTAAACTCAGCCATTATACTAGCAAACACTCACTGTACCTAGTTGTATCCTAAACGTGGCTATTGTACTTTTGTCAATTCACAGTATTGGAACGTTATTTGCAGCACGTCTGCCTGCATTGCACACTCAAACTTTTTTAAACTCAGCCATTATACTAGCAAACACTCACTGTACCTAGTTGTATCCTAAACGTGGCTATTGTACTTTTGTCAATTCACAGTATTGGAACGTTATTTGCAGCACGTCTGCCTGCATTGCACACTCTAACTTTTTTAAACTCAGCCATTTATAGTAGCAAACACTCAGTGTACCTAGTTGTATCCTAAACGTGGCTATTGTACTTTTGTCTATTCACAGTATTGGAACGATATTTGCAGCACGTCTGCCTGCATTGCACACTCTAACTTTTTTAAACTCAGCCATTTATAGTAGCAAACACTCAGTGTACCTAGTTGTATCCTAAACGTGGCTATTGTACTTTTGTCAATTCACAGTATTGGAACGTTATTTGCAGCACGTCTGCCTGCATTGCACACTCAAACTTTTTTAAACTCAGCCATTTATAGTAGCAAACACTCAGTGTACCTAGTTGTATCCTAAACGTGGCTATTGTACTTTTGTCTATTCACAGTATTGGAACGTTATTTGCAGCACGTCTGCCTGCATTGCACACTCTAACTTTTTTAAACTCAGCCATTATACTAGCAAACACTCAGTGTACCTAGTTGTATCCTAAACGTGGCTATTGTACTTTTGTCAATTCACAGTATTGGAACGTTATTTGCAGCACGTCTGCCTGCATTGCACACTCAAACTTTTTTAAACTCAGCCATTTATAGTAGCAAACACTCAGTGTACCTAGTTGTATCCTAAACGTGGCTATTGTACTTTTGTCTATTCACAGTATTGGAACGTTATTTGCAGCACGTCTGCCTGCATTGCACACTCTAACTTTTTTAAACTCAGCCATTATACTAGCAAACACTCACTGTACCTAGTTGTATCCTAAACGTGGCTATTGTACTTTTGTCAATTCACAGTATTGGAACGTTATTTGCAGCACGTCTGCCTGCATTGCACACTCAAACTTTTTTAAACTCAGCCATTTATAGTAGCAAACACTCAGTGTACCTAGTTGTATCCTAAACGTGGCTATTGTACTTTTGTCTATTCACAGTATTGGAACGTTATTTGCAGCACGTCTGCCTGCATTGCACACTCTAACTTTTTTAAACTCAGCCATTATACTAGCAAACACTCACTGTACCTAGTTGTATCCTAAACGTGGCTATTGTACTTTTGTCAATTCACAGTATTGGAACGTTATTTGCAGCACGTCTGCCTGCATTGCACACTCAAACTTTTTTAAACTCAGCCATTATACTAGCAAACACTCACTGTACCTAGTTGTATCCTAAACGTGGCTATTGTACTTTTGTCAATTCACAGTATTGGAACGTTATTTGCAGCACGTCTGCCTGCATTGCACACTCAAACTTTTTTAAACTCAGCCATTTATAGTAGCAAACACTCAGTGTACCTAGTTGTATCCTAAACGTGGCTATTGTACTTTTGTCAATTCACAGTATTGGAACGTTATTTGCAGCACGTCTGCCTGCATTGCACACTCAAACTTTTTTAAACTCAGCCATTTATAGTAGCAAACACTCAGTGTACCTAGTTGTATCCTAAACGTGGCTATTGTACTTTTGTCTATTCACAGTATTGGAACGTTATTTGCAGCACGTCTGCCTGCATTGCACACTCTAACTTTTTTAAACTCAGCCATTATACTAGCAAACACTCACTGTACCTAGTTGTATCCTAAACGTGGCTATTGTACTTTTGTCAATTCACAGTATTGGAACGTTATTTGCAGCACGTCTGCCTGCATTGCACACTCAAACTTTTTTAAACTCAGCCATTATACTAGCAAACACTCACTGTACCTAGTTGTATCCTAAACGTGGCTATTGTACTTTTGTCAATTCACAGTATTGGAACGTTATTTGCAGCACGTCTGCCTGCATTGCACACTCAAACTTTTTTAAACTCAGCCATTTATAGTAGCAAACACTCAGTGTACCTAGTTGTATCCTAAACGTGGCTATTGTACTTTTGTCAATTCACAGTATTGGAACGTTATTTGCAGCACGTCTGCCTGCATTGCACACTCAAACTTTTTTAAACTCAGCCATTTATAGTAGCAAACACTCAGTGTACCTAGTTGTATCCTAAACGTGGCTATTGTACTTTTGTCTATTCACAGTATTGGAACGTTATTTGCAGCACGTCTGCCTGCATTGCACACTCTAACTTTTTTAAACTCAGCCATTATACTAGCAAACACTCACTGTACCTAGTTGTATCCTAAACGTGGCTATTGTACTTTTGTCAATTCACAGTATTGGAACGTTATTTGCAGCACGTCTGCCTACATTGCACACTCAAACTTTTTTAAACTCAGCCATTATACTAGCAAACACTCACTGTACCTAGTTGTATCCTAAACGTGGCTATTGTACTTTTGTCAATTCACAGTATTGGAACGTTATTTGCAGCACGTCTGCCTGCATTGCACACTCAAACTTTTTTAAACTCAGCCATTTATAGTAGCAAACACTCAGTGTACCTAGTTGTATCCTAAACGTGGCTATTGTACTTTTGTCAATTCACAGTATTGGAACGTTATTTGCAGCACGTCTGCCTGCATTGCACACTCAAACTTTTTTAAACTCAGCCATTTATAGTAGCAAACACTCAGTGTACCTAGTTGTATCCTAAACGTGGCTATTGTACTTTTGTCTATTCACAGTATTGGAACGTTATTTGCAGCACGTCTGCCTGCATTGCACACTCTAACTTTTTTAAACTCAGCCATTATACTAGCAAACACTCACTGTACCTAGTTGTATCCTAAACGTGGCTATTGTACTTTTGTCAATTCACAGTATTGGAACGTTATTTGCAGCACGTCTGCCTGCATTGCACACTCAAACTTTTTTAAACTCAGCCATTATACTAGCAAACACTCACTGTACCTAGTTGTATCCTAAACGTGGCTATTGTACTTTTGTCAATTCACAGTATTGGAACGTTATTTGCAGCACGTCTGCCTGCATTGCACACTCAAACTTTTTTAAACTCAGCCATTTATAGTAGCAAACACTCAGTGTACCTAGTTGTATCCTAAACGTGGCTATTGTACTTTTGTCAATTCACAGTATTGGAACGTTATTTGCAGCACGTCTGCCTGCATTGCACACTCAAACTTTTTTAAACTCAGCCATTTATAGTAGCAAACACTCAGTGTACCTAGTTGTATCCTAAACGTGGCTATTGTACTTTTGTCTATTCACAGTATTGGAACGTTATTTGCAGCACGTCTGCCTGCATTGCACACTCTAACTTTTTTAAACTCAGCCATTATACTAGCAAACACTCACTGTACCTAGTTGTATCCTAAACGTGGCTATTGTACTTTTGTCAATTCACAGTATTGGAACGTTATTTGCAGCACGTCTGCCTGCATTGCACACTCAAACTTTTTTAAACTCAGCCATTATACTAGCAAACACTCACTGTACCTAGTTGTATCCTAAACGTGGCTATTGTACTTTTGTCAATTCACAGTATTGGAACGTTATTTGCAGCACGTCTGCCTGCATTGCACACTCAAACTTTTTTAAACTCAGCCATTTATAGTAGCAAACACTCAGTGTACCTAGTTGTATCCTAAACGTGGCTATTGTACTTTTGTCAATTCACAGTATTGGAACGTTATTTGCAGCACGTCTGCCTGCATTGCACACTCAAACTTTTTTAAACTCAGCCATTTATAGTAGCAAACACTCAGTGTACCTAGTTGTATCCTAAACGTGGCTATTGTACTTTTGTCTATTCACAGTATTGGAACGTTATTTGCAGCACGTCTGCCTGCATTGCACACTCTAACTTTTTTAAACTCAGCCATTATACTAGCAAACACTCAGTGTACCTAGTTGTATCCTAAACGTGGCTATTGTACTTTTGTCAATTCACAGTATTGGAACGTTATTTGCAGCACGTCTGCCTGCATTGCACACTCAAACTTTTTTAAACTCAGCCATTTATAGTAGCAAACACTCAGTGTACCTAGTTGTATCCTAAACGTGGCTATTGTACTTTTGTCAATTCACAGTATTGGAACGTTATTTGCAGCACGTCTGCCTGCATTGCACACTCAAACTTTTTTAAACTCAGCCATTTATAGTAGCAAACACTCAGTGTACCTAGTTGTATCCTAAACGTGGCTATTGTACTTTTGTCTATTCACAGTATTGGAACGTTATTTGCAGCACGTCTGCCTGCATTGCACACTCTAACTTTTTTAAACTCAGCCATTATACTAGCAAACACTCAGTGTACCTAGTTGTATCCTAAACGTGGCTATTGTACTTTTGTCAATTCACAGTATTGGAACGTTATTTGCAGCACGTCTGCCTGCATTGCACACTCAAACTTTTTTAAACTCAGCCATTATACTAGCAAACACTCACTGTACCTAGTTGTATCCTAAACGTGGCTATTGTACTTTTGTCAATTCACAGTATTGGAACGTTATTTGCAGCACGTCTGCCTGCATTGCACACTCAAACTTTTTTAAACTCAGCCATTTATAGTAGCAAACACTCAGTGTACCTAGTTGTATCCTAAACGTGGCTATTGTACTTTTGTCAATTCACAGTATTGGAACGTTATTTGCAGCACGTCTGCCTGCATTGCACACTCAAACTTTTTTAAACTCAGCCATTTATAGTAGCAAACACTCAGTGTACCTAGTTGTATCCTAAACGTGGCTATTGTACTTTTGTCTATTCACAGTATTGGAACGTTATTTGCAGCACGTCTGCCTGCATTGCACACTCTAACTTTTTTAAACTCAGCCATTATACTAGCAAACACTCAGTGTACCTAGTTGTATCCTAAACGTGGCTATTGTACTTTTGTCTATTCACAGTATTGGAACGTTATTTGCAGCACGTCTGCCTGCATTGCACACTCTAACTTTTTTAAACTCAGCCATTATACTAGCAAACACTCACTGTACCTAGTTGTATCCTAAACGTGGCTATTGTACTTTTGTCAATTCACAGTATTGGAACGTTATTTGCAGCACGTCTGCCTGCATTGCACACTCAAACTTTTTTAAACTCAGCCATTATACTAGCAAACACTCACTGTACCTAGTTGTATCCTAAACGTGGCTATTGTACTTTTGTCAATTCACAGTATTGGAACGTTATTTGCAGCACGTCTGCCTGCATTGCACACTCAAACTTTTTTAAACTCAGCCATTTATAGTAGCAAACACTCAGTGTACCTAGTTGTATCCTAAACGTGGCTATTGTACTTTTGTCTATTCACACTACTGCAAATCTATGTGCAGCACCTCTGCATGACAACCTCGTGCTCTGTTTTTAATAAGCTATAATGATAGCACAAAATACTGCCATTTTGTGGCATCATAGAACTGGCTGTTGTATTCCATTAGTGCCCCACTGGTGACAAGCTATTTCTAGCACCTCTACATCACACCCTCATGCACATTTAGCTACGCTAATGTTATAGCAAACTCATGGAATTCATTGCTGCATTTCATAATTCGGAGGGATAGAAAGTCAGGCTTCCTTTAGCTTTTCCTTCTGTTCATAGACAGCATCTCCAAGACAAATTTCCCCTCCACGTCTAAGTGTGGAGAGGCAGCTAGTGCGCATGCGTGTGCCGATGTACCCCAGCTGCAGCATAATTACAGTGTTTCGCCTAGTGAGTATGCTCAGCCTGACTGTGCCATTCCTGACGCTAAGTCTTCATTTCGGGATACAGCGCATGCTCCCACACTAAGTGTGAAAAGCCTCTTTGCACAGGTGCTTGCATTCTGTGCCGGGTCTAAGTCCTGTTTTGTGCCTAGACACCATGCTAAAGCTGATAGTCTTTTTTCAGAGACTGTATTTCATGCTACTGAGCATGCTCAGGCACTTCCTGCATCAGAGACTAGGTCCGGTAATGAACTCTTTGGCCCTGGCCCTGATGTGGGGGTCCCATATAGACCACAGGGCATCAGGTGTCCTCCCAAATGGCTTGCAGAGGCCCACACCTATGACTTGTCACCGCATTATTGATGGTCAGACGATGACTGGTGAGGTGTTTGGGTCATGGCAGCCATGAGGTCATCATTGAAGTTGCGTTTCCAAATAGGACGCTAGTTATGCCACTCATGACGTGTCACTCTGCTTTTGTCTCCAGGAGGTGCATTGTGGTTCACCCTGGTTTGGGGCGGACCCAGGTTATAAAAGGGGCTGGAGCCAACAAGGAGGTGCGCAGTCTTCTATTATGCTCCGAAAGAGCACACCTCCATGTGTTGAACCCATTGCGGCTTTAGGCCAGAGGTAGGCAGGGATAGGGTGGTGGATGCAGGCCACCACCACAGTTGGTAACGCAGAACGGTTAAGACCAGCTCCTGTCCTAACAGTCCTGCTTGTGCAGCCCAGTGGCATTAACAGGCCTGCTGCTGCTGATGCGCCTGCTGTCCACAGGTGTGGCCCCTACGCACACGGTCAGCGTACTCAATGGCCCCTGTGTTGTTAACAGGGAGTTCCTGGGCTGGGTGGGCATGTGGACCCTGTGACGCTAACAGGGCTCACAGTCTCCAGATCCGAATGGCGTCTAACTCGGTTCAGGCTACTATTAGTTTCATAGCCACACAGCTCTGTATCCTCCACCAAACCTTCAAGTTGCCAACCTCTCCTTTTCCAACTGGGAGCACGGTGGACACTGACTGCTGAAGGTGATATATACCTTTCTCTTTCTTTTCTTATTAATTTTTGTTATATAGCGGTCACAGATTATATACCACTTTATCCAAATCTGCCAGTCCCACTGTAACAGATGTTGTTTCTTCAGCAAATGTTACAGTTGTTTAACCACCAAATCCACGGACCAAAATTTTTTTCCCCTTTCCAACACACCTGTTCCCCTTTCCAACAGCATCTGTCCTTTTTCAACTCATTTTGGGATATGACCAAAAGTGCAACTGTGCAGGGACACCGTACTCAACGCCATCTCAGCACAGCAGCCATCCCTCGGTCCCTCCGATGTGGACAAGTAAAAGACCATTTCCTCCTATCCATGACAAAGTGTTGAGATTCACTCTGTGCAGCACTGGTGTTTAGTGGAAAAGTAGATCTAAGATTGCGTACCACATTCTGCAGATACTCCTGTATACGTGCGTCTATTTCTATGGCAGGAATTAGTTCGCCAAATTTTGTCTTGTACCGGGGATCTAACAGTGTGGCAACCCAGTATTCAGGATTACTTCAAATTCATACAATCCGAGGGTCATGTAGGTAGTGCAGCAAGAAGGCGCTCATGTGTCTTGTGCATCCAGGAGGACCAAGTCCTTGGTGTGTTGGTGGCAGAGAGGTGAGAATCGTGCATCCTTCCTCTGCCCTCTACCCACAACCTCGCACAACCGAAATGTGAGCAAGCTCTCACTCATCTGCTGAGTCTTCCATGCCCATCGCCAGTTCGTCCTCCATTTCTTCATGGGCTCCTGCACTTTCATCAACACTTTTTGCTGATACTATGCGCCCTTGTTAATCCCTCTCCCTCACCATGACTGCCGCATAGGTGCCGCTGACCATCTGGACCTCGTAGATCTTGTTATCCCTTCCGCATATGACTCCTCCTGTACTTCCTCCCCTTCCTCTTGTCCCAACACCTGACTCCGAATAATAATTACAGTGTGCTCCATCATGTAGATGACCAGAATTGTCACGCTGAGAATGACATTGCCAGTGCTAAACATCTTCGTCGACATTTCAAAACTGTGTAGCAGGGTGCATAGGTCCTTGATCTGACACCACTCCAGCAGCGTGATCGGCACCACCTCTGGATCAACTTATCCCAGGCTATATGTCTTACCGTATTTCAGCAGGGCTCTGCGCTGCTGCCACACACGCTGCAACATGTGCAGATTCCAATTCCTGCGTGTCGGAACATCGCATTTACGGCGTTTAACTGCCAGACCCTAAGACTTCCGGAGTGATGAAAGTTGTTGAGCTGCTGTGTGCGCACGATGGAAGTGAGCACATAGCGAGCGTGCCCGCTGCACAAGGACATGTAGGCCGTGATGGTGTTTTAAAAATTGCTGGAGAATTCGGATCAACACGTGAGCCATAAAAGGCACGTGTGTCACATTGCCCTGAGGATGGCCCGCAGCCAGGTTTGCATCATTGCCGCACACGGCTGTTAAGTCACCAACGGAGTCCGCTCCGTCAATTTGTACTCCGGTCGCCAGGTGACAACGTGTTCCTTTCATGAATAGTGCTGATGATGGGAGAGTAGTCGATGCCAGCGGCGCAGGTGGACGCAGGTTATGCTCACCCACTGGGCTGCATTACCTTGACAGATGCAGAATCTCTGGCTGAATGTAGCTGGTGGGTATCTCACAGATGAAATACCATCATTCAGCTACAACCAATGGGAAGACACCACACCCTTTTTTATGCCCATCCTGTCTGCAGACCACTGCCAGACATAGCTATGAACCTCTGGTTAATTTTACCCCCAGTTCAGTTTTATGATTTTGTGTGCTTGTTACCTGACTACTTTTCCTGCTTGCTGTTTATGTACCTTGTTGGCCGATACGCATTTCACCTCTGCTTGTTTTCTGATTAAGTCCTGGCCGTCCCATTCTGTTCCTGTTCCTCAATTAATGTTTTGACCCTGCCTGACTACTATTCTCTGTAATAGCGGTGTGACTCACATTTCCCATACATTTCAAAGTAAAACTTTGACCGCCTGATGGCATTGAGCTCTGCTGCCAGCATAGTAAGGAGGTGTGTGGTAGTCCTTGTGCGCAGTTGCAAGGAAGGGTGGCCTGACCACACAGGGTTTGCGCAAAGGTAGAGGACCCACACGAGGTTGAAGAGGCAGAAGCAGTGTATTAACTTCTACATACAGAACAAGGATTGAAACAACTCGTGGGGACGGCAAGACTTGTACAGCAGACCCTTCTCCATCTCTCACCATAGTTTGCCAGTGCCCAGTCAGTGACATGTACTGACCCTGTCTATGCTTACTGGTCCAAGTATCTGTGTTGAAATGCACCCTGTCGCACACAGATTTTCTCAAGGAAGTGGTGATGTTGTGTGCGACATGCCGGTGTAGCGCGGGCATGCTTTTCTTGGAGAAGCAGTGGTGATTGGGCATCTGGTACTGGGGCACAGCGACAGACATAAGGTCTGTAAAATCCTGTGTGTCCACTACGCGTAAAGGCAGCATTTCGGTAGCCAACAGCTTACAGAGGGATAGAGTCAACCACTTAGCTTTGTCATGGGTCGCAGTAAGTGGCCTTTTATTTGACCACATCTGAGGGACAGAGATCTGGCTGCTGTCTGTAGACGGTGTTGAGTAGGGTGTCCCTGGAAAAATGCAGGTTTGTGAGAAAAGTGCAGGCGGAGACATGATGTTGGCTTCATCTTGCCTTCAGATCTGTTCATCTTGTATCATTTTTAAAAAACACAGCAAGCAAGGGTTACTCCAAGCGGAGTCTCCCTTTTTTTCCAAAAATTGTGCCCCACACAGACACCTTATCAGTGGCAGCACTTGTGCCCTAGTTGCAAACAGGATGTTTTGATTTGCATCAAGCACATTCCAAATCCACAAGCATTTACTCTCCCCAGGATGACACAGGGGTAGTAAATTCCTTCTGGATCCATGACTTGTTCATTTTGATGAACGTCAGTCTGTCCACATTGTCACTGGACAGACGCGTGCGCTTATCTGTCAGCACACACCCAGCAGCACTGAAGACACGTTCAGAGACAACGCTGGCAGCTGGACACGACAAAATCTTCGAGGCGTAACTGGAGAGCTCTTGACATTTTTCTAGATTTGAAGCACAAAAGGAGCAAGGCTCCATTTGCAAAGTCATTGCATCGATGTTCATTTGGAGATACTCCTGTATCATCCTCTCCATCCGTTGACTATGTGTCAGACTTGTTGTCTCTGGTGGCCTTGCAAAGGAGGGTCTAAAAAAATTATGAAAAGATTCCATAAAATTGCTGTTACCAGCACCAGATACGGTCCTACTGGTACGGGTAGACTGTTGAAGATGACGAGGCCGTCCCATGTTTGTCAAGTTACAACTGGGAGAATCACTCCCTTCACCTGCACGGTTGTTTGGTGGAAAAGCCGAGCTAAGATCGAGTAACAGCTTCTGCTGATACTCCTGCATACGTGCGTCCCTTTCTATGGGTGGAATTATGTCACAAAATTTGGACTTGTCCCGGGGATCTAATAGTGTGGCAAGCCAGTAGTCATCATCACTTCTAATTTTGACAATACGAGGGTCATGTTGGAGGTAGTGCAACAAGAAGGCACTCATGTGTCTTGCGCAGCCATGCGCACCAAGTCCACGCTGTGTTTGTGGCATAGAGGTGCTAACCGTTCTTTCTTCCTCTGTCATCTCCCCCCAACCTCTTTCAACTGAAATTTGACCAAGGTCCCCCTCATCTGCTGAGTCTTCCATGTCCATGGACAGTTCGTCCTCCATATCTTCATGTCCTCCTGCACCTTCCTCAACATGTCGCCTGCTACCATGCGCCCTTGTTGATCCCTGTCCCCCATGGTCCCATGCCTGCCGCGTTGGTGATGATGAACGTCTGGACCTTGGTGATGTTGTTGTGTCTTGCGCATATGAATCCTCCTGTAGTTCCTCCCCTTCCTGTTGTCCCACCCCCTGACTACGAATAGTGTTTAGCGTGTGCTCCAGCATGTAAATGACTGTAATCGTCATGCTGATAATGGCATTGTCAGCGCTAAACATATTCGTCGCCATGTCGAAACTGTGCAGAAGGGTGCATAGGTCCTTGATCTGAGATCACTCCATCAGGGTGATCTGCCCCACTTCTGCATCTCGTTGGCCCAGGCTATACATCATGACGTATTGCACCAGGGCTCGCCGGTGCTGCCACAGTCGCTGTAACATGTGGAGAGTTGAATTCCAGCGTGTCGCCACATCGCATTTCAGGCGATGAACCGGCAGGCCGAAAGACTTCTGGAGCGATGCAAGTCGCTCCGGTGCGGCGGTTGAACGGCGGAAGTGAGCACTGCAGACAGTTTCCGTGCCCTGGTCAGAAGGCCATCTAGGCCGGGATAGTGTGTTAAAAATTGCTGGACAACAAGGTTAAACACGTGAGCCATACAAGGCACGTGTGTCACCTTGCCCAGGCGAAGGGCCGCACCCAGGTTTGCAGCATTGTCGCACACGGCCTTACCAGGCTGCAGGTTGAGTGGAGACAACCATTTATCAAAATCAGTCTCCAGAGCTGCCCACAACTCAGTCGCTGTGTGACTCCTATTTCAAAGACATGTCAAGCTAAAGACCGCCTGATGCCGTTGCGCTCTGCTACCAGCATAGTAATGAGGGGTGCGTGATTCCTTCTGCGCAGTGAGAACGCTGGTGGCCTGACCAGGCAGGCTTGGGGCGGAGGTGGAGGACCCAGATGAGGTGGAGGATGCAGAAGCAGTGGCGGAACTTGGACAGACAGAGGATTGACACACAAGTCGTGGGGACGGCAAGACTTGTGCAGCAGACCCTTCACCATCTATCACCATAGTTACCCAGTGGCCAGTCAGCGACATGTAACGTCCCTGTCCATGCTTACTGGTCCAAGTATCGGTGGTGAAATGCACCCGTTCACACACAGAGTTTCTCAAGGAAGCGGTGATGTTGTGTGCGACATGCTGGTGTAGCGCGGGCACACCTTTCTTAGAGAAGTAGTGGCGACTAGGCATCTGGTACTGGGGCACAGCGACAGACATAAGGTCTCTAAAATCCTGTGTGTCCACTAGGCGGAAAGGCAGCATTTCTGTAGTCAACAGCTTACAGAGGGATAGAGTCAACCTCTTCGCTTTGTCATGGGTCGCAGGAAGTGGCCTTTTATTTGACCACATCTGAGGGACAGAGATCTGGCTGCTGTGTGTAGACGGTGTTGAGTCGGGTGTCCCTGGAAAAATGCAGCTTTGTGAGGAAAGTGCAGGCGGAGACATGATGTTGCCTTCATCCAAAGTTGGTGCTATCGATGTCTGAGAGAGCTGTACACACTCACTTGTTTCCCCTTCCAAACCAACTGACGACCTACCAAGCAAACTGCCTGTTGCGGTTACAGTGGTGGAAGTTGTGGGTGGAAAAACAGGTGTGACAGCTGTCCCCACAGTCCTAGAAGATGACGAGCGCGCGGATGCACTGGAAGGGGCAGGCGGTGGATGGTTCGCTCCGCTAGGCCGCATTGCAGCACGGTGAGCTTCCCATCGGGCCATATGATATTTATTCATGTGACGATTCATGGAAGAAGTTGTCAAACTGCTGAGGTTTTGACCTCTACTAAGAGAACCATGACAAATTTTACAGATCACATAATTTGGGCGATCTTTTTCTATGTCAAAAAAGGACCTGGCTAGGCAAGGCTTAGAGGCCATGCGACCTGTTGATCCACCCCGAATAATGCTCAGAGGCAGAGTGGTGGCTGAGGATGCAGTTGTAGACGTGCTACCAGTGCTCCGACTGTGTCCAGGAAGGCGCCAGGTTACTTCGACGTCGGTTGCATCCTCCTCCACCGCCTCTGTTGACCTCCTCGAGTGTCTGACTGTGGGTTGACAGTAGGTGTGATCTAGAACTTAATCATCAATTGTTGTGTTTGCACTCCCCTACCCCTCAGACCGAGTTTCTTCTTGCCCTGACCGAATATTTAAGTTGTCATCCCAATCGGGTATCTGCGTCTCATCTTCATCAGTATGTTCCTCATTGCCTATAACCACAGTTGTTGGAAAGGCAGCATTTTGGTAGCCAACAGTTTGCATATGATGAAAGTCAACCTCCAAGCCATTTCATGCCCTTCTAAAAGCATGTAAAACACAGCGAGGGGACTCCAACCACAGTCTCCCTCGTTGCCACTAACTGGGCCACACACACCCCACTTGACTGGCATCGGTTGAGCCCCCTTTTGAAAAAGAAAAAGATGCTTTGCATGAAGCACTCTCAAAAATACGCGTGCCTTTCCCGTCCCCTGGCTGACCCAGGGGAAGAAAAGTCCTCTGAGAGCCATGACTTGTTCATCTTGGTTCTTTTAGAGACACAGCGAGGGGACTCCAACCACAGTCTCCCTCGTTGCCACTAACTGGGCCACACACACCCCACTTGACTGGCATCGGTTGAGCCCCCTTTTGAAAAAGAAAAAGATGCTTTGCATGAAGCACTCTCAAAAATACGCGTGCCTTTCCCGTCCCCTGGCTGACCCAGGGGAAGAAAAGTCCTCTGAGAGCCATGACTTGTTCATCTTGGTTCTTTTAGAGACACAGCGAGGGGACTCCAACCACAGTCTCCCTCGTTGCCACTAACTGGGCCACACACACCCCACTTGACTGGCATCGGTTGAGCCCCCTTTTGAAAAAGAAAAAGATGCTTTGCATGAAGCACTCTCAAAAATACGCGTGCCTTTCCCGTCCCCTGGCTGACCCAGGGGAAGAAAAGTCCTCTGAGAGCCATGACTTGTTCATCTTGGTTCTTTTAGAGACACAGCGAGGGGACTCCAACCACAGTCTCCCTCGTTGCCACTAACTGGGCCACACACACCCCACTTGACTGGCATCGGTTGAGCCCCCTTTTGAAAAAGAAAAAGATGCTTTGCATGAAGCACTCTCAAAAATACGCGTGCCTTTCCCGTCCCCTGGCTGACCCAGGGGAAGAAAAGTGGTTCTTTTAGAGACACAGCGAGGGGACTCCAACCACAGTCTCCCTCGTTGCCACTAACTGGGCCACACACACCCCACTTGACTGGCATCGGTTGAGCCCCCTTTTGAAAAAGAAAAAGATGCTTTGCATGAAGCACTCTCAAAAATACGCGTGCCTTTCCCGTCCCCTGGCTGACCCAGGGAAGAAAAGTCCTCTGAGAGCCATGACTTGTTCATCTTGGTTCTTTTAGAGACACAGCGAGGGGACTCCAACCACAGTCTCCCTCGTTGCCACTAACTGGGCCACACACACCCCACTTGACTGGCATCGGTTGAGCCCCCCTTTTGACAAAGAAAAAGATGCTTTGCATGAAGCACTCTCAAAAATACGCGTGCCTTTCCCGTCCCCTGGCTGACCCAGGGGAAGAAAAGTCCTCTGAGAGCCATGACTTGTTCATCTTGGTTCTTTTAGAGACACAGCGAGGGGACTCCAACCACAGTCTCCCTCGTTGCCACTAACTGGGCCACACACACCCCACTTGACTGGCATCGGTTGAGCCCCCTTTTGAAAAAGAAAAAGATGCTTTGCATGAAGCACTCTCAAAAATACGCGTGCCTTTCCCGTCCCCTGGCTGACCCAGGGGAAGAAAAGTCCTCTGAGAGCCATGACTTGTTCATCTTGGTTCTTTTAGAGACACAGCGAGGGGACTCCAACCACAGTCTCCCTCGTTGCCACTAACTGGGCCACACACACCCCACTTGACTGGCATCGGTTGAGCCCCCCTTTTGACAAAGAAAAAGATGCTTTGCATGAAGCACTCTCAAAAATACGCGTGCCTTTCCCGTCCCCTGGCTGACCCAGGGGAAGAAAAGTCCTCTGAGAGCCATGACTTGTTCATCTTGGTTCTTTTAGAGACACAGCGAGGGGACTCCAACCACAGTCTCCCTCGTTGCCACTAACTGGGCCACACACACCCCACTTGACTGGCATCGGTTGAGCCCCCTTTTGAAAAAGAAAAAGATGCTTTGCATGAAGCACTCTCAAAAATACGCGTGCCTTTCCCGTCCCCTGGCTGACCCAGGGGAAGAAAAGTCCTCTGAGAGCCATGACTTGTTCATCTTGGTTCTTTTAGAGACACAGCGAGGGGACTCCAACCACAGTCTCCCTCGTTGCCACTAACTGGGCCACACACACCCCACTTGACTGGCATCGGTTGAGCCCCCTTTTGAAAAAGAAAAAGATGCTTTGCATGAAGCACTCTCAAAAATACGCGTGCCTTTCCCGTCCCCTGGCTGACCCAGGGGAAGAAAAGTCCTCTGAGAGCCATGACTTGTTCATCTTGGTTCTTTTAGAGACACAGCGAGGGGACTCCAACCACAGTCTCCCTCGTTGCCACTAACTGGGCCACACACACCCCACTTGACTGGCATCGGTTGAGCCCCCTTTTGAAAAAGAAAAAGATGCTTTGCATGAAGCACTCTCAAAAATACGCGTGCCTTTCCCGTCCCCTGGCTGACCCAGGGGAAGAAAAGTCCTCTGAGAGCCATGACTTGTTCATCTTGGTTCTTTTAGAGACACAGCGAGGGGACTCCAACCACAGTCTCCCTCGTTGCCACTAACTGGGCCACACACACCCCACTTGACTGGCATCGGTTGAGCCCCCTTTTGAAAAAGAAAAAGATGCTTTGCATGAAGCACTCTCAAAAATACGCGTGCCTTTCCCGTCCCCTGGCTGACCCAGGGGAAGAAAAGTGGTTCTTTTAGAGACACAGCGAGGGGACTCCAACCACAGTCTCCCTCGTTGCCACTAACTGGGCCACACACACCCCACTTGACTGGCATCGGTTGAGCCCCCTTTTGAAAAAGAAAAAGATGCTTTGCATGAAGCACTCTCAAAAATACGCGTGCCTTTCCCGTCCCCTGGCTGACCCAGGGGAAGAAAAGTCCTCTGAGAGCCATGACTTGTTCATCTTGGTTCTTTTAGAGACACAGCGAGGGGACTCCAACCACAGTCTCCCTCGTTGCCACTAACTGGGCCACACACACCCCACTTGACTGGCATCGGTTGAGCCCCCCTTTTGACAAAGAAAAAGATGCTTTGCATGAAGCACTCTCAAAAATACGCGTGCCTTTCCCGTCCCCTGGCTGACCCAGGGGAAGAAAAGTCCTCTGAGAGCCATGACTTGTTCATCTTGGTTCTTTTAGAGACACAGCGAGGGGACTCCAACCACAGTCTCCCTCGTTGCCACTAACTGGGCCACACACACCCCACTTGACTGGCATCGGTTGAGCCCCCTTTTGAAAAAGAAAAAGATGCTTTGCATGAAGCACTCTCAAAAATACGCGTGCCTTTCCCGTCCCCTGGCTGACCCAGGGGAAGAAAAGTCCTCTGAGAGCCATGACTTGTTCATCTTGGTTCTTTTAGAGACACAGCGAGGGGACTCCAACCACAGTCTCCCTCGTTGCCACTAACTGGGCCACACACACCCCACTTGACTGGCATCGGTTGAGCCCCCCTTTTGACAAAGAAAAAGATGCTTTGCATGAAGCACTCTCAAAAATACGCGTGCCTTTCCCGTCCCCTGGCTGACCCAGGGGAAGAAAAGTCCTCTGAGAGCCATGACTTGTTCATCTTGGTTCTTTTAGAGACACAGCGAGGGGACTCCAACCACAGTCTCCCTCGTTGCCACTAACTGGGCCACACACACCCCACTTGACTGGCATCGGTTGAGCCCCCTTTTGAAAAAGAAAAAGATGCTTTGCATGAAGCACTCTCAAAAATACGCGTGCCTTTCCCGTCCCCTGGCTGACCCAGGGGAAGAAAAGTCCTCTGAGAGCCATGACTTGTTCATCTTGGTTCTTTTAGAGACACAGCGAGGGGACTCCAACCACAGTCTCCCTCGTTGCCACTAACTGGGCCACACACACCCCACTTGACTGGCATCGGTTGAGCCCCCTTTTGAAAAAGAAAAAGATGCTTTGCATGAAGCACTCTCAAAAATACGCGTGCCTTTCCCGTCCCCTGGCTGACCCAGGGGAAGAAAAGTCCTCTGAGAGCCATGACTTGTTCATCTTGGTTCTTTTAGAGACACAGCGAGGGGACTCCAACCACAGTCTCCCTCGTTGCCACTAACTGGGCCACACACACCCCACTTGACTGGCATCGGTTGAGCCCCCTTTTGAAAAAGAAAAAGATGCTTTGCATGAAGCACTCTCAAAAATACGCGTGCCTTTCCCGTCCCCTGGCTGACCCAGGGGAAGAAAAGTCCTCTGAGAGCCATGACTTGTTCATCTTGGTTCTTTTAGAGACACAGCGAGGGGACTCCAACCACAGTCTCCCTCGTTGCCACTAACTGGGCCACACACACCCCACTTGACTGGCATCGGTTGAGCCCCCCTTTTGACAAAGAAAAAGATGCTTTGCATGAAGCACTCTCAAAAATACGCGTGCCTTTCCCGTCCCCTGGCTGACCCAGGGGAAGAAAAGTCCTCTGAGAGCCATGACTTGTTCATCTTGGTTCTTTTAGAGACACAGCGAGGGGACTCCAACCACAGTCTCCCTCGTTGCCACTAACTGGGCCACACACACCCCACTTGACTGGCATCGGTTGAGCCCCCTTTTGAAAAAGAAAAAGATGCTTTGCATGAAGCACTCTCAAAAATACGCGTGCCTTTCCCGTCCCCTGGCTGACCCAGGGGAAGAAAAGTCCTCTGAGAGCCATGACTTGTTCATCTTGGTTCTTTTAGAGACACAGCGAGGGGACTCCAACCACAGTCTCCCTCGTTGCCACTAACTGGGCCACACACACCCCACTTGACTGGCATCGGTTGAGCACCCTTTTGAAAAAGAAAAAGATGCTTTGCATGAAGCACTCTCAAAAATACGCGTGCCTTTCCCGTCCCCTGGCTGACCCAGGGGAAGAAAAGTCCTCTGAGAGCCATGACTTGTTCATCTTGGTTCTTTTAGAGACACAGCGAGGGGACTCCAACCACAGTCTCCCTCGTTGCCACTAACTGGGCCACACACACCCCACTTGACTGGCATCGGTTGAGCCCCCTTTTGAAAAAGAAAAAGATGCTTTGCATGAAGCACTCTCAAAAATACGCGTGCCTTTCCCGTCCCCTGGCTGACCCAGGGGAAGAAAAGTCCTCTGAGAGCCATGACTTGTTCATCTTGGTTCTTTTAGAGACACAGCGAGGGGACTCCAACCACAGTCTCCCTCGTTGCCACTAACTGGGCCACACACACCCCACTTGACTGGCATCGGTTGAGCCCCCCTTTTGACAAAGAAAAAGATGCTTTGCATGAAGCACTCTCAAAAATACGCGTGCCTTTCCCGTCCCCTGGCTGACCCAGGGGAAGAAAAGTCCTCTGAGAGCCATGACTTGTTCATCTTGGTTCTTTTAGAGACACAGCGAGGGGACTCCAACCACAGTCTCCCTCGTTGCCACTAACTGGGCCACACACACCCCACTTGACTGGCATCGGTTGAGCCCCCTTTTGAAAAAGAAAAAGATGCTTTGCATGAAGCACTCTCAAAAATACGCGTGCCTTTCGCCTCCCCTGGCTGACCCAGGGGAAGAAAAGTCCTCTGAGAGCCAGGTCCACATTGTCAGTGGACAGACACGTGTGCTTATCTGCCAGCAGACCCCCAGCAGCACTGAAGACAGGTTCCGAGAGAACGCTGGCTGCAGGACACGACAAGATCCTCAAGGCGTACGTGGCGAGCTCAGGCAATTTATCCAGATTGGAAGCCTAAAATGAGCAGGGCTCAAGTTGCACAATAATGGAATCGATGTTTCTTTGCATATACTCATATATCTGTGTGTCTCCCTCTTTTTCCTTGTCCAGCTGTTTTGTTTTCACATGAGTATATGTCCTTGTCACTTTCCCATGTGTTTGTGTTATGTTGTGAGTTGTTTGTCACCTTTTGGACACCTTTCAGGGTGTTTTCTAGGTGTTTTACTGTGTTTGTGATTGCCTGCCATTGTTTCCTATGGGCTCGAGTTCGGTTCGTCGAACGTTCGACGAGCCGAACTCGAGCCAGACCCCCCGTTCGGCGAACCGCCTCGAGCCGAACCGGGACCGGTTCGCTCATCTCTAGTGGCTACTTTGAAGAACCTAGAATATAAGACATATTTTCAGTTGTTTCACACTTTTTTAAGTATTTCATTCCACATGTTTTAATTCATAGTTTTTATGCCTTCAATGTGAATCTGCAATTTTTTGGGTCATGAAAAATAAAGAAAACTCTTTGAATGAAAAGGTGTGTCCAAACTTTTGGTCTGTACTGTACATATGATTGATATTTTTTGTTGCGCTGCGTAATGGTCCTCTACAGGCAGATATGTTAGTGATGCTGACTTTATTGTTTTGATTTGACAATACACATTAAGCACTTTTTTGGTTGACATTAGGTGCTGAATACACTATGTGGTAGGCAGGGGTTGTGAAAAGGCAGCTGATGTGGAGCCTGGGCACCAAAAATTAGGGTGTTTACACTCAGCTGTCAGGCAGGGACAGTTTAGGGTGAGTTAGTGTATTCCCCTACTTTCTGTGGCATATACTAGCCTGAAATTACAGGCCTCTATGATCCCGCTACCTCTGTTAAGCTATTACTACAACATTTTTTTTTTCTTATTTTTTTACTGTTTACTACTACATATTAAAGTATTTTGTTTTTTGAGGGACTTCAGTAGTTTCTCTTTGTGGCATATACCTCTACTAATTCATCAAGTATTTTGATTTGTGATGGCTGGTTTCTCATCACGACCATTGAACACTACCAGATGGCTAAGTGATGCTGAAGAAGTTTTTTCAGACAAAACATTTGACATTTCATCAACCTCCAAACCCAATATTATAACCATGTTCTCTAATTTGTTACTGGCCTCTAAAAACAACATCAAATCGTGGTGGGAGGTGCAATCTCTCAAACATTACATTAGACAAAATCGTTCCAAGAGGTATGAGGGTCAATATAGTTCTGGCAGAACGGTTTAGGTCTACTAGATTACTACTACTAGATGATGGGAAATGTCTATTGATAAATATCAACAAAATATCAAAAATAGGAAACACAAACACTTTATCAGAGACCTTGGAGAGTTCAAAAAGAATAGGGCCTATTCCTTCACCGAAACAAAAGATATATAATTGTCAGACCTGTCTTACGTTGAGTCCAGAGGCAGGTAAAAAAGACACAAGAACGAGATAAGTAGGCCTCCAAACAAGAGAGGCTATAGGGGAAGGTTGAAGGGACAGGGAGACAGGGATATATGGTGGCAGCAAGAATATCACATGCCGCCCTTACCCTCTCCCTCTGCATACTCATCCTCCTCAAGTAGGCCATCTAACCCAATACCAACTCCACCTCTCTCTTCTTTAGAGGTAAGGGATCTGTATCCACTACATGCACCAAGGAATCCAAAAGGAGATAAATAGGTTCCCCTATGATGACTAACAAATCATTAATTTGACCAAACGTAAGTTATCGAAAACAATTGAATCCAGGGTTCTTGGTTATGGCCTCTCGTTTGTACCCACGACAAGATTTGACCCATTTATTTGGGTGAAAAACATTAAACTCTTTTTCAGAAAATTGAGGTGGATTTTTTTTTCTACACATGACAGAGCAGAATGCTATAAATTTTGCATCCCCTTTGAGTCATTAACAGATGTCAGAACCCTTGCAGAACTGGCAGATGAAGGGAGAGTGCCCATTCAAAGACCTCAAACCAAGGAGCACAAAAATGCCTTCGGCTACTTATTGTAGTATCCTGTAAATTTTTTCTAAGCTGGTCGTGAATGACATTTGTAATATCCGACGACCACAATTAACATCTACAAAACCAAACCTGCCACTACATTAGTGAGAAGCACTAATAGAACTTGAAAAGAACCATGAACAAATGATTAAACCATCAGACAAGAAAGGCAATATTGTCATCATGGACTCAGACAAATATCTCATGATGTGCAATGCCATCCTCTATGGTAGATCCACCTATGAGATTCTTACATATGCACTCACTCAGTGCCCTTCTGAATATACTTAGTGAAGCATTAGAACTGTTATATCTAAAAATGAGTTTGAATTTCCATACCCAAAACATCCAGTTATCACTACTTTTTATGCAATACCAAAAATTCATGAGGTCATGGAACACCTAAGGGGTCGCCCCATAGTGTTGGGGGTTGATGCTTTAAGCCAGAATACAAGCATTTTTTTTTATAGAGTCCTTTGGTTTTCTGTCACTAGTTTACCATCATACAACCCTTGGCAAAAATTATGGACTCACCTGGCTCTGAGGATGTTCATTCAGTTGTTTACTTTTGTTTAAAAAATGCAGATCACAGACATGGCACAAAACTAAAGTATTTCTAATAGAAACTTTCTGCCCTTAACAAACACTAAAAAAATCATGAAAACATAATGTGCTAGCCACTAATGGTTACTTTTCAAGACCAAACAGGGGGGAAAAATGATGGAATCATTCAATTCTGAGGTAAAAAATAATGGAATCACCCTGTAAATTTTCATTCCCAAAACTAACACCAGCATCAAATAAGATTTGCTCATTAGTCTGCATCTAAACAAGAGTGATTACACCTTGGAGAGCTGTTGCACCAAGTGGACTGACATGAATCATGGCTCCAACACGAGAGATGTCAATTGAAACAAAGGAGAGGATTATCAAAAGAGGGTAAATCATCACGCAATGTTGCAACAGATGTTGATTGTTCACAGTCAGTCTAAAATCTGGACCACATACAAACAACATGGGAAAGTTGTTAAAGGGAAACATACTGGTAGACCAAGAAAGACATCAGAGTCAAGACAGGAAACTTAAAGCAATATGTCTCCAAAACAGAAAATACACAACAACACAAATGATAAACGAATGGGGCTAAACTGGATTCAATGTCTGTGACCGAACGGTAAGAAATCGTTGCCTAAAGGAAATGGGATTTACATACAGAAAAGCTAAACAAAAGCCATCATTAACACATAAACTGAAAAAACAAGGTTACAATGGGCTAAGGAAAAGCAATCGTGGACTGTGGATGACTGGATGAAAGTCATATTCAGTGATGAATCGCGAATCTGCATTGGGCAAGGTGATGATACTAAAACGTTTGTTTGGTGTCGTTCCAATTGGATTTATAAAGATGACTGCCTGAAAAGAACATGTAAATTTCCACAGTCATTGATGATATGGGGCTGAATGCCAGGTAAAGGTACTGGGTAGATGGATGTCATTACATCTTCAATAAATGCCCAAGTTTACATTGAAATTTTGGACACTTTTCTTATCCCATCAATTGAAAGGATGTTTGGGGATGATGAAATCATTTATCAAGATGATAATGCATCCTGCCATAGAGAAAAAACTGTGAAAACATTCCTTGAAAGAAGACATATAAGGTCAATGTCATGGCCTGCAAATAGTGTGGATCTCAATCCAATTGAAAATCTTTGATGAAAGTTGAAGAAAATGGTCCATGAGAAGGCTCCAACCTGCAAAGCTGATCTGGCAACAGCAATCAGAGAAAGTTGGAGCCAGATTGATGAAGAGTACTGTTTGTCACTCATTATGTCCATGCCTCAGAGACTGCAAGCTGTTATAAAAGCCAGAGGTGGTGCAACAAAATACTAGTGATATGTTGGTGTGTTTGTTTGTTTTTCATGATTCTATAATTTTTACCTCAGAATTGAGTGATTCCATAATCCCCCCCCCCCCCCCGTTTGGTTTTGAAAAGCATCCATTACTGGCTAGCACATTATGTTTTCATGATTTTTTTTTTAGCGCTTATTAAAGCCAGAAAGTTGACATTTGAAACTACTTTAGCTTTGTGCCATGTCTGTGATCTGCTTTTTTTAAACAAAAGTAAACAACTGAATGAACATCCTAAGAGCCAGATGAGTCCATAATGTTTGCCAGGGGTTGTACATTACAGACACGACTGATTTACTCACCAAACTGTAAGGCATCCATGTGGGACCTGATACCCTACTAGTATTTATTGACATGGAACAACTCTATAGTAGTATACCACATATAAAGGGAATGAAAGCCATGGCATATTCATATTATATTGCCATGAGGGGTAACCACATGTGACAACACAACAACTTCATATTGAAGCTTCTCCAGTATGTCTTATATCATGCAAAATCTAACTATTTTGTGTTTAATAACAAATTTTACTACCAACTCAGAGGCACATTTATGGAGAGCCCTTGTGCTCCCACATATGCTAATAGGTTACTGGGTTGGTAGGAAGACAAGGTGGTATAACGGAATGAGGATGTCACCTGATGTCCCAATATATTGTTTTGGGGATGCCATAATGATGACATCCTTGTCCTGTGTACAGGTGAGTAACTACATATGAGGCATTCATGGGACATCTGAACACCAATGACTATTGTCTTAAGTTCAATATGAAGGGGGGAAAAAATTGGCCTTCTTGGATGTGCATATTTTCAAAAATCAGGATTGTACACTATCAACTATCAAAAACCACCACGGCAACCAATAGTCTCCTGAGGTGGGAGACCTACCACCCATTGACCATTGGGAAAGGCATCCCCAAAGGACAGTTTCTCAGACTAAGGACAAACTGGTCATCTCTTACAGATTTCAAACATAAGGCCCACCATTTCAAAGTTAGATTCCTCAATAGAGGAACAGCCTACAAGCATGCATGGCACAAAAATAGGAATGATCTCCTTAGTCTCTGATGTAAGACCAAGCCCAACATTACGCATCTGATAGGCACATTCGATGACCAAAATGATGATATGGCCATCCTCCGGCAACATTGAGACATTCTTAGAAGTGATGCAAATATATGTGGACTTATTACCCCCCGCCCTAGCGTAACCTTTAAAAGGAGTAAATCAATTAGAAACCACGTTATACAGTTAGGTCCAGAAATATTTGGACAGTGACACAAGTTTTGTTATTTTAGCTGTTTACAAAAACATGTTCAGAAATACAATTATATATATAATAGGGGCTGAAAGTGCACACTCCCAGCTGCAATATGAGAGTTTTCACATCCAAATCGGAGAAAGGGTTTAGGATTCATAGCTCTGTAATGCATAGCCTCCTCTTTTTAAAGGGACCAAAAGTAATTGGACAAGGGACTCTAAGGGCTGCTATTAACTCTGAAGGCGTCTCCCTCGTTAACCTGTAATCAATGAAGTAGTTAAAAGGTCTGGGGTTGATTACAGGTGTGTGGTTTTGCATTTGGAAGCTGTTGCTGTGACCAGACAACATGCGGTCTAAGGAACTCTCAATTGAGGTGAAGCAGAACATCCTGAGGCTGAAAAAAAAGAAAAAATCCATCAAAGAAATAGCAGACATGCTTGGAGTAGCAAAATTAACAGTCGGGTACATTCTGAGAAAAAAGGAATTGACTGGTGAGCTTGGGAACTCAAAAAGGCCTGGGCGTCCACGGATGACAACAGTGGTGGATGATCGCCGCATACTTTCTTTGGTGAAGAAGAACCCGTTCACAACATCAACTGAAGTCCAGAACACTCTCAGTGAAGTAGGTGTATCTGTCTCTAAGTCAACAGTAAAGAGAAGACTCCATGAAAGTAAATACAAAGGGTTCACATCTAGATGCAAACCATTCATCAATTCCAAAAATAGACAGGCCAGAGTTAAATTTGCTGAAAAACACCTCATGAAGCCAGCTCAGTTCTGGAAAAGTATTCTATGGACAGATGAGACAAAGATCAACCTGTACCAGAATGATGGGAAGAAAAAAGTTTGGAGAAGAAAGGGAACGGCACATGATCCAAGGCACACCACATCCTCTGTAAAACATGGTGGAGGCAACGTGATGGCATGGGCATGCATGGCTTTCAATGGCACTGGGTCACTTGTGTTTATTGATGACATTACAGCAGACAAGAGTAGCCGGATGAATTCTGAAGTGTACCGGGATATACTTTCAGCCCAGATTCAGCCAAATACCGCAAAGTTGATCGGACGGCGCTTCATAGTACAGATAGACAATGACCCCAAGCATACAGCCAAAGCTACCCAGGAGTTCATGAGTGCAAAAAAGTGGAACATTCTGCAATGGCCAAGTCAATCACCAGATCTTAACCCAATTGAGCATGCATTTCACTTGCTCAAATCCAGACTTAAGACGGAAAGACCCACAAACAAGCAAGACCTGAAGGCTGCGGCTGTAAAGGCCTGGCAAAGCATTAAAAAGGAGGAAACCCAGCGTTTGGTGATGTCCATGGGTTCCAGACTTAAGGCAGTGATTGCCTCCAAAGGATTCGCAACAAAATATTGAAAATAAAAATATTTTGTTTGGGTTTGGTTTATTTGTCCAATTACTTTTGACCTCCTAAAAGGTGGAGTGTTTGTAAAGAAATGTGGACAATTCCTACAATTTCTATCAGATATTTTTGTTCAAACCTTCAAATTAAACGATACAATCTGCACTTGAATTCTGTTGTAGAGGTTTCATTTCAAATCCAATGTGGTGGCATGCAGAGCCCAACTCGCGAAAATTGTGTCACTGTCCAAATATTTCTGGACCTAACTGTATAGTTATTTTACCCTCCCCAGGTTGCTGGATACATATTTAGACCATAAATCAATGGGAACAATCAGATGTGTTACATGCAGTTTATGCCCATATATTAATCAATTTCAAACATTTGACAACCTTTAATTGAGATTTTGCAAATTGAAAGATGGAGGGTATTGTCTAACTATGGACTTTTAGTTGCACATTGTGGTACGCAGGAAAAACTTAGACAACTACGTGTCAGAATCAGCGAGCATTTGGGTGATAAAAATCATGGAAGGGACACACCAATAGCTCGCCATGTTGTTCAATTCCACAAAGGGGACGTAAAATCCATATCGTTTCAGGCCATTGAAGTAATACCTAAACGAGTAAGACGCCAGGACTGGAATAGGCATAGTCTACAAAGAAAAGCCAGATGGACGTTCTTATTGGACACAGTCTCCCCAGGAGGGCTCAATGAAGCTTTAGTAACTTTGTTTGAAACCATATACTTGGTTGTTTTGCATACTGACATTGTGTTCCACATTGACCAAGATATGTGGCTTGTAACAACTGATGTGGAGTCCCTCTATACATGTATTTCTCATCAAGATGGCTTGGAGGCAACTTGCCTGTTCCTGTAAGGCAGTGGTTGGGTTGGCCCTATTTGTGGACTTATTGTTGAATTGTTAGAGTTTCTTGTGATGCACAATGTCGTTTTTGTTCAAAGATAGATTCTTCCTGCAGAGGTGTGGCACTGCGATGGGAGCAGCATGTGCACCGTCTTAGGCAAGTTTATTTTTGGGTATGTGGGAAATCCCAATTTTCAAAACATGATTTTTTTTGTTGAGGTATATCGAGGATGTCCTGTTCCTGTGTTAGGGTGCCAGGTTCGAATAGGATGAATTTATAAAATAAATAATCAGAACAAACTAAACATCAAACGTACACATTGTACGCTCCAAAAGCAGATTCAGTTTTTGAATATACTTTTTGAGGTGGGTGACGATGGGATGCTCCAGACGAATATTCATAGGAAGGACATGTCCGTGAACTTCCTGTTGCACACATCGTCAGCCCACACAAGATCCACGATTAGGGTTGTCCCGACCAGACAGTTCTTGAGGGTCAGGAGAGTTTGCTCTACTGATCAGAAATTTGAGGAACAAGCAGATGAGTTGAGGGACTGTTTCTAACAGAGAGGTTACAGCAAGCGCAATATTAAAAAGAGTTACCTGAGAGCCAGGCATACCCGGAGAGAGCAGCTTCTCTTTAAATCAAGCCCCCCCTAAAACTACAGAGAACGAGGTTAGATTTATTTCACCATTTAATTGTTGGTGGAATTAAATTAGGGATTCTTTGTCCAGACATTGGTCTGTCCTGAAGACGGACACCTGTCTGGCAAGGAATATTTTTGAATTCCCTCTGATGACACCTCGCAGAGCTTGAGACCTTTAAGAAATTTTGGTTAACAGCCGAGTGAGAGAAAGGGGAGGCTGTTTACCCTGTGGTGAATGCTTGGCCTGTCGTGAATAAAATATAATCCGAGATTCTGGGTTTAGCTCTGCTGATGGCAAAAGACATTTTAAGATCTTTAGACATATGTCTTTTAGTGGTGCATACGTTGTATATTTTGCAACTTGTCCTTGTCAAAAGGTGTACATTGGGTTGACATCGAGGCAATTGAGGATGAGGACTAGAGAAGATATCCGCAACATCATTAATTCTAAACACGGACTTTTAGTTGCCCATTGTTGTACGTAGGGAAAAACTAAGAGACAAATGTGGTGTTAGAATCAGTGAGCATTTGGGTGATAGAAATCATGGAAGGGACACACCAATAGCTCACCATGTTGTTCAATTCCATAAAGGGGACGTCAAAGCCATATAGTTTCAAGCCATTATAGTAATACCTGAACCAGTGAGACACCGGGACTAGAATAGGCACAGTCTACAAAGAAAAGTCAGATGGAAGTTCTTATTGGACACAGTCTCCCCGGGAGGGCTCAATGAACAACTGAGCTTTAGTAACGGTTTGAAAGCATATACTTGGTTGTTTGGAATACTGACAAATTTTGGTGCAATTTATTTCAGTCCGATGTAGCAGTCCTATGATCACACATCATATTTTTTATTCTGTGGGGCACCTTTCTAGGATATCACTGCTAGTCTACCTATACACATACAAACAGTAAGAAGAAAATTCGGCACTACTCACATGCATAAACTAGTGCAAAATGAGGCAACTCCCCGTACACATCAAAACAGGATTCTAGAGGTACTCAACTATCAAGTGGTGTCCTGAGTAAAGCAGAGAAGAGAAAAATAGTTCGCATATCACCTTTCTTTAAAATTTAATTTTGTTTATTTATGGTTCCTTAAAAACACAAGTAAGCTAAGAGACGCAGAGAACATACACATACATTACATAGATTATTTCTATTTTTCTCATAAGCAATGAAAATAACAACAGAGTATACATCATCAGGTTATACTGTATTTACTACTTTCTGGGTAAAAATAATTAGTATTCATATTGTACATCCTCATTATATTAGTTCACCCTTATTAGTATTCTTCAGAATTTTTTCTACATACTGAGCCATTGCACACTCCAGGGCCTCTGTATGCTTCAGGATCATTGTATCCTCAGATCAGCATACCGGATGGGTCCTCTGTGAACAGATATGTAAGGTCACTGTTCAGGGACCTAAACCTGTACATTAAAATGTACATCTTACAGTATTGGGGAAATTACCTTTGGATCTGAACATTGCATTGTGTCCCAAAATGTTTTACAAAAATTTAGCTGGTAAAAGAAACTTTGACATTTTTCAAAAAGATAACAGAAATGCTTCCTTTGATCCACCTAAGGTAATCAATCTTTACAATCATGAACTTACTACGGTTCAAATTTCATTATTGGAAAAAGGCTTATCCTTCTCTCCTTTCTGTTTTCCAGACACGTTCACGCCCATAAGATATCTTCACCTATTTTCATGAAAACTCATTTTTAAGAGATTACATCATAAACCTAATGTGCTGGAAAAAGTGATTCCAAGTGTTCAATAAAAAGGAACAAGAAGCACTTGAGATACTTCAATCTCTAGAGGATGAGAGCACTTCATCTGTAGTAAGTACCTTTCCAATTTCTCTGTTGGGTAAATCTAATAAATTTCCATCATTTAGTTTATGTCCAGCAGTAGATATTTTTACAACAAATGGTGACTGAAGATATTGAGCGATCCTTTCAACGTTTTGACCCTATGAATATTACTGCTAAGGAGAGAATGGCATTGAAAGAATTAAAATCGTAAGATGATGTTCTGATTAAACCTGCCGATAAAGTGGGTAACACCGTCATTTGGCCCTGCAATACGTTTGAGCCCCAAGCGAATAAACTTCTAAACAAAAAATCATGCTATAAAAAATTGTAATCTAATCCTATTTCCATCTTTCACAGGGAGCTTATTGATATTTTGTGCCAAGCATTTGATCAAGGTATTATACCAAAGAAGTTTTTGGATTATATAAAAAATATCCACCCACGTCTTGCTATGTTTTACTTGATTCCATAAGGACATCATGGAGCCCCCCCAGGAAGACCTATCATGGCTGGTAATGGAGGATTATGTGAAACAGTATGTGTCATTCTTGATTTTTATTTGAAACCGCTTGTGGCTGAATTATCAGCTTATATTAAGGACACTACGTCAGCATTATGTCGACTTGATAATATCCAACTAAGTCCTAATATGACTTTAGTGACAGCTGACATGGAGTTTTTGTACACTTCAATACTCCACTCTGATGGATTGAAAGCGGTTTCATACTTTCTGCACAATAGTTCAATTGAAAAACCCATGATTGAACTTTACCTTTAATGGTGCCATTTTTCTTCAAACAGAAGGTACAGCTATGGGGGAGGCATGCTCCCCCTCATATGCTAACCTTTTTTTGGTCGCATGGGAACGGGACATATTTTTACATGAGAGTGTTCCAGGGTCTAATAATATCCACTGCTGGAGTTGGTATACAGATCACAACCTGTTCATCTGGGAAGGTTCCCAGATTGAACTACAGGAGGTCATGAATTGTCTTAATAACAACTCACTCAATATTAGACTCACTTTTAAGAGTTGCTGAGATTTGGATTTTCTAGACATTCGTATCAAGACAAAGATTGATGAATTTTTCTCCACATCGATTTTTAGAAAAGTAACAGCAACGAATACACTCCTCAGTTCGCGTGAGCTCCGCGTTAGGGTCAGGGAGCATGTAAGAGACATTGGAGCTGCGAGAGGTCTCGAGGATGTGCTTTAAGACACTCCCACGCCACTACAAAATGTACCATGATTGTGACCCTGGATCCTTAAGAATTCGTGGGATAGATGTTATCCACAGAGGGATTAGGGGTGGCGATTTGAAGCGATGACTCGCTCAATGCGAAATGAAGTGGATAGCGACTCTTCACACGCTTGTCCCTAGGGGCCTTAACGAAGCCTTAAGCTTCTCTTCGTTCTTGTGACTGCTCACCAGTTGGATTCTCTTTTTTCTTTCTTTTTCAAACTTTTTCCTTTTTTTTCCCTTTATTTTAATTATGTTGTGCTTCTGTAATTTTTTCTATATTTCATCATATGGGTCATAATCATGTTTTGCTGTCTTCAGAAAGATTGGGAGCATCTAACATGCAAATGGTTTATCTATAAGCAGATATCTAAACATGTTATGGATCATCTATGAATTTTTTTCTATGGTGTCGCTTACTTAAATATTGTCCCTCATTGTATCATATTATATTCTTACATTGATTTATGTGAATTGTTGGTAAAATATATTGTTTATTTTTTTTGAAACTTTTCTACCTTTGCGTGCCGGCTGCATGACTGTTGTGTGCATGCTGGTATGATGACCTCTGAAGAAGCTGCACATATGTTTTAACAAAAAAATGATAAAACGTACGTTAGGTTCTTCTCTTGGTCTTTTTTCTTGCAACCTGTTTGCTCCTTTTTACCATCATCTAAAGTGAGTACGCCTTATTTGGGCTTTGGCCCTTGGTCTGAATTATAGTCAATCTATCAGATACATTTATGTGTATTAGAATTGTAATCATCCCTGTTGATACAGGCCACCCTTTGTCTTTGTATTAATGGATCAATTTTTATCAATATTTTAATAATAAAACAAGTTTTGTAATTTTCCAACAAATTGCTATTATACCGTTTTTGTGCCTTTTGATTCCCTGTTCTCCTGTCATTGACTGTAAATTGGAGTTTATACCTATTATTGTCCCTTATCATGTGTAATGCATGGCCTTGATACAACTACTATGTGTGTGGAATTCTGTTCTGACAATCATTTGTGTTTCTCATAGTAGATTCCTCCGTTGTGATGACATTTAAAGCTAGTGAAGAATTGTGGTTTAAACAATTGGACGACACTTTTTCTATTGATAGATCCATGCCGCCTTCTCTTTCTTCTTCACCCTCTGATGAGCAGTCACTACAGTTCTTGACCCTGAGATATAAGGAGTTGTTCCGGAAACGGGTTCGTGTGTGGTAGAATCGGGCCTTTCTCTCAAAATATCTGGAGAAGGGCCTTATTACTAGAGGCTTGCGTGTCCAGGTCTTCCAGTCTTTTGAGATAGAGGATGACACCTTCAAACAAGGATGAAAGGACCTGGCCAATACTTGTTTTACTGGTTTTTTTGTGCCTGTTATGTGAACTTAATTCAAAATCCCTTGGTGAGATGGAATTGGAACTTAAGACCCTAGAAGGTAAAATTATGAGTCTTCTTTCCCTGGATCATAGGGATAAGTTATTGAAGGACATTGAATCAGACACCCTTAAATGAGAGAAGGAAATAAGGGAATTTAAGCTTAAAAAGCTTCAGTGTGACTCTCAGGACCGCAAGGCGAAACGGGTATACAGATGGAAGTTCAAGATGACCAGGGGTTCGTCTGCTTCCCACCACCGATCCGTATCTCGATCTCGTTCTGCATCTGCCTACTCGTTTACTTCTGGGGAATAGGGACCCACCTCTGCATCAGGAAGAACATGTGAGACACCTGATCTGGGTGCCAAACCTATGGCCAAGACACGTCATCAACCCATTCACAAAGTGTAACCAGAGTAGACTACAGGTAATTCATTTATTTTCACATGACATTTCTGATGCACAGGTGGAGGTCCTTTCTAGGGGCCTGTCCTCCCCAACTAATGCATTTCATTTGTTTACAGCAGTAAAGGATATGTACATATTTCCAAGTAAATGAATTCTGAATAAACTATACACTAAAGATTCTGTCCATGGTCTCGAGAGTGACGCTGAAAGAGAGGCCCTTAATGTTCTTCAGGGTCTTCTGGATGAACAAACTCTGCACCCTTTAGCTAATTTCCCTCGCCATTTTTTGCCCAGATCAACCAGGTTTCCCTCCTTATCCGTGTGCCCAACAGTAAACATTTTCACCAAGTTGGTGATTAATGATCTTAAAACTGTTAATAAAAGACGCACGTTTGACAACTTGACCAAGGTCCAAAGGGATGCTTTGACTAAATTACAATTTTTGCATGACATCGTTATCAAGACTGCGGACAAGGGGGGAAATGTTATCTGGCCAATTTCACTTTATGAGAAAGACAACTGCGTGATTGTGACACATTTGTTAAGCTGACTTTATGAGAAAGAGGTCATCAAACAACTGCATGATCGTGACACATTTGTTAAGCTGACTCACAACCCCCTTCCTTCCTTTTCGGGGCAATTGTGGTCTATTTTGAATTGGGCCGTGGATGATGGCCTGATTGATTCTAAGGAACGCGATGGGTTGCTAATTAAGTGCCCACGTATCCCTACATTCAATCTTCTTTTAAAAATCCACAAGGATGCTACCAATCCACCTTGGCGTCCAATTGTGTCCGGCGTGGATGAGTTATGCGATCTGATTTGTAAATATATTGATTTTCATTTAAAATCATTAGTCGAGACGCTCCCATCTTACGTCAGAGACACGACGGACGTCTTAAACATTTTTGGGGGCATCTTTGTGGATGAAGGTGTTTTACTTGTGACTTCCGACGTTGAAGCGCTGTATACTTGTATTAGGCATGAAGACAGAATTGAAGCAGTTTGCTTCTTCCTGGGGGCGGCTGTTCATGGTGGCATCTTTGGTGAGTTTTTCTTGGAGCTGCTCTGTTTTGCCCTTACACACAATTGTTTTTGTTTTCAAAGACGTTTTTTACCATTAGAAGCGCAGCACTGCGATGGGCGCGACCTGTGCCCCCGTTGTACGGAAATCTGTTCCTCGGATTTTGGGAGAGGGAGTTGTTTGGCGATGACGGGGCGTCGGGCCGTGCTCATGTGCAATGCTGGAAACGCTATATCAATGTTTTATTTTTGTGGCAGGGCACTGCAGAGCAACTTGGGAGCTTCATGTCTGAATTGAATCGGTATAATTGTATCAAACGTACTTATAGGTTTAGTCCTCAAATTATTGATTTTTTTAGACATCCTTATTCAAATTAGTAAGAACCATTCAATTCAGACTGATATTTTCCGCAAGACTACAGCTACTAATCCCTACTTGCAAGCAACATCTGCTCATTCATTTTCCACTGTTGATGCCATTCTGACCAGTCAATTCCTCAGGATGAGGCGAATTTGCTCTTCCGATGAAAACTTTGAAAAACTGTACAGTGCTTCAAGAGCGGTTTAGGGAAGGCGGGTACAGCAATTGGTCCTTCAAGCGTGGATATCTGAGGGCAAAAAATACACCCCACAAACAATTGCTATCATACAAGAAGAAGGAAGAGGGTTATGAGACCAACATTTGCTTTATAGGGACTTTCAACCACGAATGGGAAACAATGAAGAGTGTGTTGAGAAGACATTGGTCCGTGTTAAAGTCTGACCCCATGTTAGCCTCTCTTCTTCCTGATAGGCATTTGATGACTGCACTTAGATACCAAAATTTGAAAGACATGCTTGTCAGGAGTCACTATATCCCCCCACCCTCTAATCTCTATGGATCCAGTGGTTCCCTCTGGGGTTATCTGTGTGCGTGTGGGCACTGCCTCGCATGCTCTAATGTTCTTCGTAGCACCATGTTTTACTCTTCAGATGAATTTAGATCTTACAACATCAAACATCCAAAAAAATGTTAGGCGTGCACACTGTAATAAATATTTTGAGGTGCCAGTGAACTGAGTAAACTCTAAGTCCAGACAACAATAGAAATCACTGCACTCTCAAGAAGTTGAAATCAAAATTGTGCTTTTATTGTGAGCGTAGCGACCGAACAAACGTTTCGGCCTTTTATTAGGCCTTGTTCACTAGTCTCAGCAAAAACAACAAAATAGTGTATAAGTGACATATTTACAAAATTTACAATATAATACAATATAACAGAGCATATATATCAAAGAGAGTCAAACAGTAGTTTGGTTAAGGCAACATAATCTGTAGAGGGAGAGGTAAGGATGGATTCCTGTGTCCTCCAATGAAGGCTATGAGAATGATTTTACAACTGCCTGAGTAAATTTCAGAAATTAAATAGACAGACTTGATGAAGAACGACCAAACCTATATGAAACATTACTGGATGACTTCGAGAAGGACCGTGAGTTTACACATTTCCTAAGAGAAATAGAAAGAATTGAGCAAGAAGAAAGAACCCTATTTAAAGCATTCGTCGTTAACTTCTTTAAGAAGGATCCAGTGGTACAAAATGGCCACCGTACCAGCAAGACGTGTCTGAACCAGCTCCATTAAGAAAACTGCAATCCAGCCTCATCCTGCCCTCTGCAAATTTTAGCACCATCTGGATGTGCCACACAGTAGCTGGGAACTCAGGAGAACCCCCCTTGCCGGACATTAAGACTGCTGAGAGCCTCGGTTAATCCTCCCTTAAGACGCCCAGAGGTAGGCCCTGGAAGACCTCCTGAGGCCTGCACTGGCGCGACTCACCGGTCAGAAGATCCGAGGAACCATCGGGAGCAGTATTGGAGCACAGACTGGGATGCCTCACCGGCGAGTGCAGCCTAGATATAGGCTCCGGATCAGCGGACAAGCTGGAGACCCCTGCTCCCTGGAACACGAGAGATCGGCGCCATTTTGGAGGCCGGAGTCCACCTGCTTCACCCACCCTCTTGCCGTGGGAGGAAAAGGCAACGCAGTTAGAGTGGCGTGGTGCTGTGTCAGACAGCCGGTGACAAACGCCGAGGTCTGGAGGTGAGCGATAGCTGTCTGTTCTTTTTGTGGGTTGGAGACGGACGGAGGGAGGAAGAGGACGGCGGACCTGCGGTTTGAGGGGTGGTGAGTAACCCGTTACCCTCGGAGTCTCGGAGTTAAGCGTTTGGAGATCGAAACCCCGGCCTGAACGCCCCCTGGACCGTCGGGTTATGAGTGGCAGACCCCCTTGAAGCCAGCCTCCCATAACCCCGAAGAGAAACCCCCTCCGACAGCACCGCTAGGGTGACCCCTGCAGAAAGAGAGTACCTGGAAGGGTTAATCTGATCCTAAGGGGTTAATCCGCTCCCTGAGCCCACTGCGGAGAGCACCAGACCTGGTCACAAGTCCCCTGCCCAGCCCTTGCTCTGGCACGTAGCAGAGAATTGAATGATTCTTGAGACTGATACAGACAGGGAACTAGTGCATAGTGGATAGTGTATTAACCCCTGCTAATAAAGGTGCCTGTCTTCTGCTCTCCACAATATATTGAGCTGTCTTAAGGGGAAAAGTAACAACAGAGAAGTGGAGTACGTTAAGCTAGAGTCGCAGAAGACACCCCCCCCCCAATGAGAAACATGTACGCCTGAACTAACACAGACATGTGGGGTAAAGGGGAGCTAATATCAGCTTAATGCAGTTTCCTCCTTTCATATGCAATTTTAAGTACCTGTAAGGAGACCATGATAAAAACCATTCCCAGAACCCCACGTACCACTACCAAGTCCATTAACTTGGTTACCCAAGCTGATGTGGAGAATATCCTGAAAAAACAAGCTAAGATCCTGGACACTTCAAAACCCTCCAAGCATACAGTTATGCAAATGGAGGACGACACTGATTCTGATTCAATGTCTGACTCGACCACAAAGGGAGGCTCACGTGAAAACCTGGTCACACGTTCTTTCGTAAAACGTATCCTGAACAAAGCACTAGAGCTCATAGGAAAGGAGCTGGGGGAGATTAAGCAGCATTTGCTTCAACAAGGGCACAAGCTGGAGGTAGTGGAAAACAGTCAAACTTCCACAGTACAGCACACCAACAATATACTTGACTGCCTGTTAACTCACCAGACACAGCTCCAGAGCATCCAATCGACGCTTGAAGATCACGGGAACCGAGAGTGTAGAAACAATATCCGCATTAAGGGCCTCCCGGAGTCCGTGGCCTATGAAGCTCTAGCCGCAGCTGCAAAGGATATTTTTAGTAAGCTTTTACGTGCAGATGACCCAACGGAAATAGAGCTGGTCAGAGTCCATAGGGCTCTTCGCCCCAAACCCCGTCAGAATGACCCGCCACGAGATGTCCTATGCTGCTTCTTAGACTATAGAAAGAAAGATCTTATCCTTCGGAGAGCCCGAGAAGCTGAAGAGATTACTTATGAGGACGCATCCCTGAGATTCTTCCAGGATCTATCCGCAACCACTTTGAAGAAAAGAAGACTGCTTAAATCTTTTACGGATTCCCTACAGCAAAAAGGACTCCGATACCGCTGGCTGTTCCCTTTTGGCATCCTCGTAACAGCCGGAGGTAACAAAATGACATCAAGATCCTCTGAAGATGTCAAGGAAATCTGCAAGACCCTGGATATTGATCTGTCAACCCACCCAGATCTGGAGTCCTTCCACTTCGCTTCTTATCTTCAACCTATGCAGAACTTTGATCAGTGGCACACAGTAAGGTCACCCAAACCCCAACGTCAAAAGAACAAGCCAGATAAGACACCGTCCTCAAAAGATGGAACAGAAGAAACTTGAGTTATTTTTGGTTTCATAATTTTCATTCTCTTTCTAGATATGGTCTTCAGCCAGACATAGTAATAGAACAAATGTAATGTTGCACTTCTTATTGTTGCTCTCCCTTGGTCTCCAAAACAAACAAACATCATTTCCTTCTCTATGATTATTTTTCTGATAACATGTAACCATTCAACCCTGAACCTATCCTTTCCCCCATCCCCTCCCCCCCTCCCTACCCTTTCCCCCCAGCCTCCCATCTTCCCTATCCACCACTAGCCCCTCTCGCTTCATCCTACCCTTCTCCTCCCCCTCATGCCCTTTTCAGCTTTACCTTCAGGTTACTGTTTTATCATTAGGTTGCGCACAAGTCTCACTGTACAAGCTTAAGTTAACAGTACATGTGCAGCATGGGATGCACGATTATATGTCCGTTTTACTCATTGCCACCTCTGCTCCAAGACACAAGCTAACCCTATCCATTTCACTATCCAACACCTTTAACCTGACAAACTTTTAATATTATCCCCCTGCCCTGGCCCCTTTTATTATTATTATTATTATTATTATTTATTTATAGAGCACCATTAATTCCATGGTGCTGTACATGAGAAGGGGGTTACATACAAAATACGTATACAAGTTACAGTAGACAGACTAGTACAGAGGGAAGAGGGCCCTACCCTTGCGGGCTTACATTCTATAGGATTATGGGGAGGAGACAATAGGTGGGGTGTAGGTCAGGCGGCAGCTCCGCACGGTGGTCGGGCGGCAGCTCCGCACGGTGGTCGGGCGGCAGCTCCGCACGGTGGTCGGGCGGCAGCTCCGCACGGTGGTCGGGCGGCAGCTCCGCACGGTGGTCGGGCGGCAGCTCCGCACGGTGGTCGGGCGGCAGCTCCGCACGGTGGTCGGGCGGCAGCGAGTTCATTGTAGATTGTAGGCATTTCTGAACAGGTGCTAACCCCTCCCCTCCTTGCCGATCCCCCCCCTCCCTTCCTAACCCCGGTTACAATTGATCGCTAGCTATGATATCTTTAGAGGAAAAATAGAAACATAACCCCACAGGCCCACTGAAACTGTGAAGTTAATTGATGTTCATGTACTATTTTGACATGTTGAATATGTTGTTAATGTTCTCATCTTGTATTTCTTCTTCCGACTTTGTCTCTCTATTCACCCATCCCTCTTTAGTCCCTTCTCTCCCTATCCCCCCGGGCAGGAAGCGATTTCTGGAACTCAACTGTGTCTACAGCCTGGCCTACCGAGCTACTCACTACACCGATGGAGTCACATAAAAAGGTATTCACTTTTGCAACACTCAATACCAAAGGGCTTAACTCCCCTGTACCAAGAAGACATACACTAAATTTACTCCAAAAACAGAAAGCTGATATCCTACTAATATAAGAAACACATTTTAAACTCACTAAACTTCCCAACTTTGAACGAGCGCATTATGACAAATGGTACCACGCCACCTTTACTCAGTCTCGATCCAGAGGAGTCTCAAAAGCCATAGCAAAAAATATCCCCTTTCAGACTAGAGAGACATTTATAGACATGAATGGACGGTTTCTCTTTGTTAAGGGGCTATTAGCCGGAAATCTAGTTACATTGTGCTGTTTATACGCCCCCAATAAGAAACAGATAAAATGGTTATTGCCTACACTGAAGAAAATAGGTGATTTTTGCGAGCGCACTATAATAATAGGAGGTGACCTTAATGTAGTGCTCGATCCTGTGATAGACACCACGAAAAAGAAGAGTGTGATCTCACATTCAGATCCCAATAAAATTAAAATACAGCTTAGAGCTATGCAGCGGTGGACGCCTGGAGATACCTTAATCCGGACAACAAAGATTATACTTTTTTTTCCCACCCACATAATTCGTATCACAGACTAGATTATTTATTCATTCACAAGAAAACCCTTACCAAGGTTAAATCGGCTGACATATCACCTAACATTTACTCTGACCACTCGTTCGTCACTCTGGTGATGTCTCTACAAAATTCATATCCTGCCTACAGATCGTGGCAACTTGAGGAGTCAGTACTGAATTTCACTACCACACATGCACGTGTCACCAAGGTGCTGGAACAATACTTTGAACAAAACGATAATGGAGATGTCTCAGTGCCGACCTTATGGGAAGCACATAAGTCTGTAATAAGAGGAGAAATTATCTCAATTACAACATACATCTCTAAACAAAGACAACAGCAAATAAATTTACTATATGACGAAATATCTAACCTGGAAACAAAGCACAAGAGACAGGTGGAACCACAAATCCTGACCCAATTAACACAGAAAGGAAACAATTAAAAGATATCATAAACACCAGAGCCGCTAAATGGTACTCCTACTGGCGCACAAGAATGTATGTGCATGGTGATAAAGCTTCTAAACTTATACGCTCCAGAATCAGGATTTGACAAGCCCGTACATTCATACACTCCATTAAAACCTCGAAAGGAGAAGCCACGCCCGATTATGACCAAATAGAAAGAGTATTCCTGAACAACTATTCCAACTGTATTACTTAAGCCCAAAGGAAAGTCCACAAGAAAAAGAGGTTAGGAGACAAGATGTTAAAACCTTTCTAGCCCAACTTGAGCTCCCTAAATTTTCTAGTCAGCAGCAAACTACACTAAACAGACCCTTCTATGAAGAAGAACTTTGTTCAGCCTTGTGGAGGAGCCCCTCTGGTAAAGCACAAGGTCCAAATGGTCTCCCTAGTTCCTACTATAAATCCTTCCCCTCGATCCTCCTGCCACGTTTGCTGAAGGTATATAACTCGATCTTGGAAGGGGGGCAGTTACCTTCACAGGCCCTGGAGGCAAAAATTTCTTTGATACACAAACAAGGCAAAGATCAAGAATTATGCAGCAATCGACCGATCTCTTTGCTAATTGTAGACCTAAAACTATTCGCCAGTATGATCGCCCAACGGCTAGCTGAATTCCTACCAGACATAGTATCCTTGTCTCAAACGGGCTTGGTGGGGGGAAGAGAGGGAAAAGACAATGCTTAAAAAGTACTCCATTTGATCCATTATGTGAACCTCCAAAAAGCCCCAATGGTGTTCTTAGGAACAGACGCAGAGAAAGCATTTGACAGAGTGGATTGGGTCTATTTGGAATAGGGTCTTTTGAGCTTTGGCTGCCCTTCACAAATAACTGAAGCTGTTCTAAAGATGTATAAACATCCGACCGCACGCATCAGAATAAATGGATCTCTGACTAAGCCGTTTGTCATATACAACGGCACAAGGCAAGGCTGTCCGTTATCTCCTATCCTATTCGTGCTAGCAATGGAGCTTTGCTGGCTAAGATACAGCTCAATAGTGACATATCGGGCATAAAGGTTAATGGGACACACCACAAAACAGCCGCATTCGCTGATGATTTGCTGATACTTATGTCCAACCCTCTTAAAGGTTTTCCAGTCTTGCTGAAAATTGTACATAAATATGGCTTACTTTTTAGCTTTAAGATAAATGCGTCAAAATCAGAGGCATTGGATTTGATCGTGCCACCATCAATCTTAACTAAGCTGAAAAGGTCATACTCCTTCTCATGGCCTGGGAGCCATATCACGTACCTAGGCATAAAACTGAGTAGATCCCTTAAAGATCTGTTACCCTTAAATTACTACCCCTTATTAAATAAAGCGGTGGCTACAGTGAAAACATGGCGTGACCCCTTCCTGTCAAGGACAGGGAGAAAGAATCTCCTGAAAAGCTAATATATAAAGCTGAATGTGTGTGTGTGTGTGTGTGTGTGTGTGTGTGTGTGTGTGTGTGTGTGCGTGTGCGTGTCTTGTCTCCTTTTCAGGTGTCTGTCTCAAACATGAAGCCGATTAGCCTCACTAAGAGTGCTGACTCCTGCAGGGCATTTTAAACAAGGAGACAATTGGAGTCTTTTTTGCACAAAATAAACACCATTTTATTGAAAATTAAAAGCATTTATATATATATATATATATATATATATATATATATATATATATATATATAAATATATATATATATATATGGTATGTCAGTTATTAACCACAGATGAAAAGTGAGAGGCTGTACTGACATCAGATGTAATGAAGTACTGAGGTAAATGCAAAATTTGCATATAAATAGTTATTAGATTAAGTTACAATGTAAATGCAAACAAATAGATTAGATTGAAGAGAATGCTGCCACCTGCTGGGCGTATCACCACAATTAATTCAAGTATAACATTCACATATCCTTAAGGTTGAAACTAGTGTTTCTCATAAATGGCGAATTTGCAATAGGTAAATGAATACAAAAATAACTCCGCAGGGTATGCAGGTTCTGCTCTATGTAGCGCATATATCAACAGTTCCCTATCACTGATGTATTTTTAAACAAGCAAATTAGAAATCTTACAAGATCACAAATTCAAAAGGGGCTAAATTAGTTGATAGATGTAGTTTACCCATGTGAATCAAGAGGTCCGTCAGCAAATACCTCTATGCGCGTTTCAAGTCAGTCGCTTCGTCAGGGGGCATGGTTTGACTCAGCAAGCTGTCCCCTTTTACCTTCCAGGACCTACGGTCACATGGTGGGTTGATCACCAATGTCTTCCTCCCGCACACCCCCCCACCAATCAAATCCACAATTGCGCACATGAACCAGAATCCCTGGAGTAACAGCGCAGGCGCCGCAAAAACACGGCAGACGGAGTGCACGCAGAGTCAGAGGGCAGCAGTCATGCGCACACCGCTATAGATACGGTCACCAGTGGCAGCATCGGTAAATGCCTCCAAACATCTCTTTTATATCTATACCCTGACCGCTAAATACTCAGAGAGGGTTCAATTCTCTTGAAACAGGAGACAGAACCACCTATGGTATGGTGGAGAGTCCTTTTTGGATAATCAAGAAAAAGAGAACCAATATATGCTGCCACTAAAGATATACATTAAATATATGCATCTAAAGTACAAAATCAAAAGGAAATAATAAATGTTCTCATACATATGTATTATATTCAAAAAAAGGGGAACACACAATCACTACCAAGACTTATCTATAAAAAAAAAATTTTTGAATGGACCCTGTATACATCAGGAAGGACAAATTATAAAGTATATGTCCAAATTTTGTTTACATATATCCTCTCATTCCCGTATATAAATGTTAATAAACTGACTGTGTGCATCCAAATTTCTTTTAAATATTCACAATAAAAGCCCCCTTATCGCAGTCTCTGCAATAATTAAATACCACAATTCTTGGCCACAATCTAAACCACTGACTTCATAAATTTGATTTATATACTCCAGAATGGTAGTGAGCAAGAAGAGCTCATCGGCGGTGACTAATATAAGAAAAACCATGATAGTAATGGATGCCAATAAGCACGGACAACTACAGAAGGGGGCATTTCCAGCCATGATCACATTGGATGCCGAAAAAGCATTTGACAATGTAAGGTGGTCATGGGTGGAAACAGTAATGGACGAGGTAGGCATTCAGGGAGCATTTTGAACATTCATTAGAGTATTATGCGAATCCTAAAGCCAGGGTGGCGACACCAGGATTTCTGTCGAGACCTTTCTCACTGACTAAAGGGACTAGACAGGGGTGCCCATGTGGCGCCCCTGACCTGGTCAGGCACCACTGAGTACTGCACCCATGCTGGGGACAGTACAAAACAGGTAATCCAGAAGGCTGACCGAGGTGTGACTACACAGGCGCATAGTGATCAGGTCTCACACATGTACCTTTGGGAGGACCCCTGGGGATCCCAGGAGGGGGCGAAGCCTCCATCTCCACTCAAGGGGTGTGGTAGAGAGCCTGGTTGCTAGGTGACGTAGGCAAGAACAGGAGAGGAGGAAACAGTGAGCCGAGGACGGTTGAGTGGTGAAGTTCAGGGAGGGCAGAAGCAGACCCTGTAGCTCTACACAATTCTGACCACGTACGCGCAGTGACTACCGACGGGGGAGATCGGTCACCTGGTAGTGCTGCCCGAAATCCACCCACGGCTAAAGAGAGAGCAACGGAGTGGAGAGTAAGGAGACTGTCAGGGAGATACCAGGCCCAAACGGGTAACAGGTCCCAGTGCAGGGATAGATCCACCTGTCCTTTGCCAAACCTGCATGAGGGGGCACTTTACACCCCCAAGACAACACCACAGAGTCCGCAGCCACGTAGCAAAGTGAGGGCCCATAGCTCACAGGAGGCAAGCAGCCGGAGTGACCTGGTCCAGGCTACAAGCAAACGGGCCAAAAAGAAGGGGAGAGAGGCACCAGCAACTTCCCTGGGCGACCCCAGCAGGGCTTCAAGCAGGGGTTACCCCAAAACGCAAAGGGCTAAGGAAGGCGAGTCGGTAGCCACCCTCATCAGTCAGCCTGAAGGACACCTGGTTCCAGCCTGGTTCATCCCAGCTACGCCCGGGTTACTCACCCTGCCACCCTCAGTGAGTAAAACCCCTGAAAGACATTCTGCTTGTGCGTGTGAGTCATTCTGCGACTTGTAGTTCCACGCACCTACACGGGGCCCTGGGGTATGCCTCACTCTCAGGAGGCTATTACAACTGACTGCACCCACTATCAGCCCCAGGCACCCCTAACCTGCAGTGGCGGTCTCTACTGACCGCAATTCTGAGAGTGGCGTCACGACAATCAAAATAGAGGATTTCCTACCTGTGACAAGATCCAGCCGCGTGGAGTCCCTGAAGGTAATGCACAGCTGCACCGACACCGCACCACGGGGCCCCACACCCATTGTCCCCCCTCCTGTTCAACCTGGCGATCGAGCCCCTATCCAGAATGTTGAATGAGGGAAAGTGCTTTGAAGGTATCAGCATTGGAGGGGAGGTTCTACGGTCAGCCCTGTTCGCGGACGACATTATATTGTTTATGAATAAACCCCAGAAGGAACTCCCAATGACACTACAACGGATAGAGGAATTTGGAAACTTGGCAGGTTTTAAATTAAATAAGGCAAAATGTGAAATACTGTTTCTACTCCAACAGAGCACAGCGGTGTTGGCAGCTAGGGGAATGGGAGACAATGTCTATGGGATACCAATAGCGAGAACCCACGTTAAATATCTGGGAATCCAAGTGGGACGCCAACCTGCATCGATATATGAGTTAAATTTTAAACCACTGATAACGAAAATAGAATGGGAATTGAAGATGTGGGAGGGGCTTCCATTATCACTACTGGGTAGGAACCATCTGTGACGACATGGACTCTCATGGGTTAAAGTTTCTTAAAATTCAGCCAGGCTATTGTTCTTCTGTGTGTATAGATGGGGGATAAGCCCTCATTGTTTCTACAAGACTCTTAAGAGTTTAGTATTGAAGTTTTTGTTAACTCATGTTTGCTAAACCATTGTGTCTGCCAGGCCCCTCTGAGCATTCATTGTAATGTAGTTGTGTATTGCTAATCTAATGTAAATTACCTTAGTAGCCATTATCTATTCTGTGACTTCCAGACTACATGTATACCCTCAGTCTTTCGGTAGACATCCTTTGGATGAACATTGTCTATGCAGCTTGAGATTCATCCAATGGGAGAGGCGATCTTGTCCAACCAATCGATGAGGACGCAGTGTATCTAAGTGGAAGGCTGTGGCTATAAAAGGGACTTCTTTAAGCCACCAGATTGTTGATGGGTGCTGATGGATCCAGTCTAAGCTCTCAGGAGCTGACTAGAGGATCAGGAAATCTTATGGCTTCAATCTAGGGACTCCGGTCCCGGTTGGAGACCATATCCACAGCCTAGGGATTTCGACTCCGGCTGCCAGGATTGTATCATCATACCAGGACTACCTAAGGAGGACACTCAGGTTGGGACAGTTCAGTCACCTGGAACAGACTTTTCAGACCTCACACAGCTTCCTAAATCTGGCGCTATTCCTTTCTCGGTGGGTGCCCGCCAAAAGCGGGGTGCTGCTGGATTGGAGTAAGCAGCCCTGGAACCTCTGAGGCAAGGACATTCTAAATCCCTGGTGAGCCAGCGGAAGGGTGAGACTCTGTTGCCTGTTACATCTGTGTGTTTTGCTGGTTATGTGTTATGTGCCGTTAATTGTTTGGGGATCCAATAAAGTCTAATTATTGTGGTTCCCTCATTCTGTGTTGTCTGAGTAGTGTTACGCCCACGGTTAAGGATGCCGGCGTTCAGTTGGGATGAGCCCTGAGCCACACTGTCTTTCTAAAGGCGGCGGGTTTTAGTGGACGAGAGCACCCACTGAGCCCCGTGTCTCCACACCATCTTCTAAAAATGATGAGTTTCTCAAAACTATTATACCCAATACAGACTATCCCTATATTATTAAAACACACAGACGTAAACGGGCTGAACAAGGCGTTTACGACCTTCTTGTGGAGGGGAAAAAGGCCGAGAATAAAGGCTGAGAAACTAATGCAGACGCTGGAGAAGGGGGGTATTAAAATGCCAAACATTAGAGGGTACAATCTGGCGTGCCTCATGAGACATGTAATAGACTGGTTAAGGAAGACAAACGGTTACTCGGACATAAGACTGGAAGGCGAGTTCTGTAAACCCTGGGATTTGGGGGCAATATTGCATACATCACTTGCTAACATACCATGGCACATTAAAAACTCACTAATATGCAGAGATACAGTGATGGCATGGAAGGCGGTGAGAAAAAAATTCAACTTACCCTGGAGAATATCTAAATACTTAAACATATGGAGTTTCCCGGAATTCCCAGCGGGCAGTGAAAACAAATTATTTATAGAAAGGAGGAGAAAAGGTATAAAAGGGGTGAAAGATCTACTACATGAGACGGAAAATAGATGGTTGTCCTATCAAGAAATTGTGACAAAATATGGGCTATCTCCATTCCAAGTTATACAATATAAACAGATAGAGAAAGGTATAATGCAGCTACTGAGAGATGTCGGGAAGGAACAAGAGATAAATGACATGGACCAACTTATTATGCAGGAGCAGCGGGAAATTAACATAACTTCACTATACAAAGCTCTACAACAGGTGTTAGGGTATGTGCGCACGTTGCTTTTTACCTGCTTTTTACCTGCTTTTTTGCTGCTTTTTCTTCTGCGCTGTTTAATGCCAAAATGGATGTGTTCTTCTATTCAAGCAAAGTCTATGGGAATTTGGGTTTCTTGTTCACACTATGTTGTTCAAAATGCTGCCTTTTTGTGGCAGAACTTTGGTCAAAAACTCAGCTTTGCAGTGCAAAACCCAAATGGCAAAAACAATTGACATGTTGCTTCTTTGAAAAGCTGAGTTTTTGACCAAAGTTCTGCCACAAAAAGGCAGCATTTTGAACAACATAGTGTGAACAAGAAACCCAAATTCCCATAGACTTTGCTTGAATAGAAGAACACATCCATTTTGGCATTAAACAGCGCAGAAGAAAAAGCAGCAAAAAAGCAGGTAAAAAGCAGGTAAAAAGCAACGTGTGCACATACCCTTAGTCCCCTCAAACACGGATAAGACCCTGGGAACATGGGCGAGACAATTGGGAGATGAGACAGTAGGGGACAAGATACTAAGAGGATGGATGAGAATGAGAAATGAGGTGGTTAATGAGAGCTGGAGGGACACATTTTAGACTGATGCACAGGGCGATCTATGGCTTCAACATACCAAACAAACAGAAGGTTAACGAGATAGTACATTGTCCCAAATGTAGGATGCTAAACACGGATCTGTTACATGGGATTTGACAATGCCCAGAAAGTCAAAAATTCGGGAAAAAAATACAGGCGCTAATAACTAGTATATGGGGGGTAGAGGTGGCGATGGACACATTGATATGGATTTTTCATGATGACCATGTTGAACAAATGGCAAGAGTGAGTGAAAAAAGAGATAGAATACCAAAGCTGTTCCATAGTATAGACATAATAGGAAAAAGGGCTTTGCTGGGCAAATGGCTCGAAGGCAAGGTTCCGTCAGAAGACGAGGTAATGAGGCAGATTAAAATGCTACTTAGAATTGAACAGAGGACAGCAGAAAAAAACAGACGGTTTGACCGACACATTCTTTAAAAAATGGACAAAAATTCATTGAAAAACAATGTGAAGCTACAGAAATACAAACAATAGTTACCCCCTTCACGTACACAGAGTGGTATCTACTGGAAGACATTAAGGGAACATTAGGGAAATTAAAACAGCCATAATGTGAAGGTGTGATAAGAAGGCAAATGATTCATCTAGAGGCATGAGGTGATGATAAAATGACAAAATGTGGCGTTGTTGGTTGTTCTTCGTGTGGGCTAGACAGGAGGAAAAAAGTGTGCTAAGTTGTTGGGGGGGTTATTTTAGAATAGTAGGGGGGGGAAACAAGGGAAACAGGAGGAATAGTTAATTGCCAATAACCTGTTAATGGACATCGTGAATGCATACTTGCTATATTGTTTAACAAGATGTAATGTATATGAAAATTTGGAATAAAATTTGGTGTTTAAGAAAAAAAAAAAAAGCCACCGCCAGGGCTCAGAGATCCCACGGGCCAGCGTCTGCGGGCAAGGGCTCCTTAGGCCACATCCAGCCGGGAGCGGACTCCTGAAGTTTTAGACACAGGCAGTCCACAATCACAGGGGGTGCAGTCGAAAGGCAGAGACCACCAGCCGGGTGGGGAACCAGAACGCAGCCGGCTGCGGGCACCGACCACCATCACCTTGGTTTACCAGAGACTCGTGTCCTTTCTTCTCAGCAGTGAGTACACCAGCACCCTGCGGTCGCCCATCTCCCTGCACCAAAAACACCCCAACAGGTCCCGGGGCCACCATCCCTGCCCACGGAGGGGTTAACAACTTGCTGCCTAACATCTCCCCCAGGTGCGCCAAAACTGCAGCGGTGGTGTCCAACCTCACCACGTACCGTGGGTGGCGTTACAAACTCTATACGGCTCAGCCCGTACAAATACGTCCTACATCCACCATCATAACACCCTTTTCAGTTGAAGTGACCGCGAGACCCCCGGGTCCGGAGACCCTTGAGCCATCCTCAGAAGGACCGGATCCAATCAGCTCGGCTACTGAGAGCAGGGCGTAACAGAAGGTTGAACCAGATGGACCTAGGTCTTTTTTCAACCTAAGTAGCTCTGTAACTACAAAGAAAAGCCAGATGGATGTTCTTATTGCAACAAGGAAGAGAATGTAGGTAAAAAGCACTCAACTCACCAGAATTAACAAAGAATGTGATACAATAATTTATTAATAAATCAGTGCAAACATCAATAAAAACAATTTAAAAACAAGACACCCGTCCCAAGGACCTAACCAATAGGGAGTACCAGACCATGTATGAAAAATACATAAGAATATAATAGCAATATCATGAATAGTGCACATCAAATGGCAAAATGGTACAACCTAGAAAAAAAAAAAACAGAAGTATCCAACATCTGAGCCGAATAGCTCAAGCACAGAGAATGAAAGGCAAAATCACCTAGAAAAAGGTCCCATGGGTATAAACAAGTCAGCACATAATAAGGTGCTAATAACCAAGGTGCCAATAAAAACCCACCCAACGCGTGTCGCTCGCTAGCTGAGCTTCATCAAGGGGAAGATATCTTAATAATAACTGGCCTTTTTGTGCGATTGCGGTTTTGAGCCACCTAATGATCTGTTATGGTCTGCTGTGGGCGTCTACTAGGTGTCATTACCATGGAGACGCTATTGGCAACGTAATGAATGACGCGCGACTCCCGGGAGCGGTATCCCCTATAGGAGCGTCATCTGACGTGTTCTTCGTTATACTGCGCACGCGCGAGTAATATAAAATGGCGCTGTCCATAGCTGACAGCGCGGCACATGCTTCGTGAGTCCGTCTATAATGGATGTATATGGTAAGGATACTTATGATTACTGGATGTTGTTTGTTCACATGCGGACTCTGGGTTTGCTTAGTTTTGTTAATTTTATTACAGTCCACGAGGGCGCAATTTTTTCGTTCCTATGATAAGGAGGACGAGGTGCAGAGTATTATGAGAAGGTTTTCCCCTGATGAGTATCTGAATAATACGAAACGCGTTGGGGTTATGCTCTCTCTGCCTCTAAAGCAATGGGAAGGTATTATATGGTATCTATGAAGCCACTAGATGGTGACCTATAACCTTTACTGGCCAATCTGATGCCCATTTTCCTGTATACGGTAAGATTCCTGGCTTTGTTTATAAGAGGGACCCATGCTATGTTGAAGATGCGATCCCTGCTGTTGTACAGGAACTTATTGTAATCAGGAGTCCCACAACTGCGAAACCTGACCACTACACAAGAAAGGCGGATCCTTATGTGGGTGGTAAAGGAGTATTTATATCCTAATTATATGTGGATTGCTGGGACAGTTTTGTAGTTGTGTGCCGGACACCTACCCCTAGCCCATTTGAGCTTGGTGGCAAGTCTGGGTGAGTGTCTTTGCTTTTAGTACACAGTTTTATTTAATGACCTTTCTGGTCATTTTTTAAGGAACACATTAAAAGTTATATTTTAGTACTTGTTTTTTCAAGTATATTGTCACTCTCTGGTTATTTTTGCAAGTCCCACTAAGGTGTTACTACAAATACTTTTTGCTGAATATTGATTGTCTAATACCGAAAAATGGCGGGATTTCTATCCTCAGACCTAGATACCAGACAATGGGCTACCGAAGCCAGGGATGTTTTTTCAGATAGGAGTCTGGTTCTTAAGAGATATACACCGACACTTAATGGAGCTTTTAAGGACCTAACTAAGGTGTACAAAGACAGGATAGTGTCATGGTGGGAGGTGCAAACTCTGGAGAGTTACCTCAAAGACAAAATTGTACCTAGGAACCTGAGGATTACGCTACAGCCAGGTTTTAGGTACAAAAATGCTGACTTTTTGACTAAGTGGGAGAGAGAGGCGACCGAAAGTTCACTAAAACTGATGAAACTGATGCTGGAGGAAGAAAAGAAAAACCTAGCCACACTAGAGGAATCCTTGAAAGAGCACATTGAAATCACCAGAAAGTTTTCAGGAGAGGGTGACTTCCAGAACAAGGAATTAATACCGCAAGGGGTGGTGGAGAAATTTCAGTATAAACTAAGAGAGAGAAAACACAGTTTTTATGTTAGAGATCTTCAAGATTTCAAGGACAATAGGGTATATGTTTTCTCTACAAACCGCAATGTTAAACCTAGTGAATCTGATGTATCCTCCACGGAGGCAGAACTGTCTGATACAGAAATAGTAAGTGCGGCCTTTCGCCCCCAGCAGAAGTTTAAAAAGTTTGTGAATAGAGGTAGAGGGTCAAATAGGGGAAAGGGAAAAAATACAGGAAGGGGTGGTTTTTTAGAGAACCAGTACTTCCTAAGGAGCAAAAATCATTAGTGCCAAACAGGGCCCCTCAAATCATCAACCTCTCTTCTCGCACTTTAAGTCAGCATGAGGAGGCGGTCCTAAATAAGGGACTCTCCTTTGTACCAACCACAGATTTTGAAGATTTCTGTGCAATAAAGGATCTTAATCTGTTTTCCAGAAGGTTAAATGGAAAAAAATGTATGGTAGGGAGACAGAAAAAACTTGCACTAACCTGGGTATCCCAGAAGACCTACTATCTGATGTACGATTTTTGTTCCACCTAGATGACACTAATCCTAATGATATGGGTGATCGTCCTTTTACATCTCTTAGGAATAAAAGCAGTAAAATGCCCCCCCATTACTACTGAGGTTGATGTAGTTGACGTTTTTGTCAACATGGTATCGGATGATATTAACAAGGGCCTGAATGTGGAACATGTCAAACATAACCTTACTAAAGCAGAGATGGCGAGCCTATGTGTGCTCGAAGGGGATTCCAGTGTCACGATACAGCCCTCAGATAAGGGGGGCAACGTTGTGATAATGGATTCCCCTGACTATAAGAAGGTCTGTCTTGATCTACTGAATGATAGGAGTGGTTATGCTATTTTAGCCTCCAATCCAATTCCAGTCTTTAAGAACGAGTTGAGGTTATTGCTGGAGGAGGCCTTGAGTAACAACGTTATTGACAAAAACGAATTTGATTTTATGTTCCCACACTTTCCTATCCAAGCGACTTTTTACACTCTACCAACAGTTCACAAGGGGTTAAAACCCTTGAAGGGCCGTCCGATTCTGTCTGGGGTGGGAAGCCATAACCTTAATCCAACAGAAAACAAGAGCTTTGCATGCATTAAAGAATATTAATATTGTTATACAATCAGCAGATAAAGGAGGTGGTGTGGTTGTTCAAAACAGAGAAGACTACATTGGGGAAGCCATTAACATTCTTACTAATCCCTTATAATACAAAAATGCCTCAAAAGAACAATAATCTAATGCTATTCATGCATATAACAACCTAATTACAGATGCCATATCTAATATCTTGAATAATGCAGAAGAGAAGTTTTCATTGATAAAAAATCCTAAGTTGGCTTTCTTATATCATCTTCCCAAAGTCCATAAAAGTATAGAAAATCCCCCAGGTAGACCCATTATCTCGGGGATCGATTCCCTAAAATCCAATTTAGCAGCATATATCAATGAAATCATACATGTCTATGTGCTGACTCTTACTAGCTACGTTAGAGATTCAGCTCAATTAATATCATTGATTAAGGACATAAAATAGAAGGAATCTTATTGTTATCTCTATGGATGTTTCAGCTTTGTATTCTAATATTAAACATAAACTAGGTCTGATTTGCTTCACCCATTTTCTGCATCTTGATGAAAGAATTCCTACCACTCAAAAGGAATTTCTAGAACAAGGGATGGTTTTTATTTTAGAAAATAATTATTTTCCATTTCTTGATAAGCTGTACCACCAAGAACTTGGTACAACGATGTGCAGTAAAGTAACACCTACTTATGCTAATTTGTTTATGGCCATTTTTGAATTAATTTGTATCGAAAATTCTATATATAACAAAAATATTATCCTTTACAAAAGGTATATCGATGATTTATTCTTCATATTGGATAATAAAGATAACCTACAGAATTTTCTTAAACATAGAGAAAATAACAATTGGGGACTTTCCTTTTCACCCACAATATGCAATCTTAGTGTGGATTTTCTGGAACTCACTATTTCACATAAGGACAACCAGATTATTACCAGAACATTCTTTAAAAAGGGGGATACAAACGGGTACATACACTTCTCTAGTGGTCATTACAATAAGTGGTTGCTTAATTTCCCCACAAATCAATATAAAAGAAATAGAAAAAATTGTACTTTACACTCTGATTTTAAACTTCAAGCAGAGATGTTATATGATCCTTTTTGTGAAAATTACCCTAAAAAATAAATGAAGAAATCTTTTATAGACATAAAAAAATATTGTCTGATTTTACCTAAAGACAATACTGCAGCACCTTCTAATACATCTGATTTTAGCTCTAATTTTATTACCACTTAAGGTAAAAATAATGTTTTCATTAAGAATGTTTTAGAAAAACATTGGGGTATTTTGCTCAAAGATCCAATTCTTAAAAAGGTGATGTCGCGTTATCCTGGCATCACTTTTAGAAGGGCTCAGACTCTAAGAAATCTCCTAGACCCAAGTAGACTTAGGAATCTTACTACCATTAAGGCTATGGATCTTCCAACAGGTGCGTTTAAATGTTTTTAAAAGAATACAGCTTATGCTGTATATCTACTGTACTTCAAAGAAAAACTTTGTTCCTTTGGAGGTTCTGAAAATGTCACCTTACTTATCAGTCACACTATGCTGTATACCTGATTGACTTTGCGTGTGGAAAACAATATATTGGGAAAACGACTTAACCACTTCACAATAGGTTGAACTCCCACAGAACATTAAAAAAGGTTTTCTTCTTCATGGTCTTTTCTGAAATTGTACTTTAATCCATAATAAGAACATAAATATTAGGCTGACACCCACTGAACAAATTTCACCTGACATTCCTAACAGACTGGAGGCTCTGAGCAAGAAACTTTTTGGATTTATAAGCTCAATACTTAACACCTGAGGGACTTAATGAAATTACAGATTTTTTTATTGATGCAGTGCATTGACCTGTGGAATAACGAATCATTTCTTTGTGACTTTTTTTAGCTTTATATTTATATGTGTAGTTATTTAATAATTGTATCTTTCTTGGTTTTTAGAACTAATTTTAATTGCTGAGAGTACTAATTATGGTTGCATACTCTCATTATACATTATATGTATATATATTTATTTTTTAAACTGCTCCATATTATTAATATATTGTTTTTTATTTTACCTATGTGGATTGCGACATATTGGTATATTACTTCTTATCACCCTTCCTGTATATAGTACTTAGCGGGAACTGTATTTTTCTTTGTATAATAAGAACATTGCTGTACTGATTATACTGTCTGTACGGTTTGAACTCTAATAACCGAGACACAGGCGAATAAAGCTTTTTACCACGGCAGGAACTTATTTCACCTTGTGGAGCTAGCGCATTGTTCATCTTTTCCACATTCTGAACTCCGATAAGTGATGTGCAGGCGTAAAAAGTTTTCTTCCCACGGTCTGAACTCAGAATAGTAAGAAAGGAGAAACGGGGCTAAACCTATGAAATAAAAGAAGTTTTTTAATAGTCAACAGTTTTTTTCATTCATCAGCAGTGCAGCATTAGGTTCATTTTTCCTCTCCAGCACTGAAACTTAACCCACGTGGGGCTGCGGCAGCCACCATTACCTTAACGCCTTCAAAGGGGTTGTGACTCTCACAACTTTAATAGGTGAGTGTAATATCCTGCACACTGAAATTTAACATCTGATAAGACCCTATTTGCGCTCTTTTGTCCTCTGCTTTAAAATGCAGATTAATGAGAAAGAATGTTGTAAGACATTTTTATTACTTTTTGCAAAGTCAAACGTTTACATACACTAAGAGTACTACGCCTTCAAACAATATAGGACAGCCCATATGATCATGTCATGTCTTTGGAAACTTCTGATTCGGCGCACGCCAGTACAGTGTGATACAGTACAATGGCAGAGCGGCAACTTCCGGGTCACATGCTCCGGTCACATGACAGCATGTGACCGGCGCTTGTCGCGCTGCCATTGTACTGTATACATGGTACTGGTGTGCGCCGAATCTGGCAAACCGGCGAAAAGCCGGGTGTGTGAAACCGGCCTTAATTAGAACATCATACAGCTCAGGAAGGAGACTGGTTCTGTGTACCAGATATGAACATGGTTGGGTAAGACATGTGTATATCAACTTAAAAACAAAAGCAAAAGCCCTTGTGAAGATGTTGGCGGATGCTGGTAAGATTGTGTCATTATCCACAGTGAAACGAGTACTGTATCAACACGGGCTGAAAGGCTACTCTGCCAGTAAAAAGCCATTACTCCGAAAGAAAGATAAAAAAGCCAGATTAATGCTTGCAAATGCACATAGGAACAAAGACCTTAATTTTTGGAGACATGTCCTGTGGTCTGAGAAAACTAAAATTGAACTGTTTGACCATAATGACCATCATTACGTTTGGAGAAAAAAGGGAAAAGCTTTGAAGCCTAAGATATATACATCCATTTTGTCTCCTGTAGAAAAGTAGAATATTTATAAAAAAAAACTGGTCCCCCGCTTAAGGTAGTTTTGTGGTTTTTTTACCATTAATATCAGTTTTTCTCTGTAGCTATTTTGTTCCTTCAGAGGGGGTTTCCCCTTCTTTTTACACTCAGATACATGCTCCATATACATATTCCTGTCAAAAACCTGCATCTGCATATTTCCATCTGGATATGTTGCTTATGTCTTTTGCAGTGTTCTGCACATTTGCAATATTTGTGCAGAATTGGGGAATGTTTTCTTCCCCTGATCACTGACATCATTTAGTATTGCCACTTTTGCCTTATACATGCTGTGGCTTTTATGTCTGTGTGAACGCGGCCACTGCGCTTGCGCAGAACGGCGCGTCCTGCAATGCCCCTAGGTGACGTATACCTTCCAGTGATGGGCGTTCCGGAAAAGAGGAGTGCGACCAGGGTGGTCGGATATGACACAAGTTCAGTTCTGTTGAAGACTGGTAAGACGGTTCCTTTTCTGTTTTATTAAGAGTGGCTGATTTTCCACAGTATTCCCGCTGCTTTTGCATTTGAGTAGTCCTTTGGACAGAGAGAATTTTTCTATCTCTGCATTATAGTAGTTGGATTGGATAAAAGTAGTAGTAGTTGCTTTGGATAAAAAGAATACTATCTAAATATCATCTAAAAGAAAAAAAACAAATTTTATGTAAGGGATGTACAAGATTTTAGGGAAAATAAAGCCTACGTTTTTCCGGTGAACAGGTTTAATAAACCAAGTGACGCAGAGGGAACAGACACTGAGTTTTCCGACACAGAGGGGACTGGTAGGAATAGAAAAAACAAAGGGGGAGGGGAAAATTTCAACATAGAGGTGCCCAAAATTCTGAACATTTTTTAGAACCAGGTCATTTCCTTCGGAGCAGAAAGAATCCAGTAAATGTAAGCCCTCAGACAGATCTACCCAGATCATAAATTTATCAAAAAAAGTGCTAACAGCCCCTGAAATGGCGGTACTCAGTAAAGGTCTGTCATTTGTCCCTACATCAGACTTCAACTTATTTGAGGTCGTTAAAGATTTGAACCTGTTCACCAGAAAACTTAGATGGAAAAAACATTTCTGCAATGAGATTAAAAAAATCTTTAAGGAACAAGGGATACCAGAAGATTTGCTGGAAGATGTTAGACTTCTATTTAGCCTAGGGGATGAGAATCCTAATGACAAAGGTAAAGGTTTATTTACGGACCTAAAGTTAAAAAGTCAAAAAATGCCACCCATTTCAAACGAGGTAACATCAGTTGATATTTTCTGCAATCTAGTGACAAGAGACCTAGAGTCCTTAAAAATTAAACACAGAAAAAAATTTAATTTGACCAAAACCGAAATGAATTGTTTGATTGATCTAGAAAAAAAATAAAGAGATTGTAATAAAACAATCAGACAAAGGGGGTAACATCGTGCTAATGGACACCATAAAATATAAAGAAATGTGCCTAAAAGTTCTGAATGATGCCAATGGCTATGAAAAACTTAAAGGTAACCCGACTGTAGAGTACTGTTCAAGACTCAAAGATATTTTATTACGTGCACGGGAAAGGAACCTGATTGATAAAATGGAGTTCGAATTTTTGTTCCCAACTTTTCCGATTGTCCCGACATTCTATTGCCTCCCCAAGACTCACAAGGGGGTGGAACCATTACGTGGACGGCCGATCGTTTCCGGGATTGGCAGCCTCACCCAGAATACAGGGTTATATATTGATAAAATCTTGAGAACTTTTGTGCTGGCATTAGATTCGTATCTTAGAGACACCACAGACCTCCTAAAAAAAACTAGAGGGAGTGACAATTGAAAATGACTCCCTACTGGTAAGCATAGATGTGGAATCTTTGTATTCATCTATTGAACATGACGTTGGTTTAAAAGCTGTGGAACATTACCTGAAAAGAAGAGGGAGACAATGTCATGACCATAATCGGTTCATTATAGAACTTCTTGATTTTGGTCTGAAATGCAATACGTTTATGTTCAACAGACATTTCTTCCACCAGCTCAGGGGCACCGCGATGAGGAGCCTTAGTGCATCATCGTATGCAAATTTAACCCTGGGCTGGTGGGAGGAAGCTGTGGTCTTTGGTGAGGAGTCATCCATCCCGACGGAGATCATTTTGTGGTGCCGCTTCATCGATGATGTGTTTATGCTGTGGAAGGGGTCAGAGGTGGAGCTGATAGACATGGTGTCAGTCTTGAATGCTAATTCACTAGGTCTAAAATTTACCTATGAAGTGAATGAGAAGAGGCTGCCGTTCCTTGATGTATTGGTCGAAAAGAATGAAGTAGGTGAGCTTATTACCAGCTCGTATCGGAAGCCCACTGCTTCCAATTCATTGTTGAGGTGGGAGAGTGGCCACCCAACCAGTCTTAAGAAGGGAATTCCCAATGGACAATTCCTTAGACTCAAAAGGAATTGTTCTGAGGATGGACTCTTCTTGAGACAAGCTGAGGACTTGAACAGTCGTTTGAAGGATAGGGTCATTAACCAGGCATTGGCAGAGGTTAACACTAGAACTACTGAGGTAGTCATTTTGACTACTTTGCACTATGTATTTCTATATAGGTGTCACGAGTCCAGTAGTTCTAGTGTTAAACCAAAAGACAGGACAGCACTCCTGAATGCTCCTGCACATGTGGTAAAAAAAGATGACATTGTACGTTTTATTACAACTTTTAACAATGGTGCGGAGGAGATTCATAGAATTCTGGGGAGACATTGGTCCATTCTGAGAATGGACGAAGATCTTACCCCGACATTATCAGAACACCCTGCGGTTACGTACAAAAAGGCACGGTCTCTCAAAGAGAGACTGGTACACAGCCATTTTGCGTCTTCCAGAAAGACCTGGCGCTCTACTGAGATAAAAGAGTGTTTCAGATGCAGTGGATGCATAGCCTGTGGATCCATCAAAACAGGAAAGCACTTTACCTCGAATGTCACTAAAAAATTGTATGACAGAATCTTCATTAACTGTAGGACAAAAGGTGTCATTTACAAGGCCACATGTGCATGTCAAAAGGAGTCTGTTGGTAAAACAATAAGGGAATTTAGAAGAGTGGGAGAACATCTGCGCGATATTAGATTAAAAATGGACACCCTTTGGCACGACATATGAGAGACATGGAGGTGACCCAAAGATGATCTCTTTTCAGGGCATTGACGTATCATGACTCGTGAGAGGAGATTGGGATAGGAGTATTTTGAGACAGGAGACAAAGTGGATATTCTGGCTGAAAACCGTTAAACCCTTGGGTCTAAACGAAAAACTCTCCTTTGCACCCTTTGTGTAGATTTGTATAGATTGCATTAGGAGGGAGATTCTACAGCCGCGTGGGGGCACCAACCACCGTTCTGTTGGGTGCCGACCCCCACATGATAGGTAGAGTGATTTTTTGGAATATTAGGATTGTTAGTCCGTAGATGGTGATGGGATTTTCCTCCTTCTGGTTAGGCCAGAGTATATATATATCCATTTTGTCTCCTGTAGAAAAGTAGACTATTTATAAAAAACGGGTCCCCCACTTAAGGTAGTTTTGTGTTTTTTTACCATTAATATCAGTTTTTCTCTGTAGCTATTTTGTTCCTTCAGAGGGGGTTTCCCCTTCTTTTTACACTCAGATACATGCTCCATATACATGTTCCTGTCAAAAGTCTGCATCTGCATATTTCCATCTGGATATGTTGCTTATGTCTTTTGCAGTGTACTGCATATTTGCAATATTGGGGCAGAATTGGTGAATGTTTACTTCCCCTGATCACTGACATCATTTAGTATTGCCACTTTTGCCTTATACATGCTGTGGCTTTGATGTCTGTGTGAACGCGGCCACTGTGCTTGCGCAGAACGGCGCGTCCTGCAATGCCCCTAGGTGACGTATACCTCCCAGTGATGGGCGTTCCGGAAAAGAGGAGTGCGACCCGGGTGGGCGATATGACGTCAGACGCCATCGCGGTCTTTTCAAGCTGTGATAAGGCAGGATCTAATGTCAGCACAGCAGTGCAGCAGCATGCGCGCGGGATGTCGGGACCATAGTAAGTGAACTGCCTGAGATGGCATTTTGATTGCGGTTAACTATGATTTGCATTGGTAGTAAAAACTGCCCTTTAAACATTTACAGCGGCATGTGTCGGCCCTCTGTGGGATAATTAAGGCCCATTCAGACACATGATTGAATACCCTCCTGATGATAAGGAAACGCGTCGAGAGTGGCACCAGAAATGATTTATTTCGCTGACAGTGTTTTCAGATCCTGAAGCAATTCCTGGGAGGACCGGGGGATCTGTATTATGTTAGCTTTCTGTCTGGCAGCAATGGAGATAATGGGACACAAGTTCAGTTCTGTTGAAGACTGGTGAGACGGTTCCTTTTCTGTTTTATTAAGAGTGGCTGATTTTCCATAGTATTCCCACGGCTTTTGTATTTGAGTAGTCCTTTAGACAGAGAGAATTTTTCTATCTCTGCATTATAGTAGTGCTTTGGATAAAAAGAATACTGGTCCACATATTACTATCATTGCTGCCTGCTTGATGTACTACTGCCCCACAACATATATAGGGCATTTATATGGGAGTACATCAATTGATGTGATACATGCTATATATATAGCTGTTCTATGTTGTTTGTCAGTAAGATTTTAATATAAATTATTGAATAAAAGTTAATTTTTAGGCATTTTTTGCTGGTACCCGGCTATTCTGAATAATTTATCTGTATACCAGATCCAGTGGCTGTTTATATATGACACCCACTGAACACATTTCACCTGACATTCCTAATAGACTGGAGGCTCTGAGCAAGAAACCTTTTGGATTTTTAAGCTCAATACTTAACACCTGAGGGACTTAATGAAATCACAGATTTTTTTATTGATGCAGTGCATTGACGTGTGGAATAATGAATTTTATGTGGTTGTACGAAAAAGGAAAATCATTTCTTTGTGACTTTTTTAGCTTTATAATATTTCTATGTGTAGTTATTTAATAATTGTATCTATTTCTTGGTTTTTAGAACTAATTTTAATTGCTGAGAGTACTAATTGTGGGTACATACTCTCATTATACATTATATGTATATATATTTTTTATTTATTTTTTAAACTGCTCCATATTATTAATAAAGTGTTTTTTATTTTACCTATGTGGATTCCGACAGGTTGGGATATTACTTTTTATCACCCTTCCTGTATATAGTACTTAGCGGGTACTGTATTTTATTTGTATAATAAGAACATTGCTGTACTGATTATACTGTCCGTATGGTTTGAACTCTAATAACCGAGACACAGGCGCATGAAGCTTTTTACCACGGCAGGAACTTATTTCACCTTGTGGAGCTAGCGCATTGTTCATCTTTTCCACATTCTGAACTCCGATAAGTGATGTGCAGGCGTAAAAAGTTTTCTTTTCACTGTCTGAACTCAGAATAGCAAGAAAGGAGAAGCGGGGCTAAACCTATGAAATAAAAGAAGTTTTTTAATAGTCAACAGTTTTTTTCATTCATCAGCAGCGCAGCATTAGGTTCATTTTTCCTCTCCAGCACTGAAATTTAACCCACGTGGGGCTGCGGCAGCCACCATTACCTTAACGCCTTCAAAGGGGTTGTGACTCTCACAACTTTAATAGGTGAGTGTAATATCCTGCACACTGAAATTTAACATCTGATAAGACCCTATTTGCGCTCTTTTGTCCTCTGCTTTAAAATGCAGATTAATGAGAGAGAATGTTGTAAGACATTTTTATTACTTTTTGCAAAGTCAAACGTTTACATACACTGAGAGTACTACGGCTTCAAACAATATAGGACAGCCCATATGATGATGTCATGTCTTTGGAAAATTCTGATAGGTTTATTGGCAACATCTCAGTAAGGCCGGTTTCACAGATCCGGCTTGTCACCGGATTCGGCGCACGCCAGTACAGTGTGATACAGTACAATGGCAGAGCGGCAACTTCCGGGTCACATGACAGCATGTGACCGGCGCTTGTCGCGCTGCCATTGTACCGTATACACTGTACTGGTGTGCGCCAAATCTGGCAAACCGGCGAAAAGCCGGGTGTGTGAAACCGGCCTTAATTAGAACATCATACAGCTCAGGAAGGAGACTGGTTCTGTGTACCAGATATGAATGTGGTTGGGTAAGACATGTGCATATCAACCCAAAAACAAAAGCAAAAGCCCTTGTGAAGATGTTGGCGGATGCTGGTAAGATTGTGTCATTATCCACAGTGAAACGAGTACTGTATCAACACAGGCTGAAAGGCCACTCTGCCAGTAAGAAGCCATTACTCCGAAAGAAAGATAAAAAAGCCAGATTAATGTTTGCAAATGTACATAGGAACAAAGACCAGACCTTAATTTTTGGATACATGTCTTGTGGTCTGAGAAAACTAAAATTGAACTGTTTGACCATAATAACCATCATTACTTTTGGAGAAAAAAGGGAAAAGCTTTGAAGTCTAAGAACACCATCCCAACTGTGAAACATGGGGTAGCAGCATCATGTTGTGGGGTTGTTTTGCTGCAGGAGAAAATGCACTGCACATAATAGGTAGCATCATGAGGAACTATAACCACCATTTCATCCTGATGGAGATGCTACAGTTCGTGCTTACCCATAACTACTTCCTTTTTGGGGGAAAGTTTTACCACCAACTCAGGGGCACAGCAATGGGGAGCCCATGTGCCCCCACCTATGCCAACATGTTCCTGGGTTGGTGGGAAGACACATGTGTCTTCAGGGAAGAAGATGAGATATTTTGCCCCCATATTAACTTCTGGGGCCGCTATATAGACGATATCCTCATCTTATGGACGGGAGGAGCATCGCTCTTCCTCCAATTTATGGATAAACTTAATACTAACGATTTGGGCTTAAAATTCACATATGAAATAGGGGGTGACTCGCTGGCATTCTTAGATGTGAAGATATGCAAAAATAGGGATGGAACATTAGCCACCTCAATATATAGGAAACCAACGGCTACAAACAGCTTATTGAGATGGGAGAGCCACCACCCACCACCCCTGAAAAAGGGAATCCCTAAGGGACAGTTTTTGCGGTTAAGACGAAACTGTTCATCTCTAGTAGATTTTGAACGTCAGGCAAAAAACATGAAAACACGTTTTCACAATAGAGGCTATCCAGATCAGATTATAGAAGTAGCATACAAGCATGCAAAAGAAAGAAATAGGAGGGATCTACTCACAAAAAGAGTCAAAACAGATGACAGTAAGATCACTAGACTCATAGCAACGTTTGATGATCAGAATACTAAGGTAATGGGAATCCTTAGAAAATATTCGCCTATACTCAGAGCTGACCCGGACATTTGTGATTCCATTTCCCAGAATGCAAACGTGACCTTTAGGAGGGGAAAATCAATTAGGGACCACATTACACAGTCATTTTATACCACCTAGGGGCGAGGGCACATGGCTAGAGAGAAAACCCATAGGCACATTTAGATGTGGCAAATGCACGTATTGCCCCTATATTGATCAAACAAAAACGTTCAAAAATCAGAAAACCGACAGAATCTTCAACATTAGAGACTTTGCCAACTGCAGGACAGAAGGTGTGGTCTACCTCTGTACCTGCAGTTGCCCACGTGCATATGTAGGCAAAACGAAGAGGCAGTTAAGGATAAGGATTGGTGAACATGTGGGAGACATAACACATAAGCGAGACACGGCACTAGCGAGACATGTGAACCAACTCCATGGGGGCGATCTGAAGAGCATATCGTTTCAAGTCATTGAAGTGGTGTCTAGACCCCATCGTAAGGGAGATTGGGATAAAAGAATTCTGCAACGGGAAGCCAGGTGGACTTTCTTATTAGACTCAGTCGTTCCAAGTGGTCTCAATGAGATCATTAGCTTTCACAGCTTTATATAAGGGTTTTTTAGCTTAGGTATTTACTGACAGGGTTAGTTTTTGGCTATTATTTATGCCCCGTAAATGGTCATTGATTACCATTATATTTTTATTTAGACTATACTATAGATAGGTCCATAATGCAGTCACCACATGGTTAAAAGAGCAGAAAAGAAATATAGCGAATAGTTATGTAGGTCATGTTGAGATAGGGCCCTTACACTAAATAGTATATGCTGTGTTACACAGTTCTATTTTGGACTGGTGTCCCCTTAACACACATGTGTATTTATATATATATATAGATGTGTGTTTAAACACTTCCCACGCATAAATAACTGATGAGGTTGCCTAGGAACGCGGGACGCCTGCCGATATGTTACATCCGGCCGGCGGACAGTGTCCCTGCTGAGAGCTTCACTTACTCCACCCACCATTAGCCCTTATGGAGCGCAGGATTGCGTTCCAACATCAGCGTCATAGGAGGGGAGGAGACTCCCTGTGTAAGTCATGTGACGCCGGAATGGGGCACTATGGGACGTGTACCAACGAGTCACTTCCGGTCGGCGAGTAAACGTCCGGTCTGGAAGGAGGTGTGTTTACTCTACCTTGAGGCCATCTGGAGCGCAAATGTGCGCTCCAACACCAGTCACCGGGCAAATCATGTGACGATTTAGCAGGGCATTATGGGACGCACGCCGGCACGTCACTTCCGGTCGGCGATTGCGTCCTGTATGGGAGGGGGTGTTACCCAGCAAATCTTCCCCTTATAAACCGGGAGGCAAGATCAAACGGGCAGTCTGGACGATGGCCACGATCTGACCACACTACACCTTATCCTGGAGGAATCGGCTGTGAGCTCCCAGCGTCATAGAGTAGCAGATACTCGGGACTGATAGTCCTTGCTGGTGGAGTTCACTACCCGGTAGGTTAAATTTCTCTATACCAGTTAGACCCTGCTAGATAATTCCTGGTCTGCTTAATCTTAGGGGACATCAGTCTGTTAGTCCCTTAGTATATATTTATTTAGCATATCGCTCCTTTGAAATAATAAGAGCTTTAAAGAGGGATGAAATATACTGTATATAGAGATCTAAGACAATATATATATACCTTTTGTTACAGAGAATACAAGTGATCCAATTGCAAAAGGGTCTGTCTGATAAATTCGTAGGACAGGGAGCTATTTCCTCCTCCTCTGCATATGGTTTTCCTTACAGGTAACATCTATATCAGCCTGTTTACATGCTAACTGGTCTTTGGATGTATGGTGCAATACCTGGAACACGAAATATGAATATGCCTTTATGCCTTCCTTTACAGGGACTGATTGTGGCCAGACATTATCCAGGTCAAATGAGGGGATGCACAGACACACTAGTATAATTGCAAATTTGTTTCGTGTATGTTGCTTGACTCCCTTGACAGGTAATAAAACCAGTGGGTTGGAGAATGTACACTTATCAAATTGACATAGATATTGCATCAATATATTTTTATTACAGGACTTTCAGCCTCGATTGCTGGGTTTTTTGAGTGTACATAAGCTCGTCCGTCTAGACAAACCCAAAACCACCGCTACGTGTTAAGAGGCTTGATGACATCTTAGCGCAGGTAGTACGTACATGCCCTATAACGCTGAGAGAATATACATATACAGATAATGTAGTCTTATCGCTATGCCTTTCACCTACAGGAACTAGTCAGTAGTGACGGACAGGTCTATCAAGCCTTCCCCTAACGAAGCCATACATCAGATAAGGATTAATTTTTACTGATTGGCTGAAAAATCAAGAATAGTTCCCTGTGTGAGTGACAAAATTTCTCTAAAATAATAACAGTATAGTCATACATGCATCATGGTTATTATTATTCTCTCTGTATTTCAGGTGTGATAATTTATGAAGTGAATCAGAATTGGTTCCCTGATGATCCCCTATATTGCGTTAGAGGGGGAGAAACGCGTCGGGAGAGTCTAAGGGGGTCCATAAGCTAAGTGGGCCTCTTGACTCCTACCTAACAGATTTATATTCATACGAGGGATACGATGTCCCATGAGGAACCTTGAAAACTAACGCATTATTTATGTTGCTTTAATTGTGGCTCTGTCCTGCACTACATGTTATCACTTCTGGTGATGGTCACCCCCGCCTAAGCTGCTAGGAGAGTGAGGGTGAGCTTATTATAGGAACAGAGGTCGAGGACCCCGGGAGAATGAACAAGGGGTAAATAACTAGGATATATGTGACTTAGTATCACCTTGATATCTATCTGAGAAACCTCTGAACCCTGTTCTCCCTCACAAACCATTTGTCCTGAGCTGACTCTTGGCGTGGGTTAAACACTGTCTGGCACATGCACAACTGTCCTTGTCCTGTATGTGGTTTTTTAAGATTAGAAAGAGAGAACATTCCAAGTGTTCTGGTTTTAGTAATATTGAATAAAGTGTACATTTTTATAAGAGGAGTTGAATCAGGTGGTTTTTTAGCATCATGAGGAAAGATGTTTATGTGGAAATACTGAAGCAATAGCTTAAGAAAGAAATTAGTCAAGAACTTAAAGCCTGGCTGGAAATGAGTCTTCCAAATGGACAATGATCTGAAGCATACTGCCAAACTGGTTACAAAGTGGCGTAAGGATAACAAACTCAATGTTTTGGAGTGGCCATCATAAAGCCCTGATCTTAATTCTATTGAATATTTATGGGAAAAGCTGAAAAGGTAGGTGAGAGCAAGGCAACCTACAAACATGGCTCAGTTATGCCAGTTCTGTCAGAAGGAATGGGCCCAGACTGTGAGAAGCTTGGGGAAGGATATCCAAAATGTTTGACCCAAGTCATACAGTTTAACGGAAATGGTACCAAATACAAATGAAATGTATGTCAATTTTTGACTTTGCAGAAAGTAATAAAAATGCCTTAAAACGTTCTCTCTCTCTTTATTCTGGCATTTGGCAAATATAAATATGGGCCTGTCCAGTGTGAACACTACTTTAGGTGAGAGATAAGATGGCTTAATGGAATATCAATGAAACTGCATAAAAATCTAACCAAAACCAGGTGGAATCTTAAGCGTTTATAACAATAGAAAAGACTAGGTGTCATACCAAAGAGGCTAAGAGTAAAAGATCTTGCCAGCATGGGAAGTGGATTCTGATTTTAAAAACATTTGGGAAACTGGCCTCTTGAAGTCTTCTCAAATTGTTTTGGACATGTTGATCACACATGATCATAAGGTATTTATAGCTTAGAAAATCAGAAAGGCAAAAAAACAACAACTAAATACTTTGATGCTACAGGAAAAGCAACTCCTTTTCAAACACAACTTAAGACAGCTATTGATCCGTTTGAGAAGGAAATCATGAAAAGAAAAAAAACCCAGAAATCTATGCGTGATAAAGGTGACCGAGTCTGAAAAAGCATACAAATGTATGCATCAGGGAAACTGAAGGCCTAAGGATAATAATAGCCTCCAAATCACAGATAATTCAGTAGCTCGCAGACTCTTTTCCAGTGCAGAATTTTTTATCATCAGAAATCAGTGACAGAAAAAGCTCAGGAAGAAGGTTCCTATCTGCTGCTGAACACATTTGTCCGCAGTTGGTGCTAATAACCTTTGATTGTCGGGGTGTTGGGTGTCACATACACACCTATCTTATATTTATGACCTCTCCTAAGGTTATGCTATCAATGTTAATTACTTGACAATCCCATTAAATACAGTACAATGTAAATCTATTAATATGCATAGTGCAAATAAGATAGTGTAATATTATTAAATTATTTTTTGAATTCCAAAATAATTACTTTTATATGTTTTTTTGTTTTTTTATACCAAGTCTCATGAACATCTCTTGCTGAAGAACTAATTTATTATGAATCAGAATCAGACATTGATCTAACTTCTGAGGTAACTTTGTTAATTACAATTCTACTTTTTCATTCTAAGGTCTTTCTAATTCTTTCCTCTGTAGTTTCATTATTATTTTAATTATAATTATCTATTAATAATTATCTATTGTGGGTTTTTTTGCAGGAAGAAACAACAGAGGATGATCATGATGATTATGTCAGATAAACGTCAACTCATTCTCCTCAAGGCTCTAACGCTGTCAGTATATAACTTAGCATGTAGCCTTGGGATTATATTCAATTTTTAGGGTTTAAAAATAAATAAATATTTTGATTGTTTCACAGTTAGGGGACTCATGGGCTATTGTGCTGAACACTAGTGCTCAATCACATAGTTTAGTAAGTGCAGCTGGATATTGAAAAACTTTTAAGATTATCAGCAGTACTGAGCTCTAGCCAATAAGATGGGTAATGTACCTTCGGTGTTATGCATCAACTGTTTTACATGTAGTGTATGAAGTTTGAAAGAATTGTTCATTTTGAGTGCGGCATCCCACCACAATTTTAGGCCTCCTTCACACAGTGAAAACACACACGTTTTTCACTGATGTGTTAAAGAAGCATTTCACCCTCCGTGTGCCGTGATTTTGGCACACGTGTTCTCCGTGTGCAATACGTGTTCTCCGTGTGCAATTCGTGTTCCGTGGTAACAAACGGAGATCAGGGACTTCTAACTCAAATGTCCACGTCGCTGCTGTCTGTGGTGCTGATGTCTCTTGTGATGCTGTTTCCGACCACTGCTGTTACTTCTGGATCTCGGTGAAGTGCATATTTATCAGCATAATTAACCGGCCTGGAAGCAGGAGACAGCAGTGGCCGAAGACAGCATTGCTGGAGACAGGTGGGTAAAAAATAATTTTATTTCAAAGATACGTGTTTTCTCTGGTACGTGTAACACGGATCATACCACTGTATAGTCCGTGGGACATCAGTGATGCCAGAGAAAAACAGACAAGTCTCTGTGCGGAACACACTATTACGCATGTGCGCAGCATGGAAACACGGTCAGTGAGAAATCACTGATGTGTGTGTAGACTCATTGATTTTAATGGGTCTGCGTATGTCCGTGATTCTGTGGTACGTTTAAAAACTGCAACATACATACCAGAATCCTGACATTTGATGGAGGCCTTAATATGTACTGATGACCTATACTAAAAATAAAACATCTACACCATATTGTTTTTTTTCTTATTTAGGGATTGCAATCCTTGCTAGACAGACTACAGAATTGTGTCGATGAAGAAAACCAACTTAACCCAGGGTGCTTCCAAAATGATCCACAGTGGGGCACAAATGAGGAACGTATAACTCAAACACCAGATCCACATGGAAGATTGTTGAGCACCGATCAGTGTACTCTGCTTCCATGAGTTTCAATCCATGTCTCAGATTTTAGAAACCAACTAATGTGTAACAGACTGTCCCCAGTTCAACGCAGAGATTCTGTCAAGAGACTTTCTAATAATGATTATCCAGAGTGGAAGTAACTTGTCAGAAAGACAATTTAATCGACAAGAGAATCGGGAAGTACTGTAATAATTATTAAAATGCTCTCTAAATATCGAAGTCCAGATTCATATATACAATAAAACAAGGAGTCTATGTTGTCTGCCAAAAACAAACAATTTTCCAAGGACATTGTGCATCTCATAACCAATTATAATTCTCGATGGAAGGAACTGATGGTAAGCATAATAAATCTATACACGATATGCTTGTACACAATCATCATTTGTCCACATCTTCCTCTAGATATTTGTTTAATTCAAGGGGTCCAAAATGGGGCTCATGGTCTTGTGGTAATTGCACTGCGTGTAAATATATCTGCAAAACTGAAGTCTTTTTGGATAGTGACTATGTACCTTTAAAATCCTTCACTTTATCAACTTCAAGACCTCCCATGCAATCTATTTGGCTTCATGTCCATGCAGTCTTAATTATGTGGACAAGACACCCTTGTGAATTGAGGGTACGCATCCTTGAACATATCAGGGATATTAAAGCTGGGGAGAAAATACCCTTGGGACAGTGAGGCGGAGGAGGTATTCTCCTTCCAGGGAGAATATCTGACCTTTAATCCTACCCCCAATATTCGTAGCACCTTTAAAGAGTTAACGGCTTGCTATAACCAATATTTGAAATCCTGGTGGGAAATTAAAGGGTTAGAGAACAATATTAAAAACAGTATTGTACTAAAGGGACTACTTATTAATATAAATCCATCTCCGAGGGCAAGTAGCAAAGAGCTATTGAAAGCTTTGTGCAGAATCCATAGCATCCTCTTTGAGGTTTATGGGCTTGTTATTTGTGGAGGAGAGGAAGTTATTTAAGGAATCAGAAAAAGCCCTGAATGGTTTAATTGAAAAAACTCTTGGTTTTAAGTCTAACCCGGAATTCAACAAGAAAGCATTCTACAAGGTGATATAGAGAGGTACCAAAACCAATTAAAATCCAGGAAACATACCCAATTTCAGAGAGACCATAGTAAGTTTTAAGCTGAAAAAGCCTACAACTTTTCTGACAAAACTACTAAAAACATTCCCCAAGTGTTGTCATCTGAGACTGACCTGTCGGACTCTGAGGGAGTTAAAAGGAAATTTAGATCTAGAAATAGAGGAGGAGGTGGCAAAAATAGAAGAGGAGGATGGTGGGACCAGAGGGAAGGATGGGGACCAGCTGTGAGACCCAGGAGCAACAAAAGGGTCAATATGCTGGTAGAAGGTGGAGGAGCATTTGGTGGTGCAACATCCTCTATGGCTTCGTCCTCATCTTCCTCGTCTTTTTTACGCCAACAAGCACCCAACAACCTCCTCAACAAAGGTCAAGTATAACAGGGTCTGACTGTACAGGACAGATTGTGAATTTGAGTCAACAGTCCTTCTCAAAAGAGGAGTTTCAACTGTTGTCAAAGGGGCTTTCTTTTGTGCCCATGACACTGTTTAATCTGTTCTCTTGGGTAAAGTGTGGCGCGCCTGAGGCTTCCATCGCCACAGAGATATTGCACTACCACAGGTGGCGTCACGAATCTTATATAAACTTTAACACTATCATCATACCCAATATCCTGCACCGCATCTACAACACCATAGACTTCACCAAGAACAAAAAGTTGCCTCGGGGTACCCGCTCTACCTGTGGAGAGCAAGAAACACCTTAGCTGCCATAACATCAGCCCTGGAGGTCCCTTCCAGCAGCTGCGGCTCCATAGCTGCAAACTACCACAGGTGGCGTCACGAATCTTATATAAACTTTAACACTATCATCATACCCAATACCGCCACATTAACTGACTCCACCAGGGTCACGGAGTCGGGCCCTGCCACCGCTGACTACCCCGGACTAGTCCGGCCCGACACCGAGTCACCTAAGGCCCTGGGGTGGGCGACTCACTTTCTGGCGTCACGAACAGAATGTGAACAAGACCAGTTAACACGGGTGACATGTGCCTTAAAGAACTGTGCTAAGGAGACTGTGTTTTACTGTGTGAAAATTGCCGCCGCCATTAAAATTGCTAAGTGCGGGAAGAAGAGGGGCGTGCCTGAAGAAAGAGTGCAAAGATAATCCCTGCCCTCTCCCTGCTCAGAGAAGGATTGAAAAATGGCGCAAAAAGAGACTGAAAGTCTGGCAAAGTGACCTTAGATGGCAGACCAGAATACTGCCAGAATGTACTGGATCATAGGCGGAGGGATGCCGGCCGTTGGTGGGCTGGGTGCCAGCTTGGCACCAAGCGCTGGTACAGACCCCTGCCTCGCCTCCAGAGTGGAGAAGGGTGCAGCCGAGCAGTGTGGTCGAGTACTCGAGTGGAGTGGACGCCAGTGAAAACCGGGAAGGCAGAATGGCGGAGTACTGGCAAGCAGGCACCCCGGGAAAGAGGAGCGCTGACTCGGAGCTGAACATTATGCGGATAGAAGTGGAGCTGCTAACCCGGCGGTTAAGCAAACTCCAGGCGGAGATCGAGAGCCGGACAGACGAGGCGGAGATCGAGAGCCGGACAGACGAGGAGGAATCGAGACGCGACAGCAAGAGCCAGGCGGCGTCTGAAGTGGAGAGCCGACAGGTCCAAGCAGCCGCGACCGACCCGGGTAAGGGAGACGTCACCCCCACCCGGCCGAACCCAGGGCACTGCAAACCGCCGATGCCCGGCCAGCCTGCAGGCCTGCAGGAGGCTACCACTGACCCCGCCACCGCAGGTCCCCGTGCCGAAGATGGCGTCCTCGACAGCATGGACCCCGACCAACTAGTGGGTCCCTTGCCCAGCCCTCCCACCGGCGTACCTGGTGCGTCCTTGCCCGGGGTGGAATGGGACGCTGCACAGGTCCGCGATTGGAGACTGGTTAGTCCTATGCTGCCTGTTTCGACCCCGCTCGCCACAAGAATGGCATGCGAGCGGCAGCTCGAGCAGTATCGCTATGAGAGAGAACACCAGGAGGAGAAAAGGAGGATCAAGGAGACTGCAAACCTGGCCTCAAAAGAGAGGATCAGTAGATCCCGCAAAGCGAGCCATGGCCCGGTCAGGAGGGGCCAAGTACTAGACTTTGATCTAGAACGGGGCTCGGGTTTTATTCGGGAACCCGGCCTGGGGAAGGATATCTTTGTGTCCCGCAGGGACATAGAGGAGCACTTGGAAACAGGCCACCCAGGGCGCGATGTCCAGCCTGGCGACCTGGTGGAATACACGTGGCTAATGGGAAACTGAGGGTGGTACGCCCTGGACGTACATATACTCCGCGAGGAAACAGCCCCAGTGAAACCTGCTTGCTGAAGCCCCACCCCAGTCAGCACCCATGACCAGCAAACACAGACTCTGCTGACCGCTGCCTAACTGCTGTCAAGAGCAGAACCGGAGCAGCATCTCTACCTGTAAGAAGAATCAACTAACTGTAAATAGCCCTTTTGCCCCTCATTCTTTGCGAAGATGTCCCCTCTGCACCGCCCCTCCCCCTATTCTTTTTGAAGATGTCACACCCTTCCTGAATTTCTGCCCCTCATTCTTTTTGAAGAAGTCCCTATCCCCCCCCCCCTCACTGTTTATGTTGTACCGGGCCACTGGACTTTAAGTGGCCGGTATGTAGCATGTTAATAATATGTTGATAAGTAACCAAGCCACTGGACATTAGGTGGCTGATAAATTATAGTTTGATGGCCAACTGGGCCACTGGACTATGTGTGGCCAGGACTTTAAAATGTAAATAGTTGCACCAATTGTGCCCCCTACCAGAATTACGGTGGGATTGCTTTTTGAGGAAAAATTGAGCATTTGGACTGTAAAGTGAACATAAAAACTCTAAAGTTTTATTTTATATATGTTTTCAACGTTCAAGTAAAGTGCCTCCCATAAAGGGATGAGAAGTTATTGTTTACCAGTTAAAATGCATAAAAATTTTTTTGCAGTTAACACCATTGTACTTTTGTTTCAGCCCGCGGACGTGCTGGGATTTGCTGTGGGGGAGTGTGGGGCATCTGACGCTTCCGTCGCCACAGAGATATTGCACCTCAGCCAGAGGTGTGATGTCCCATCCTGGGTAAGAATGAGGTCATATGCCGGTCCACAGACTAAACTTGCACACACCAATTGGTAGGCATACACTGGGTCAGGGATAGTGGCAGCAACTCCCATAGATGTATTCATGGGGCTATAAGTCCCATTTCTGTTCCCAATAGTGTGGGTGGGGCCTAGTCAGTGGGTGTGTGGGAGGAGTCAGAAAGGGAGAGTAGATGATGGAACCAGGAAGTTCAAGTCAGCCTAGTCTGTCAGGAGGAGAGGGAGGTAGTTACCTCAGGAGAAAGTGACAGAAGGAAGCTCCTGGTGGAGATCCTGGGGTCTAGTTGGGCCCAGGTGACACCTAAAGAAAGAAAGGATTCCAGGGCTACGGAAGGGCATATTGGCTCGTGGCCTGTTCCACAGGAAGATCGAGTGGAGGGATCTGGCTGCATTCGGGGATGGTCCCCAGACAGAGGGAAGAAAGACAATTCCTCAAAAGTAACACCGAAGGCCTGGGGTGGTTGCAAGCGCCCAGGGCCACAACCTGCCACAGATCCCCTGTGAAGTGGGCAAGATACAACTGCGGTTAGCCTCCTTTGTTCAGGCCCTGTGGTGGAGGCCAAGACCAGCTCAGCCACAACGGTCAAGGCTAGGAAGACAGTCAGGAAAGAGACACAGGAGGGGTGCACCGGCATTGATCTCTGGACTACCCGGGATCGGCGGAGGCACCTGACAGTGGATCCCAGCATACTGTGGGTAACCGGACAACTGCCGAACTGAGACTAACAGTGAGTAAAGACCTTAACTGCAAGCCCTGTGTTGTCTGTTTTATCCTGCACCGCATCTACAACACCATAGACTTTACCAAGCACTATAAGCTGCCCCAGGGTACCCGCTCTACCTGTGGAAAGCAAAAAACACCTTAGCTGCCATAACATCAGCCTCGGAGGTCCCTTCCAGCAGCTGCGGCACCACAGGTGGCGTCACGAATCTTATATAAACTTTATCATTATCATCACCCCCAATAACGCCACATTAACTAACTCCACCAGGGTCACGGAGACGGGCCCCGCCACCGCTGACTACCCCGGACTAGTCCGGCCCGACACCGAGTCACCTAAGGCCCTGGGGTGGGCGAGTCAAAAAGATCTGAATTTGTTTTGTCGCAAATTAAAATGGAAAAAGTTTTTTAAGTCTAACAACAGAGAGCAATGTCTGGCTCTGGGAGTGGAAGAAAAGGACATGGAGATATTTGGTGATCTGTTAGGTCTTGTGAATGATGAAGTACCGGAATTGGGAAAGGGTCCCTTTACCGACCTAAAAAGGAAGAACACCAAGATGCCCCCATCTGGAGACTATGGGAATATTGATTTATTTTTACAACTAGTCGAAAAGGATCTTAGAAAAGTTTTAAGCCTCATAATGGAAGTATATCCCTTAATCTTAACCAGCCAGAATGGGAAGCCTTGACTAGTCTTGAAAGAAATAAGAATATTGTCCTCAAATCCTAGGACAAAGGGGGCAATATTGTCATTCTGGACCATGGGGACTATAATTCTATGTGTATGAGAATCTTGAATGATGTAGATAACTATAAGATCCTTAAGACTGACCCAACTGATCGGTTTCATGAGAATATAGTTGTGTTATTGGACAGTGGTTTGGATAGCGGTTTGATCTCAGCCTAGGAGCATAAATTTTTGGTCCCCAGACATCCAGTGGTACCTACCTTGTATGCACTCCCTAAACTGCATAAGGGGGTGGTACCACTGAAGGGGAGACCAATTGTGTCCGGAATAGGCTCATTTGGCCAAAATATTGGTATTTATGTCGATAAGATTTTAAGGCCGTTCGTTGTGTCGATCTCCACGTACTTAAGAGATACATCAGACCTCTTATTGAAATTGGAGGCAATGACGGTAGACCAGGGGGCCTTTTTGGCGTCGATCGATGTGGAGGCCCTTTACAGTAGTATCATCATCCATGAGAAAGGGCTTCAAGCCGTTCAATACTACTTATCTGGAAGGGCCACACATTTTGATCGACACAATGAGTTTGTCCTTGGTCTACTGTCATTCATCCTGCACCACAATTATTTCCTATACGGCGTTAAGTACTTCCACTAACTCAGGGGGACTGCTATGGGTTGCTCTTGTGCGCCCAGTTATGCAAATCTCTTCATGGGTTGGTGGGAGGAAACCTTCGTGTTCTCAGGGGAAGGTAAGTGGTAGCAGGATAAGATAAGTACGTGGCATTGATACATAGACGATGTTCTGATTATTTGGACGGGTACCAAGGATGAATTTGTTAGACTGGTCGATGAGCTGGGTGTGAACAATTTTAACCTGAGGTTCACGTATGAGATTAATCAGCAAAAAATATCATTCCTAGACCTATTAATTTCATTAGACGAAAGGGGATCCATTCACACAACTATATTCAGGAAACCAACATCAACTAACAGTTTACTCCGTTGGGAGAGTCACCATCCATTGACCCCTTCGGAAAGGTATTCTGAAGGGACAATATCTCAGAGCCAGACGTAACTGCTCCGGAATAAACTCATTTAGACTTGAGGCTTTCAATTTGCGGAGAAGATTTAGGGACAGGGGGTATCCGGAGGTGACCCTTAACGGGGCCTTCCGAAATACCCTTGAAAAACAGAGATTCCTTATTAATCCCAGCGGAAAAAAGTATTGGACCTGAGGAGATCAGAGTGATCGGTACATATAATGTGCAGGTAGAACAGATTTTCAGCATTTTGAGGAGATATTGGGGCATTCTGACTGCGGATGAACTAATAGGAGAAGGAAAGGCAGGTCGCTAGCTGATCGGTTAGTACATAGCCACTACAAGAAACCAACACCGGAGGGAACATGGCTAGACCGTAAGGTATGTAGCACTTTTAAGTGTGGCAGATGCCACTTCTGTAGTTGGATTAACATTTTGAAATTTTCGGTCAGCGTAGTGACGGGTGTAAAATATTTTCTGAGGGATTTTGCGAATTGCCTTACACGTGGGGTTGTATATATGGCAATATGATATGTACATGCCCAAAAAATTACGTGGGGAAAACGCAACGCGAGTTGCGGAGACGCATAGGAGATCATCTGGGGGACATCCTCCATAAATGGGATACCCCAATTTCTCGCCATATTAAGGAAATTCATGGAGGAGATGAGAGGGTTCTTAAATTTGAGGTCCTTGAAGTAATTACACAAAATGAAAGAGGTTGTAATTGGGACAATAAGATCCTTAGGAAAGAAACGGAATGGATTTTCCGCATGGATTCTGTAAAACCGAATGGTCTCAATGAAAATTTGACCTATGGGTGTTTCCTGGATTAAGATATTGGAGATGGGATTTTCTTGGGTTAATAAAGGGTGTTTACTTTAAAAATCACTATAGGGGAATTGATCCTTCCCTGGTTGTTTTAGGTTGGGGTCCAGTGATATTGAATAAAGCTAGAGCTGGTCAGATCTAAAGATGATTTGTACCTGTTTGAGCCCTTTTTTTAAAAAATAATAGGCTCTATCTTAAGTTTTAAACAAGCTAATGACTGTCAATTTTCTATGGTAAAAGGGATGTTAATAGCAAAATTGATAAGGTGGGATGTATCCTCATAACAATACTAGTGATAAATCCTCTTCTTAGCCCAATTTCTCAAGTCTTTTTGCCTATTTTGTTATAGCCCTGATGTACACGCCCCCACTTTATGGAGAGTGTATATATATTTGAAATATTTATCAGCATTGTTCTGAACATAAGTGTTATCATACAAAGAGCAATTATTGTCAATCTTTTGAATATATATATACTTTGGAGCTGTATCTTTTTGCTCCTCTATATTGGATTTGCATCCTAAATGTCTCAAGTATTATTAATGGTGGCTAATATAACTGGCTTTCTCTCTGAACATATGTGTGTTTAATGAAGGAGTTTTTATATGTGCAGGAATACCAGCTAGTTAAGTACAAAGGGTAATCTATGTTTACTCGCAGTGGTATTTACCCAGTTGCGTTTATCCCCTAACCTTATATAGGCGTGTCTCTATCTTTATGTCAGTTTGCGTTACCTTTGAGGACGGTTTATGTGATTTACGTTGCCTCTGTGCGTACATACTCTTTCGGCATAATTTAACGCATGCACAGCAGCTCCTAGCGCTGCATCATGAGGACTTACGTCCTCTGCTTAACAAACGCTAGTGGTTACGCAGGTGACGTAGCGTGGTTCATGCGCAGTAGCGCCGGATGCTGGGCTGTGTGAGGCCGGAAATTGGGCGGCGTCTTTTCATGCTTAAATACCGAGCTCTAGCTGGGAATTGTTGTGCCGCCGTTTTTGAAATTTCTCATCTGGTGAGAACATGGCATTTTGCCAGTCCACGTGTCGGAAGGGATTTTGAGCCCATGGAACATTCATTTATCGGGTCCTTTTTTGGAGTATATCTGAGGTGGTTAGGGTGAGTAAACATATGATATCTAACTATGAAAAATGTCTCTTTGGAACATTTTTGGGTGGTGTTTGTATAGTAAAAAGGCTTTCAATATTTGAGGAGGTCTCCATACTAATAGAAAAGATGTAACTAAGGCGAATCACCTATTAATTATCTGAGGCTATTTTTTTCTAAGGAGGACTAATTCCCCACTGTGCCCTGATACTATGGGATTGATAATTGATCCGTTTTGATGTTGTGCATATGTTACATTTATGATCTCTGAAGTATAACGCCTCTTGTGTTGGGAAATGAGTAATTTATACTAAGAGATTCTATATTTCTCTCCCTCCCTCTAGACCCTTACTGAATTTTGGCATAACTCATGGATTTTATCAATAAACTCTCCTGATGAACCCCTTGTTTCCATTTTACAAGGGGGGAAACGCGTCGAGGTGAAGGTTATACTTGATATATAAAGCTATCAATCAAGCACAGTATGTCTGGTTTGAATACTGCAAATGGAAGTTTGGATATATTATATTCTTAAAACCCACTGGGTCCACGAAGATTGATGAAATATCCTCTAAATATGGAATTTTCAGTGGATATGTGATATGTGGTTCATCTATCAAGAATACGGATATCGTATATCCATACTAAGGAATATCTCTGTCATTGGACTTTTTGTTATTTTTCTGTATTTTGTTTTTTTGGTTGCTAAAATATCTAAACTAACAGTTCAGATGATGGTTTTATACCGACATAATGTCTCTGTTCTGTTGGTAATGACCGGGTAAGCATTCCACTATGCACATATATTGGGAGGGTAATCCTTGGCACCTTTTTTGACTAATCTCCACTAATATTTTAAACACCAATGTGATTGATGATTTGTGGATATTGAGGAATATCAATATGGTTTGTTAAGGGTGGCCTCTTTTTTCTGTTATAATTTTTTATCTGAGGTATTGGAAACTGGGTTGGTTACGGGAGCCAAAAATTGAGACAGCTTAAGGGCCTATCTGTTTCCATGGTTGGCTTTGAAACAATAATAACAAACAATAAAAGTATGGTTGGGCAACTGAGACTATGGTTATTAGCTATAATTGCCTAAAATAACAAAACTCTTTTTGCTCTATACCCTCTTCCTTCCTTCCTTCTGTCTTTTTTTCTAATTACTGAATTCCATATCACCTGATCTGTGATTATGAAATTTAGGCGATATATGGGGTTGGTGGAGGAAATGCTATAATGCTAATATGTGTTTGCATATTTTGACATTTATGATAATCCAGTTGTGATACTCTCTACAGCTCTACCCTCACCTACTGTATCCTCACCTATCCCTTGTAGACTGTGAGCCCTCGCGGCAGGGACCTCTCTCCTCCTGTACCTGTTTGTGTCTTGTATTGTTTATGATTATAGTACTTGTCCCTATTATGTATACCCATTTCACATGTAAAGCGCCATGGAATTGATGGCGCTATAATAAATAATAATAATAATAACTGTCGTCTGTCTATGGGTGAAATTTTAGCTTCATTAAATAAAGGTTATTTTTTATAAAAAGTTGGGGTAAATTTTTTTTTTTTTTTTTAGAAACTGGGGAGAAAATACCAAATATCAGGTTGATGCTATTGCCAAATTGAAACCACTAGCCCAACAATTTCGGGATTTTCACCCTAAGCATGGCATCATCTTAAGTTCAGGGAAATCAACCGATTACACTTGTGAAATTGAGGAGGCTACTCTTTTAAAAAATGGAGTCAACTGGAGTATAAATGGATAACACCACTCAGGAAGCATGAAACCTAAGAGTTTGAATGACCAATGGGGTTTTTCTAGTTTGCTTTAATTTTCACCTTTCTTTCCCCCCCCCTGTATCTTGTACATGAATTATTAATCACCCTCTTCCTTGTTTTGCGGTTTTTCCTTTTCTCAGGTTTCTTTCCTTTGAATATTATGTGGCTAGTGGCTGTCCTATTTCCTCTATGTATGGTTATTGATTTATTGTTTTTCTCCTTTCTATCATGTCTGCTGATGTTTTTTATTGACGCTTTCTGGTGCACATTCGGTCTTTTTCCTGAATCTTCTATATAATATACATGTTTCTTTACCCCTTGGTGTCCTATTCTTTTTTTAATATTATGTGGCTATCTGCTGGTCTAACATCTCTGAGCATGCTCATTTATTCTTTGTCTTCTCTATCATAGCTGCTAGTGTTCAGGCTTCTTGCTCTGCACATGTATTGTGCGCATTCAGGCTCTTTCGTGAATGTGATATATAAACTAATTGTCATTCTCTCCTCTGTCTTTTGATCTCCCCTTCTCCCTGGTGTTCGTTTTTAATACTATTTGGCTATTTTCTGGCCTTGTGCCTTTGTGCATGCTCATTCATTCTCCCCCTTTGCTATCATGGCTGCGCGTCTAGATTTGCTGTTTTGCGCATGCACCGTGCGCTTTTCTTCTCTATCTCTTACCGATGGTGACCCCTGACTATTGATGTGTGCGTTATGTGGAAGCCCACAGTGCGCCTGCATGTATGCCCTGTTTGGTATTTGTCCTAGGAGCACTATAATGTTATTTTTGTGCACCAGTGCTATTGCGCATATCCTTTCCACTTTCATTATGGCTGCTGGTGGTATTGTGCACTGCTCTGTGCATGTGCTGGGTGCTCTGTGCATGTGCTGGGTGCTCTCCTGGGTTGGTTGCTTGCCAAGCCTCGTTAGTGGCGACACTTTCGCCCCTGGTGAGCACGCTGTGGGCTTGCCGATGGCAGGGATGGCACCTATGTGTGCTCAGGTGTGGCACCCGGTAGGAAAACACCCCCATTTATCTGTTCATTAGTGGCAGATGTTTTACATTTATTTAAATCTGCATCCTTCCTTCACAACTCACTATCTGACGAAGCTGTAGCGAAACGGCCGTTGGAGTGGTGTGGGAGTTTGTAGTCTGCCATCTTGGATTAACTATTTCTTCTCGTACCTGGGACTTTGTGCCTGCTAGGCCTATTACTAGTGGGTCTTGTTTGTGCACTAAGTACATGTGGTGTTAGGTCCACAATTTTTGCAAGGGCTAATTTGTGCATTTATAATATATACATTGTGTATTTTTAATCTTATTCCTTGCATTCACTGCAGATTGCTAATTCTGAGATGCACATATGAGGATTGATATTATTTTGCATTTACCTGTGCAGACCCATACCCCTCCACCCTGTTTTTTCTATGTATGTTTTTATTGGCACTTTGGGGTGTCATGTCTCACGTGTGGTTTTTATTTACATGTTTTTTGTATTGTAACACCTTTTAGTGTTAAATTCAATAAAATGCAAATTTGTATTTGTATGATTGTGTAATTGCCCATTTATGGATACTCTTATAAGTGTATAAAATAAAGTGTGCTCTATATGGAATACTTCCCCCAACCACTATATTCAGTCTGACCAGATTTATTGGCCTAATATAAAGTATGCATATTTTTTTCAGGTTGAGTATCCCAGTGTGGCTCATGGTGTTCAACCACAATCATCTTAATTTTCAATGATAAACTACAAAAACATATTTTATTTTACATAGGATACATAACTTGCAACCTTGTCAATGGAATATCCAGGACTTTAAAATAAAATAAAAGTGCTTAAGCACTAACAGGAAGGTAGATTCTTCTTACCTGCCTGCTGTGCTTCACACTGTTCTTCTGATGGCGATTCTGTAGATTAAGATGGCTTTGCGACAACACAACGGTGGCTTGTCTTCTGCCATGCTCTGTAGGCAGTAGAATAGGATTTATGGCACATTTGCTGAATTATGGGTGCTCAAGAAGGGTTCAAACCCGTCACTAGATGCTCTGTAGGCATGGGTGTCACTGCCAACATTATGCTGATTGACAGCCAGTTCCTCCCGTTAGGCAGTGGGTAATCAGCTGAATCCCCTTGACGTCGGCTCTCTTGCCACCCTTCCTCCCCCGTCTACAGAGCAGGGCTGAAAAGAAACCTCCGCTATGTTGCTCTGGCAGGAGCGATGACGATGAATAGTGCCGAGCACAACAGGCATATATGACAATAAACCCTTTAAAGGTAATCAGACATGTACTTAAAGGCTGGAACTTTATTTAGGTGGATAGGTGCAGGGCGGCACAAACAAGTGTGGAAGTAGGCAAAGGATCTTATCAGACTGCTAACAGGTCATAAATAATCAATACATAAATTGGGCAGTAATTACATGTAAACTGATATATATGTATACAATCAGGTAGTCAACAGTCCACCAGGAAAGCTGCATAAAATATGATTTAGTACAAGTAGGTCACAAACCAAAAAACCTCCTGTATGGATCATGGCAATCACATATAGTGTATATATAGAGAACAATCAGATTCAAGAGGATTGCACAAGGTTTAAGTGGAGGAGTACGGAAGGGACCCAAATGCCAAAATACCAGAGGGACAATAGATAATTAGACAATGCAGCTATTACCTGGAGAAGTATGGAGACCAAGCAGAGCCTGCGTCCAACCCGACGGCCGTTTCGGCTGTGAAGCCTTCGTCAGGGGGCGTGGTACAGTGAAGGGAAGTGTGGCTTAAAAAAGGGGCGTCCGCCAATCAATGTGGATCACAATAAAACAGCGTGACCATGACGCGCGCAATGTCCAGGGCAACCAGGGACGCTCGTCGTGCGCCGCGCCGCCTCCCGCCCGACACTTCCGGTCACATGACCACCATGTGTGCGCATCACATGGCGGTCACGTGAGCGGACGTCAGGCAGGGTGATTCGGCGCGGTGCCGCGACCACGTCCCGGCGCCAACGGCACGCACGCGCACGCATCAGCCGGAGATATAAGAAATATTAGGGAATAGGAATAGTATATGACCAAGATATAACACTATGGGATATACCATGATACCATATAGGGGGTGGAAATACTCATATAGGTTAAAATGCCGTCACATGAAATATTGTATTATACATTAGTATTCCACATTATTTAGGAGTTATAGCTCAAGCAATATATCATATCAAGATATAAGAATAAGACAGCAAATAGATGGTAATATCCCACAAAGTAATTACAAAAGGACATATAACAAAATGTCAAAAAGCCAATCATTGGAGAAGGTTGTTATAGAAAACCACGGTGTTACAGATCCTTTGCCTACTTCCACACTTGTTTGTGCCGCCCTGCACCTATCCACCTAAATAAAGTTTTTTCACTTTTGTATCCTGGACTCTGGTCGTAAATTTCTCCTGTTTGCATTTAAGTACAAACGACTTGTCCTAGTCCCCATCCAGGTGTTGTGATCACTATGGTTTCACTATATTGTCACATATTTTCCTGGTAAATCATGGAGTGGCTGTGGCTTTTCCTGTATGTACTTAAAGGCTGTTTTGATTAAGATATCTGTTTAATGTACCGGTAAATAGGGTTTAAATGCACCTGTGGTTTGGGGTAACAAATTAAGTTATATTCTCTCTGCAGTCGCTTGTTTTCATCGGGGAGGTGCAGGTAACTCTTACTATCATTGCTCAATACACATTGAACACTGCTATCCCCTGCACATTGCTTGGTAGCGAATGTATATACACAGTGGGCTGTCATCAATATGCTGGGAGCGATTATAGCGCTCTCACAACGTAACCTGTCTTCTGATTCTTAAATAAACCGCAGACAGCAACACTCAAAACCCGGCTGCACAATTGCATTGTGGCACTCTGGAGGTGTTTCAAAGAACAATGATCATAAAGAGGTTATGCCACATTTGATTGACAAGCCTCTTCTAGGCAGGCAGCTACTGTAGCAGCACTCCATTTTCTCAGAAAATGCCGGAGCATTTCCTAGTAAAATATATCTGGCTGTAATTCTGCAGCCAGTTTAGGATTCATGAATCAGGTGACTAGCTCCCTTTTCAGGCTAAGGTCACACTACAGTATAAAAGTCTTTCCCATTCTCTTCCAGACATTTGTGACAGTTGTCATTCGTGTGCAGTACCATCAGGTTTTTACTCAGCAGCTATTAATCATTTACCGTTTCCTATGCTAAAGGATTGTAATGTATCTGTAAGAACCAGATCATGTATTGTACCACCCGATCTTTTTCTACCTTTCCCCAGACTTCAATGGAAGAGTCTAATCTAATTTCAGACTAAAATCGCAGCATGCCAAAATTAGCTTCACATACAGATTGGGTCAGTGAAAAAAAAATCAGCCATCAGCACTGTCCCATTGAATAACATTGGTCCGTGTGCTGTCTGATAAAAACCTGGCTAGGACTACTGATTTATATGGTGGTGTGAGTGAGCAAAGATGTGAATTATCTGCAGATCACTACTATATATGCAGTAAAATATTGTTTCTAGAGATATTTTTCCTTTATTCAAAGTAATTAAAGTATAACTATATGTTATACAGTAAAAAAATTAAATGTAAATGACCTATATTTTATTTTTCTACCAGACAGATATCTTCGACTATCAGCATATAGAATTTTCACAAGCATGACATACTTTTTTTTGGGAGAACATCATTTACCCATTCCTTCATGTGCAATGAATAAAATAAGGGATAATATCCAGACACTGAAGCGGAGTACAATGGTTTTAAAGGGTATCCCCAACATTGCACAGGTCCCCTACCCACACATTTACATTTTTAATAATATTTTTGAGGAGAGTTAAAATTAAAGGGTTTGTCTACTGCTTTTACATTGATGGCCTATCCTTAAAAAAGGTCATCAATGTCAGATCGGCTAGAGTCTGACACATTGCCAATCAGCTGCTCTTGCTGCCAGTGGGGGCTACAGGCAGTGCTCAGTTCCGTAGCTGCTCCGTCTTCTGATAGTGGCTGCGGCCGGGTACTGCACATCTGCCTCCTATTCAGATCAATAGGAGGCAGATGTGCACTAACCGGCAGCGGCCACTATCAGAAAACAGGACAGCTAATGAACTGAGCATTTATTTGCAGCCGCCGCTGGCACTGAGAACAAAGTGCGGGTGGCCCATCTGATATTGATGACCTATACTAAGGATAGGCCATCAGAGTAAAAGCAGGGGACAACCTCTTTCATTTTGAAGTCACAGAGTGCATGGTCACTGGGGAACAATTTGAAAAAAAATTTCTGTTGAGTTAGGTTTTTGAGCTGATTTACACTAAAATTGGCATGCTGATTCCAAAAATGTAGTCAGATTTTTTCTATCACGTCAAGTTTTTCCTCCTCAACTTACCTGCCATAGAAGCACAATTGCACTGACTTCTGTAATAAGACTTGTTATCTGAGTACAATTCGACTCATATAGAGCTACGTGGCAACTTGTAAGAGTAGTCACAACTGAGACAGTGTGGTGAGAGGTGTGTGCAGGTCACATGTTCATATTTGTACTATTTAAAAAAAAACAACACTTTTTAGGTACAGTAGTTTACATATTTTTGAGAAGACAAAAATCATATAGTTTAAAAACTTGACGTGATAGAGAAAAACTGAGATCATTTCTGGATTCAGCATCCAAAAATTAATTAAGAACAGTTGTATGACCTAACTCCTAAAAAATTGCGTTCCCCAGTGAAATAGTTTACACTCATTTAAACAGAATGTTTTCAGATTAATTGGATACTAGATGTACTACCCAGCTTCGCCCGGGTTAATAACTGTTGTTAACAAAATAGGATGTATTAATAAAAATGTATTCTGCACACAAAAACCACAAAACAAATAGAAATGTAATTATTAAAAGGCAAAAACTAAGCTAATAAAAGCATTTTACAACATATATTTCAACACCACAGATATTCCACACAGATTTAACTAAATTGGCCAAGTAATGTGCTCCGTCTGTCTTTTTCAAGGTCCGTCTTTCCAGGTCTGTCTCTTTCCCCGTCTCTCTTTCCCCGTCTGCCTGTCTCTGTCTGTCTCTTTTTTTGTCTGTCTCTACTCCCAGTTTCTTTCTAGGTCTGTCTCTTTCCCAGGTCTGTCTCTTTCTCCGTCTGTCTCCTCGTCTCTTTGTCTGTGTCTTTTCCTGTCTGTCTCTTTCCATGTCTGCCTGTCTCTGTCTGTCTCTTTCCTTGTCTGTCTCCATTTCTCTGTCTCTTTCCCAGTCTGTCTCTATCAAGGTCTGTGTCTTTCCTCATCTATCTTTGTCTGTCTCTCTGGCTGTCTCCTCTTTCCCTGTCTAACTGTCTCTGTCCCTATCTGCATGTCTGTCTGTCTCTTTCCCCATCTGTCTCTTTCCAGGTCTGTCTCTTTCCAGGTCTGTCTCTTTCCAGGTTAGTCTCTTTCCAGGTCTGTCTCTTTCCAGGTCTGTCTCTTTCCAGGTCTGTCTCTTTCCAGGTCTGTCTCTGTCTGTCTCTTTCCCTGTCTGTCTCTGTCTGTCTCTTTCACCATCTGTCTCTTTCACCGTTTGTCTCTGTCTGTCTCTTTCCAGGTCTGTCTCTGTCTGTCTCTTTCCAGGTCTGTCTCTGTCTGTCTCTTTCCCCGTCTGTCTGTCTATCTCTTTCACCGTTTGTCTCTGTCTGTCTCTTTCCCTGTCTGTCTCTATCTCTGTCTCTTTCCCTGTCTGTCTTTATCTCTCTGTCTCTTTTCCTATCTGTCTCTCTGTCTGTCTCTGTCTGTCTCTCTCTATCCGTCTCCCCATTGACATCTTATTACCTCACATATAAGCTTCTTATACTATGAAAATCTTTTGTTCCTATAGTAACCAATCACAGCTCCTACTAATAACCTGTAGTTCCAGGCTCCATTTACTTTAATGGAGGCATGTTTTTTGGAGAGTAACTGTAAAGCGCGGGGATAAATTTGCCTGTCAAAACATAGTCTACGACGTTCCCTGGGTCACATGAGGTGTCTGAGCAAAATTTCATGATTGTAAATGCGACGGTGCGGATACACTTTTCGTTTCACTTTTTCCCCATTATGTAGATAGGGGCAAAATTGATTGGTAAATTGGAACGCGCAGGGTTAAAATTTAGCCTCACAACATAACCTATGATGCTCTCAAAGTCTAGACATGTGAGTGTGCAAAATTTTGTGGCTGTAGCTGCGACGGTGCAGATGCCAATTCCGGACATACATACACACATACATACATTACATAGATACATACATTACATACATACATACACACATTCAGCTTTATATATTATATTTAAAGAACTGAATGTCCCAAATTCCTTAAAAGATATGTAGCATGCGTACATACTGTTAGAATTTATTAATAATGTTATTTGTTTAATAATTTATTTAAAGTTTTAATTATTTGTTTAAAATATTTAAATTATATGTTCCTGTTATTCTAATTTTTTGTTAAACTAAAAGCAAAATCTGAAATATGTACTTGACTGGCCTTATTAATTATACCTGTTTATGGAAATATTCATTGTTGTAATAAGTATCAGCAAGTGTAAAAAAATACAAAAAGAAACAATATTTTTATTTAAACATAAAATATTTAGTACAAAAGCAAAGATAACTCTAAAGTTAACCCCTTAACGACCCTGGGTACGTCATGGATCGTGTGCCGTTAAGCCCCGCCCCCTGCTGTGGACAGGCGGCGATCCGCGCACATATCAGCTGTTTTCAACAGCTGACATGTGTGCCTGCTAGCCACGGGTGGAATCATTTACACCCGCGGCCATTAACCCTTTACATCTCACTGCCAAAATCTGGCAGCGATATGTATATGCGCGCCACCATGACAGTCACTTACCCCGCCCCCACCGGAAGTCACGTGACACGATCACGAGACTTTTGGTGGTTACCATGGTAGCACACGGTCATGTGATGACGCCTGTAGCTAACATGACTCACTTCCTCTCAATGCCGGAATACAGCTGGCACTGAAAGTAAAGCACCAAATCTGCAGTTCTCAGCTCTGTAGCTGAGATCTTCTGATCGCTATAGCCCCCTAGGGGGACTAGTAAAATAAAAAAAAAAATAAGAAAAAAAGTTTTAAAAAATTAAAAAAAAATAAAAAAACCTAAAAGTTCAAATCACCCCCCTTTCACCCCATTGAAAATTAAAGGGTTAAAAAAATAAAAAATATACACATATTTGGTATCGCCGTGTTCAGAAATGCCCGATCTATCAAAATATAAAATCAATTCATCTGATCAGTAAATGGCATAGCGGCAAAAAAATTCCAAACGCCAAAATTACGTTTTTTGGTCGCCGCAAATTTTGCGCAAAATGCAATAACAGGCGATCAAAACGTAGCATCTGCGCTGAAATTAAACCGTTAAAAACGTCAAGTCGAGACGCAAAATATAAGCCATCATTGAGCCTCAGATCCCGAAAAATGAGAACGCTACGGGTTTTGGAAAATGGCGCAAAACGTGTGCCACTTTTTTTGGACAAGCTTGTGAATTTTTTTTTAACCCCTTAGACACAAGTAAACCTATACATGTTTGGTGTCTACAAACTCGCACTGACCTGAGGCATCACACAGATACATCAGTTTTACCATATAGTGAACACAGTGAATAAAATATCCCAAACACTATTGTACGATCACACTTTTTTTTTGCAATTTTTCCGCACTTGGATTTTTTTTGCCGTTTTCCAGTACACTATATGGTAAAACTTATGGTTTCATTAAAAAGTACAACTCGTCCGGCAAAAAACAAGCCCTCATATGGCAAGATTGATGGAAAAATAAAAATGTTACGGCTCTCGGAAGGGAAGAAAAGCAAAAAACAAAAACGGAAAGTGCCCGGGGGCTGAAGGGGTTAAAGGTTTATTCCCATCTCCAGGATCCTATCTCAATATGTAGTAGATGTAAGAATAAGAATTTTAGCAAATGCCTCCAATTAGAATTGTAGTATCATTCTCCTGATAAGCTGTCACTTAAGGCCACTTCACACATAACGAGATCGTGAACGAGATCGCTACTACGTCACAGTTTCTGTGACGCAAGAACGACTTTAGTAGCGATCTCGTCATGTTTGACACATACCAAAGATTCACCCCCTGCTGCGAAATAGCTGATGAATGCCGAACAGCTTGGGCCATTTTTGGCTCGTTGGAGTCCTGCTGGGCTGGATGGATCTGTATGTTTGACACCTAACTAACGATTTCGTTGACAATCTAGATGAGATGCACGCAGGCGTGTAGTTGCGTCCCCGTTTCCACGCCCCTTCTGCACCGATTGGTTGGCGCTGAGAACAACAGCGTGTAGTTGCGTCACCGTTTATGCGCCCCTCTCTGCACCGATTGGTTGGCGCTGAGAACACTACTACGTTCTAATTGGGTATCGCTTCATGCTTTGTTCCCTTTTGAGTCTTGGGAACCTGTGACTATACCCAGATTCATTCGTGCTTTGTTCCCGATTGCTTGCTTGGTTTTCGGATCAAAGCCGCATCTGCACTTGGATTAATCCCTCCTTCGTTCCCGAGCGTGTCGCTGTGAGGATCGAATCTGCGATTAATAAGAGATAGATTAATAGACGGCTGTATTCCCTGGACACGGTAAGTCATTTTTGAAAAGTCTTGTTTCATGTTCTTGTTACGGTATTGATAGTATTTGTATTTATAGATAGTAATTATTATTGCAGATAATGAAAGTGGTTGGCTGTTATCTGTATACATGCTGCCTTTTGTGCATACATCCATAGTGCCGTTCTTTTATGTATCCATATACTAGTATTGGTGGCTATTTTGTCTCTCTGCTACAGCCGCCATTTTGTGTCTCTGACAGCCACAAATAGAACAGGTGCACTTCTATGGGGGCAGCCATTTTAGTGTCTCTGCCACATCCCCAAAAAAATTGTGATTGTTTTATTGCAACTTCTCTCATCTTTACATATGTTTTTTGCAGTGTGGACATCATGAATGACACACAGCGTGCTGTGCTGGGTGCTGCATTGATGTTTGAGGCCGGCCGGCTACGTGAAGGGGAACAGAGGCGTTCCAAATGAAAGCGTTGCATGTGGACCAGAGTGGCTGCAGAAGAGGTACAAATACTCCCACATGCAACTTGTAAGAGAGCTGCTGGAGAACAATCCTCAGGATTTCCACAACTTGCTGCGGATGTCAGAGGAATTATTCAAACTTTTACTCGAAAGAGTTACGCCTCTTATTCAACGCAAGAATACAGCGATGCGTGCTGCCATCCCGGCAGATGAAAGATTGGCAGTCACGCTGCGATTCCTGGCTACCAGACGCTCCCTGCAAGACTTGCATTTTTCTTCTGCAATTTCAAGGTCCCTGCTCAGCGTTCTAATTCCGGAAACATGTAGAGCAATTTTCCACAGTCTACGTAACTACATTGAGTTCCCAGAGCAATTTTCCACAGTCTATGTAACTACATTAAGTTCCCGAAAACTGTGGAGGAATGGCAAAAGATTGCCTCAGATTTTGAGCACCTTTGGCAGTTCCCGAACTGTGGTGGAGCTTTGGATGGGAAACATGTGCGGATCACTCAACCACTGAACAGCGGATCCTATTTTGATAACTATAAGGCTATTTCAGCATCATCCTAATGGCCCTTGTGAATGCCAATTACGAATTTATTGCTGTTGATGTTGGCATGAATGGCAGGGTTTCTGACGGTGGGGTTTTAGAGCACACAGGGTTTGGTGAATGTTTGCAAAATGGTGAACTGCACTTGCCCCTTAACACTGACACTACCGCAAACCTTAATTTTGTATTTGTGGGCGATGAAGCATTCCCACTTCATCCCAATCTCATGAAACCATTCCCCCAGAAAAGTCTAACGGCGGAAAGACAAATGTTCAATTACAGATTATCAAGGGCACACAGGGTTGTGGAAAATGCCTTTGGGATCATGGCAAATCGCTTCCGAGTTTTCCACACACCGATTAACCTGAGTCAACCATCGATAGACACAGTTGTTTTGGCCTGTTGCGCTCTTCACAACTTTCTTCGCCGGCGAGATGCAATTGCGTACTGTCCAACAGGCTTTGTAGACTCTGTTGACTTAAACGGGGAAGTTGTGCTTGGCGAATGGCATTCTGATGCTCCTGCAATCACAGGACTTCAACCATTGGCGCCCGGCAGAAATACAGAAGATGCGAAGGCCTGTCGAGAAAAGTACTGCCAATATTTTAATGGGCCTGGTGCAATTACGTGGCAGCATTAGATAGACTATTGTATTGATCACATTTATGCAGAGCTATAATTTCTTGTATTGATTTGTTTAATAAACTTTCCTTCTTAATTTTAAAATATTGGTTACATGTAGTGTTATATTCATCACATTTATACTAAAATGTCATTTTTTTGTATTGATTACTTTAATAAACAGTTATTTTTACTTTTCACAAGATTTGTTTGTCATTCATTCACTAGTAAAGGCTACTTTACATCAGTTAAATTTTTGACATTTTTTTGGTGTTTTTAGGACATTAGAAGGGTTCAAAGTTAATCATCAATTTTGCATTTTTATAAGAAAATGTAAAATGGAATCAATCACTTTTGAAGTGAGTTTGAGAGGCCTAAAGGCCACATTACAGCGATGTTGCTGGCGATCGCACCTGCCCATAAAAGCGTTTATCCGACTTATTTTGACTTTTTTTTTAATACTTCTCTATGGGACTACATTGGGGCAGGTAAGTAGATGGAGACCACTTACCTGCCCTGCTGTCAGCCCCTCTCCACTGGCTCTCAGCGGCCATGTGACCGCTCCTGCCGCAATTTATCTGCTTACGGTCATTTCATGTATACATGGGCAGGACCATGTTGACATACAAATCTGGGAACAGCATGTTGCCGCCCTGCTGGGCGTGTACAGTGCATGAGTCCACGCCCCCTTCCCTGCACCCTCCCACACATTCCCCCACACTCTTCCCCGGCAGTGCTGAGGGACCCGTGAGCCAAGGGGAGGGGCCTTGCGGCGGCTGCCCACGGTGTCACCGCCATCATCGGGCCCCCTGCTCCAGATCGCACATTGAGAGTGAGCGCAGCGCTTCTTCTCATCACTATACCGCTGTCAGTTCATAACAGCGGTGGGTGACGTCACTACTGTGCTATGTCCAGACCACACAGTAGACGAACATGATGAATAAGTGGCGTCAAGGGTCGTTTTTGCAACAACTGCATGCCAAAACATGCGCCCAAACACTTGATTTCCACCACATATAACATATCAGTGTACTAAGAAGAAATTGCACAATAAATTTTATGGTGTATTTTTTCATGATACCCTAGTAAAAATGCTCAATGGTATGACTAAAGTTAGATTTTTGTGTTAAAAAGTAAAATGTTCACTTTTTACTTTAACATTGCTTTACTTCGTGTGAAACCCTAAAAAGGTTAATCTACTTCTTCAATTTGGCGTTCAGCTGTGTGAGGGATGCATCATTTAGGGCTCTTCTACACTTATGATTTCCATGTGCAAGATCGATTCATATAAAAAAAAAAAAAAAAAAAAAAAAAAACAGATCGCATTTTCAATGTAAATCTATGAAGCCGTATACTTGGTTTTAACGGCGCCGTAGTTAGGTCCAGAAATATTTGGACAGTGACACGAGTTTTGTTATTTTAGCTGTTTACAAAAACATGTTCAGAAATACAATTATATATATAATATGGGCTGAAAGTGCACACTCCCAGCTGCATTATGAGAGTTTTCACATCCAAATCGGAGAAAGGGTTTAGGAATCATAGCTCTGTAATGCATAGCCTCCTCTTTTTAAAGGGACCAAAAGTAATTGGACAAGGGACTCTAAGGGCTGCAATTAACTCTGAAGGCGTCTCCCTCGTTAACCTGTAATCAATGAAGTAGTTAAAAGGTCTGGGGTTGATTACAGGTGTGTGGTTTTGCATTTGGAAGCTGTTGCTGTGACCAGACAACATGCGGTCTAAGGAACTCTCAATTGAGGTGAAGCAGAACATCCTGAGGCTGAAAAAAAAGAAAAAATCCATCAGAGAGATAGCAGACATGCTTGCAGTAGCAAAATCAACAGTCGGGTACATTCTGAGAAAACAGGAATTGACTGGTGAGCTTGGGAACTCAAAAAGGCCTGGGCGTCCACGGATGACAACAGTGGTGGATGATCGCCGCATACTTTCTTTGGTGAAGAAGAACCCGTTCACAACATCAACTGAAGTCCAGAACACTCTCAGTGAAGTAGGTGTATCTGTCTCTAAGTCAACAGTAAAGAGAAGACTCCATGAAAGTAAATACAAAGGGTTCACATCTAGATGCAAACCATTCAATTCCAAAAATAGACAGGCCAGAGTTAAATTTGCTGAAAAACACCTCATGAAGCCAGCTCAGTTCTGGAAAACTATTCTATGGACAGATGAGACAAAGATCAACCTGTACCAGAATGATGGAAAAAAGTTTGGAGAAGAAAGGGAACGTCACATGATCCAAGGCACACCACATCCTCTGTAAAACATGGTGGAGGCAACGTGATGGCATGGGCATGCATGGCTTTCAATCGCACTGGGTCACTTGTGTTTATTGATGACATAACAGCAGACAAGAGTAGCCGGATGAATTCTGAAGTGTACCGGGATATACTTTCAGCCCAGATTCAGCCAAATGCCGCAAAGTTGATCGGACGGCGCTTCATAGTACAGATGGACAATGACCCCAAGCATACAGCCAAAGCTACCCAGGAGTTCATGAGTGCAAAAAAGTGGATCATTCTGCAATGGCCAAGTCAATCACCAGATCTTAACCCAATTGAGCATGCATTTCACTTGCTCAAATCCAGACTTAAGACGGAAAGACCCACAAACAAGCAAGACCTGAAGTCTGCAGCTGTAAAGGCCTGGCAAAGCATTAAGAAGGAGGAAACCCAGCGTTTGGTGATGTCCATGGGTTCCAGACTTAAGGCAGTGATTGCCTCCAAAGGATATGCAACAAAATATTGAAAATAAAAATATTTTGTTTGGGTTTGGTTTATTTGTCCAATTACTTTTCACCTCCTAAAATGTGGAGTGTTTGTAAAGAAATGTGTACAATTCCTACAATTTCTATCAGATATTTTTGTTCAAACCTTCAAATTAAACGTTACAATCTGCACTTGAATTCTGTTGTAGAGGTTTCATTTCAAATCCAATGTGGTGGCATGCAGAGCCCAACTCGCGAAAATTGTGTCACTGTCCAAATATTTCGGGACCTAACTATGTGCGTCACTGAAACCGTCATCAAACGACATCTCATTAGCGAATTTTTACAATTGTATGTGCGCACGCAGTTGGTGCTAAAACGACCCTTGCCGCACCATATGCGTCATGGCGCGATTTCATTCCTGCAGCTACGATCATTATGATTTGTTGTTGAAAGTGACAATTTCACTTTCACCCTCAATCATAGCAATTGTAATATTTCACCAATCAACCTTGGAAAAGTATTACAATCCAGCCATCGCCGAAGATGCAATATCATCGGCCATTGGCTGGAGCAGGGTCACCTCCCCACCCCCAATCTGATTGGAGCTAGCGTTCATGTGATGCTATCCGTCGAATCAGATGTGGAGAGGCGTCACCATGGGTGACGCACCTGCATAGGCGACGCAGCCGCAACTGCGACCGATCAGAAAAATAGCGGCACGCAGGAGAGCAACTACTTGGGGAGAGGCGGAGGTCCGCTACTTATTAAGGGAAGTGGATGCCCGCGACTACGATTATCGTGGGTCGCAAGAGCATCCACTTCTCCATAAAAAGGATGTCTTACGGAAGATCCAACGTGGTCTTAGGAGGAGGTTCCATTTGGAGAGGACCTGTGCCCAGATCCGCAAAAAGCTAGCGGATCTGCGGTATCGCTCCAGCACCCGGATCTCTGCCATACAGGCAGAGAGGCAGCATAACCAAGGTGGGTGCAGATGATTGTGCCTAGGCAACTTATAATGGTCTTCATAAATAAATATATATATATATAGATAGATAGATAGATAGATAGATATTTATATGTATATATCTATATATATATATAGTTAGGTCCAGAAATATTTGGACAGTGACACAATTTTCGCGCGTTGGGCTCTGCATGCCACCACATTGGATTTGAAATGAAACCTCTACAACAGAATTCAAGTGAGAGATTCTGGACCGTGAAGAAAGCGGATTTTACCGCTGAAACGCGTAGTCCTATCTGCGCTATTTTCCTGCGATAATGCTGTTCTGAATTGCTTGGACCATTATATTTTAATGAATTTATGAATAAAAAGAAGGAAGAGATTTTTTAACAGCATCCTGGACTGCTCACGTTATTGCTGGACTCTGCCTTGTTGTTGTTCATATATATATATATATATATATATACATATATATACGGTGGTGTAACTAGAGTTTGATGGGCCCCGGTGCAAAGTTCAGATCTGGGCCCCCCTCCACATACATCGACACTTGTGGTACGGGATAACGACACTGACAATCGGGGCACAGGATAATGATGCTGACACTTGGCTCTTACCCACAGCACCCAGATTTCCCATGATCTGAAATCCCTCTATCAGTACCCAGCTTTCCTATGTTCTGATATACATCTTGTCCTCGGCACCCAGTTTCCCATGCTTGGCTATACATCATTCCCTCAGAACCCAGCTTTCCCATATCAGAGCATGGGAAAGCTGGGTGCTGTGGGTAGGAGCCTTTTTCTGTCAGCATAAAACGTTTCCATATCATGCTTGTATCTTTGTCCCCCCTCGTATATAGTTCTCCAAATACAATAATGGCCCCCACATAGCCTTCCATGTAGTATAAAGGGTCCCACATAACCCTTCATATATTAGAATGCATTCCATAGTCCTCCATGCACTATAATGCATTTCCTAGAGTTCTCCATGTATTATAATTCACCCCATAGTTCTCCATATATTATACTGCACCACATAGTCCCCAATGTTTTATAATGCACCCCCATAGTCCATGTATAAGGTAGGCTACATAGTCCGCCATATATTATAATGTAGCCCCCACAGTCCTATATGTATCATAACGCAACCCCATAAAACTTCATATATTATGAACCCCCAGAGGAGCAAGGGGCCACGGAGGGTCAAGAGCCCCCCAGAGGAGCATGGGCCCCTGGAGGATCCAAAGCCCCCGGTGGAGCTACAGCCCCCAGAGGAGGAGGAGCACCCGGAGGAGCAACAGCATGAGGCATCGGCTGGATCTGCTCCCGGTAACTGTTTCATATAAAATAAACTCCATATAAATTGCAAAACATAAAGCTGTTGAGTACTATAAAGTGTATTTTGTTTTCATAGATGGTATCCCAACGGGCTCCATCAGTCCCTCTATATCGGACAAGGGGGAAAGCCGTAAGTCTTAAACATGAATTTCCTACCTCGTAATAATAAGCAGAAATAAAAATTATGATTTTAAAATTTTACCATTCCCTCCATAGGCATCCCGACTTTGGCAGACCTCGTCTCCTCTCAAACTACCATCATGGCATCACAGAGAAGAATCATCTCAGCCCAGAGGAGACTGATGGTCAAAGTGGAGCATCATGCAGCGATGCTGGCCCGTTATGTGGCTGGCCAAGCGGAGGGTAGCAGCCAATAATCCATCTGTAAAGTGAAACTGGAGGAACATACAGTCATATGGAAAATGTTTGGCACCCCTATTAATGTTACCCTTTTATTTCTTTCTAAAAAAAAAATTTTCTGCCACAGCTAATTCAGCTTCATATATGTAGTAACTGATGGACTGAGTAAGATTTCTGGATTGAAATGAGGTTTATTGTACAAACAGAAAATGTGCAATCCGCATTGAAAGAAAATTTGACTGATGCAAAAGTATGGGCACCTCAACATAAAAGTGACCTTAATATATTGTAGATCCTCCTTTTGCAGAAATAGCCTCTTCTTGCTTTCTGTAGCTTTTAATAGGATACACCTGCCTATGAATTTCAAAGCTCAATGAGGTTACCCAACCAATTTAGTGCTTTAGTAAAAAGTAGTAAGGAGGGTTCAAAAGAAATTGTTAAGGTTGGCCATATTACTGCACCGGTCAAATTTTTTGGAAATGCGGGATGCACATTTTATGTTACTACAATAAACCTCATTTCAATCCAGAAATATTACGCAGCCCATCAGTTATTACATATATGAAACTGAAATAGCTGTTGCAAAAACCCAATTTTTTATAAATGAAAATGTTAACATTAATGGGGGTGGCCAAATTTTTTAATATGACTGTATATGTTTTTATAATCCCTCATTGTATGCCATACTCATTTTCCAATGTCCTCATGCGTAGGACATTGCAACTGCTTAGGTATACATGGTTACAACCACTAGTATCTGTCATTATATGAGTGGTTGGAACCATGGATACCTATGATGTAATGCCTTGCACATGAGCTGACATAGCTAAACAAGAGAACTATACTACATTTCTAATAGGAAGTATTTGCTATTATTATTACCCCTACTACATATTGGCGTAGGATCTGGGAGATGGGAATACCCCTTTAAATGAAAAAAAAAACAGACAAAGCATTAAAGGAGTTGTGCATTCTGAACGTACAAGCCAGCAATCACTTCATGTGACTACATACTTGTCTGTCCTCACACTGCGCCCTGTGAGTATTCAACGGTGCGGGAAATGACCCTTCATGTCACCACAAGTATGCTATTTGCATGCTTTCATTCACATTACTAGACTGTATTTGGCCTCACTAAATACACTTGCATTTAGCGAGGCCGGCTAAAGTGTAGTCACCATGTGATTGCATGTATCCAAATTGTACACTGGTAATCACACCCTCTCCTCTCCCGACACAGGAGAATCCTTACAGCAAGTAGAGCACACGATGTGAGGATCAAAAGTCTGCAGTCACATAGTGATACATAGTGACTGCTGACTTGTATTTTAAGACCACACAACTCCTTTAACTACAGACATTAGTTAGACTGTTATTTTTAGACATGCCATGTTATTAAACTTTAATTGTGGATTGCATGCTAATCGGCAATTTATTGTTTATCTGGCTTCAAGATAGAAGCAATATTTGGTGGTAACTTTGGATGTTTAGAACTCCAAGAGGTTTGAAGTTCCTGCTCCATAATTTGAATTACATCGTCCAGGATGTCTTGGATATTTTACAACCCATGCTTTGTGCGCTTTTGAAAATTCCACACGGTGTCTAACACTGACAGTGGAGCCAGTTATTTCACTGTCATGTTGCTTCACAGTCTTCATCCGATTAACATTCCTATTGTGGTCCAAGGCTGACATCTGATTACGAGTAATCATGCCATCAATATAGAAATGTAAATGTTTAGAACGGTATTTTCAACAGATGCTGATATAATTCCAATTCTCCTGTGCGACAAAAGTAATTGGTCTGTCTTGTGTCCCATAGAAGATTTTTGTTTTCTACTATTTCTTTCAGCAGGCTCATGGCTGTTGATATAGGTTCTAACATTCTACATACTCCCAAAAGTGCACAACTATTTTGACAATAAACCACGTAGCCAGATTGTGTCGGGTATAGGGGGTCTACCTGAACGTCCCTACACCTACTGTATGTAATTTTTATTTACAACCGCTTGTCCTTGCTTTAGGATCTTACATCAGAGATTCATCAGATTTTATCCAAAGTCTGGAAAATCTAATCATTCCATCAGGTACAATTTTGGTTACCTTAGACGTAGAATCTCTATTTACCAATATACAACATAACTTAGGCATCGGGACTATCTCCAACTCTTTGAATTCCAACAGCACGGGAGATAGGAGACCCAACTACTTCATTTTGGATTTAATCTCCATGGGTTTCAATATTAATTACTTTTTGGACTGATCTTTTAAAGGGAAGACATCAGGTACAGAAATAGGGGCACGTTACGCCTCATCACATGAAAATCTTATTATTTTTTTTGGATGGTGGGAGGAGTCACAAGTTAACAAAATGAAATTTTTTCATTAACATTTATTCCAATGGTTCAGGTTTATAGATTATAATCTCATGCTTTGGACTGACATGAATGTGACAGTTTTATATCCGACCTGAACAATAACCCATAGAAAATTGTTTTGACATCTGACCTTTCATCATCCTCAGTAGATTTCTTGGATTTGAAACTGATATTGGAAAACACAACAATCAAAAAGATCCTTTTTCAGAAACCGACATCTACAAATAATTTGCTGCACTATATCAGCTTCTATAAAAACCATCTACGGAACAGCATCCCGAAGGGACAATTCATATGCCTGAGGAGAAACTGTAGTGCCATAAACGATTTCATGATCCAAGACAAAGAATTCACACAGAGATTTCTTACTAGAGGCTACCCCAAAAAGGTCATTTCTAACGCATATCAGCATTTGGTCTATAGTAATAGAAATGAGATTTTAAGAATCAGACTATAGAAGAATGCTGAAAACCAGAGCATTAATGTGATTACCAAATACAATAATCAGTGGGGCGATATCAAACAAATATTTTTGGATTTACAGATTTTCCAATGGATTCTACAATTCAAGACATTTACAGGATGGCAGCGGGCCGCAGCTCTCTTGAGGTCCGCAGCTTTATTATACACGGAACCTCGTCCTATTGTCCTTCCCTGATGAGTGGACACTCACCGGATTCTGTTTTCTTTAGGATGTCTACCGTCGCCAGGAATGCGTCTTCGGTTCTGGATACTTCTCATGTGAGATTATTATTTTATATAATAAGAATTTCCAGTTAATTTGAGAATAATGTGTCCTTCCTATATTCCAGCATTTAATAACCTAGAACATGTATTAGTCCAGCACAGATTTACAGCACATTGCATTGTGTTTTCACCATAGTTCTTTACTCTTAAGGGTGCTTTACACGCTGCAACGTTGCTACTGATATATTGTCGGGGTCACGTCGTTAGTGACGCACATCCAGTGCCGGTAGCGACATTGCATCGTGTGACACCAAGGAGCAGCGATCAACGATCGAAAAATCGTTCCAAATCGGTGATCGTTGACACGTCGCTCCTTTCCTTAATATCGTTGCTGCCACAGGTACGATGTTCGTCGTTCCTGTAGCACCACACATCGCTATGTGTGACACCGCAGGAGCGACAAAAACATCTCCTTACCTGCGTCCACCGGGAATGCGGAAGGAGGTGGGCGGGATGTTACGTCCAGCTCATCTCCGCCCCTCAGCTTCTATTGGCCGACCGCTGTGTGACACCGCAATGACGTCGCACGCACCTCCCCCTTGAGGGAGGGATTGTTCGGCAGTCAAAGCAACGTCGCAGAACAGGTATGTGCGTGTGATGCTGCCGTAGCGATAATGTTCGCTACGGCAGCGAGCACCAAATGTTGCACGAACGACGGGGAAGGGTGCTATCGCTAGCAATCACTAGCGATGTCACAGCGTGTAAAGCACCTTTAAGTCTACGCCAGCCAGGCTCACTACGTATCCTACACTGAGGAAGAGTTGGTGGTGTCAGATAAAGTGGTCTAATAATATCGCATGGGTTATATTTATGCAGATTTAATTGTGCACGTCCTTGCATGTTTGCCTTTTGTATCAAATTTGCCATTTATTAGCAGCACACTAGTATTTTATTATAGTACTAGATCTGGGGTGTTTGTTAACGGTCCATCTGTGACGTTTTTTAAATGTTTTTATATGTTGCACTTTTTTCTCTTCATGTGACATCTATGTATGTCTATTTTTGAACCAATAAAATATATATTTTTGTCTATATACACAGATTTGCTTGGTTGATCCCTATTATACAGCAATTCTTTCCTCTTACATTTATTAATAACATAGAACAATCAGTGAGATGTTTTGAGAGTGATCATCCAAAAGCATTGAAACACTCTTAAAATGGATTCCTCTATTCGAAAAATTATACCAGAAAGGCCTTTAAACACGGCTAGAAGATCAAAAAGTATAGGTGATATGCTAGTGAAGAGCCACTAGCAATTTAATCAAGATAAAAGAGTATCCATTACTAGTCAACTACAGGATTTTTTTCCTTGTAGGAGCTGTAAGGCCTGTGCTAATTTAGACAGGGGAAAAGAATTCAAAAATGCAGAAAAGAAAAATATTTATAAAATCACAGGAATGTTGACCTGTACGTTTAAGGGAGTTGTCTATCGTGCCCAATGTCCCTGCGATAAGATGTATGGAGGGATGACTACCCGTGAATTACGAAAACGGCTAAGAGAACATGTAAGGAACATTGAAAAGATAAAAACTATGATCGAATTTGAACATCTTCAGACCATACCGAGACATTTTAAGAGATACCATGAATCCAACCATACAGGTTTGAGAATCATGGCTATAGACCAAGTGTCCCTGGGAATAAGAGGGGGTGAGCTCTTTAAAAGTTTGGCAGAGACTGAAAGATGTTGGATATACAAATTTAATTCAGTTACACCGATGGGTCTAAATGAAAATTTTGGTTTTAGTACTTTCTTGTAAATTATCAAGTATTTTTAGGGGATTGGTTTTAGGGTGGGTGTTTTTTAAGTTTTTTTGTGTATTAATTTTGTGACTTATTGTTTGCTTGTTATTTGTTGTAGAATTATATCATGAATTTAATCCACCTGTATACTGGGCTTGGGTTGGAGATGATTTTTGGTGAAGACATCAGCGTTTATTAAAATTAAATTGATGAAGATATTTGAATAAAGATTCTCTTGCAAAGATCAATGTTAGGGCTGTTTCCTTATTGAATAACATTGTTTTTTTTGTCTTTTTCTTCCTTGATAATGTATTTTGTAATCTTAATCATGTGGGGAATGGTAGATGGGGAGTAGTGTGGAATTGAGTAGGGTAGTTCTTGGTCATTAATATTTAATTGTTCAAAATCTATAGTGCTATTTTAGGTATGTATATATTTGGATGTGTTGCTATGTATTGGTATTTGTATGTCTATATAATTATTGAATGTAAATAAAAATATTTTCTAATTTTCTGTAATTTTTGTGCTGCGTCAGGTATATAGTTTTTGTTACCTATATTAGTGTGTGTGAGCTATTAATTCTCACGTACATTATGTTTTAGATTAGTCACATTGCACTTTAAGGCATATGATATTAATTTTAATATTTTATGTATATTTAATATATATAATTATTTGGCATTTATGTCAATTATCACTGCATATGTTTATAAGATATGTTTAAATTAATGGATCTCTTACACTTTCACAATGCAATTGTCATTGATGCACTTAATTATGTATTTAATATGATTCTTTTTATATTTAATCAGTTATATATGTATATTTTTATACACATTTGTATACATTTTGATGTATATGTATATTCACAAAATTTTGATACATTGCTTATCTCCCTGCTATATTTTTATCTGTATATGTCCTATTTTTTCTGTAACACTCCTTTTTTGAACAGTGCGTATGCCTGGGTTCCCAGATCCTGTATTTTATCCTGTAAGCGGCTAATTGGTATGTCATGCGCCTGCGCCGTTGCTTAGCAGCAGCAGCAGGATGCGTGCGTGCCAAGCTGTGACCTGTAGATCATTGTATGCAGGATACCTACTTACCACGCATGTGCCGCAATTGCTCTGCATTCAGTCTATCTGGTCACTAAGCATGCGCTGTAATTGCTCTGCATTCAGAACGCTGATCACTGGTTATGTTATTTGGAGCGCAGTGCGCCTGTTTCCGTCTCTGTAAACGGGCCGGGGGTCTGTGTTAACCCGAGGCTTGGTCATTACACAGCTGCTATATATTCTAATTTCTTAATCCCCACACACTGATTATATGCCACCAAAGATTAGTCCTCTGGCCTTTAAATATCAGCCCCTTCCTCTATGATGCGTGCCTCCTGAGGAAGTTGAAGCACGAAACACGTGTAGAGGCAGTGTGTTCCAGCCGATACCTTTAGCACTATTGTAAGTTTTTGTCTCTTCCTTATGTTATTTTTCCTATTGATTTTTTCACTTTAATTTGAGGGGAGATTATGTAATTCCACTACTATGTGGTAGTATAGCCTAATAACTAAGATTGTACTTTTTTATACACTTTGGCATTTGATTACTGCAATTGTTTGGTTGCTTACATAAATGATTATATGTGCGGGTATATTTTGCTATTGACCTGATAGATAAGCAATCCTTGCTTTTGATATGATTATTATTGTTATTTATTCTTAATTTGACCAATAAAAATATGAGCTTTTATACTCATAGTTTGAAACTTTGATAATTAAATTGAGATTTATGAATAATTTTATTGATTACAAATAACATCATTGCATTTATTGTGATTGAGTGGATATAAGCTCTGTGCATGCGTACTTATCAACGATGACGCTTACTTCTCATAAACCCGTGGTTTCTATTGATTGTGCTGGTAAGGTGTTTTTAGGAATTGTTAGTTTTATAACAATTTGGTATATATACACCCTAGCACTATAGCACTTTATGTACATCCTACTATAAATGCTATTACAAACACACGCTCATGTTTAGTGCGAGTCCCTGTCTTGGTTGAGATATTTGAATGCTTATAAAGATTTGTTATGTACACATCAGTAGAATTGTAGCCAGCCAGGTGCATCTTACTATAAATGCTAATCTATAGTCAGTGTTTTCTATTGAGTCAGATGGACACGAGTATATATAGTTGAAACCAGAAGTTTAAATACATTATCTAAACAAACACATATACTGTACATTTTTTTTTTACTATCTGACATGAAATTATAATAACCCTTTCCTGATTTTGGTAAATTAGAATTACCAAATTTATTTATATTTGCCATATGCCAGAAAAATGAGAGATGATTTTTAAAGACATTTTTATTACATTCTGCAAAGTCAAAGTTTACATACACTAAGAGTACTATGCCTTTAAACAATATGGGACAGCCCATATGATGATGTCATGTCTTTGAAAGCTTCTAATAGGTTTATTGGAAACATCTGAGTTAATTAGAGACACACCTGCCTGTGTTTTAATGCATACATGAAACACACTGCTTATATGCGTAGCATCATGGGAAAATCAAAAGAAATCAGCCAAGATCTCAGGATGAGAATTGTGGACTTGCACATGTCTGGTTCATCCTTGGGTGTAATTTCCAGAGAATGACTGTTGGGGGGGAGGGGGAGAGGAGATAATGACTGCTGGGGGTAGGAGAGGACATAATGACTGCTGTGTGTATCACCCCTGAACTGTTCCTTCCTGCCAATGGGTCACATGCTCTTTTTTTTTGGCTTTTTATAGATGATCTCATCTTTATCTGAAGGGTACCATTGAGGAGGTTCATTCTTTTGTTAAGGAACTGAAAAGAAATCCTTGGGGACTAGAATTAACAGCTGCATGTTCCACTGAACAAATCCAATTTTTGGACCTGAATATCGCTGTAGACCCACAAAGGAAAATTACAACATCCACCTTTTTTAAAAAGTTGGATGTTAATAGCTATTTGGAATTTAATACTGGCCATTTGCCAAAATGGGTTAGGAATATTCCTTATGGCCAATAATGCAAAATCAGAAAAAAAATTTCACTAAATTCCGAATTTATAAAAGAAGTGACCATCTTAAAAGAGATTTGTAGCAAAAGGGTTGCCCAAAAAACTGTTGATTGACACCTTTCACAAAACTAGATCAAGCGAACAGAAAATTTGCATATCACAGATGGAAGACAGATTTATTAACAAAAAAAAAAAAGATTACATTAAAACCCCCTCTAAATTTGGACATTGGCTAATAACCACATTCAGCACATCACATAATGCGATTAGAAAAATAATGAAAAAACAATGGCACATTCTGGGAAATGACCCTGTGTTATCATCTATCCTACCAAACCATCCTACTGTCATTTTCAGGAGGAGCAAAAATCTAAAGAACCTTGTTGCACCTATTCAAACCAGCTTGAATATAAGACACAAAATTAAAGATTGAGTCCGGGATGACCAGGGAGGGGTGTTCCGGTGTGGTAACCCTTTCTGCTTGTGCTGTAAAACCCTTACACATTAAAAGAATTCTTTTAAGTCCAATATCACGGGTGAGGATTTCAGATAAAGCAGCAGCTGAATTGCAACTCTTCCTACATCATTAACATGCTTGAATGCACGTGCGGTCTGCAATATGTATGGTGTCCGACTCAAAGCATGAATAAGAGGTTAAATACCCACAAATTTAATATCAGACAGGGAACATATAATCACAGCATATCCGTACACTTTCTGTTAGAACATCCAAAAAATCCTGATCTTTTACAAGCCATCATTTTAGAACAGATCCCTGATCATATCCCAGAGCAGTATTGACAAATGAGCCAAAGGGAAACTTGCTGGATTTTTAAACTCACCACATTCAGTCCAGAAGGCATAAATATCAGTACAGAACTGTTAAAATAGATCCTGATAGTGGGTTATTATTTTTATACAATAAATATTTTTTTTTTATTGTCTTATATAAAAGATTGTTTTTTAATAATTTATAGAAATAATGATTTTATGACATCCAGATTTCATACTAATCTTAATTAATTTTTAAATTAATCTTCAGATAATAATAATAATAATAGGCTTAATTTTTAATTATTAGATCTATAACATGCAATGGATGTCTTTTTATGGTTTTGTTTTGGGTTTTATTTAGTGGGGGGAGGCGCACTTTGTGAATAAACTTGTTTTCATCAAAGCTTGACTAATACCATGGCTTAATTCATTGTAGTATTAACTTACCAATTTCATTAACTGATGTCACTACTCATTTGTGGATATAAGGGGGAGCACCCCATTGATTGTAACAGCACCTGATGAAGGGGATGGGCCATCCCAGTAACGCATAGTGTGGCATAAAGGATTTTCAACCTTACTGTGGTACAGTGTTTGTCAGTGCACGACACTGCTCTTTTTTTTTGTTTAACCATATTAACCCCTCTACTGTGACATCACTGTGCCAATAAGTATATGCAGAATAAAGATGCAATTATTTAGCGAATATCTGAGTTACCACTCAGTAGAAATGTCATGAAACACAGACTAATGAGACTGAACACAAAAATACAGCATCAATTAAAAGAGACTTAAATAATTGTAAATATTTTTCGATCTTCCTGGATGAAACTAATGATGTCACATCAAATGCTCGGTTGGCCATTATTGGTCGATATTCTGATGATCTCACGAGAGGAGAGTTGATAAAGGTAGAATCAGTGCCAACAAGTACATCTGAAAGCGAAATATGTAAGGTTGTTATACAAACATTCCTTGACCTAAGCATTCATAATTCTAAAGGTGTGTCAGTGACGACAGAAGGGGCACCCAACATGGTGGGGATAAAAGTGGGATTTGTAAAAGTGTTTATGGAAGCTATTGGACATCCACTTGTGCCTTTTCATTGTATTCTCCATCGGGAGGTGTTATGTGTCAAAGCAGGATTCACTGAATTAAACGACTTAATGTCAGTTGTAACAAAAGTAGTGAATTTAATAGTCGCTCAACCCCTTCACAAGCGAACATTTTCTGCATGTTTACTGGAAGTTGATTTCCCCTACAGTGGACTGCTGATGTGTAATAATGTGAGATGGCTGAGCCGAGGAAAAGTTCTGGAGTTTGTTGAGTGCTTTGAAGAAATTAAGTTATTTTTTGAGAATAAGGATCTTGGAAACATTCCTTAGCTCAATCATCATAAGGGGGTCAACACACTGATGGTTTTTTTACAGTTCTCTCCATATTAACCCCTTCACCCCAGGGCCTAAAAACCTTTCTGAACGGGCCATTTTTTAACAATTCTGACCAGTGTCATTTTATGAGGTTATAACTCTGGAACGCTTCAACGGATCCTAGTGATTCTAAGTCTGCTTTTTCATTACATAGGTGTAAATTTAGGCTATTTTTTGCGTTTATGTGAAAATATTGTAAATTTGGAAAACAATTTGAAATTTTGCAATTTTCAGACTGAAATGTTATGCCCATAAATCCGAGTTATATCATACAAAAGAGTTAGTAAGTATCATAGTATCATAGTTTTTAAGGTTGAAGGGAGACTCTAAGTCCATCTAGGTCAACCCGTAGCCTAACATGTTGATCCAGAGGAAGGCAAAAAAAACCCAATGTGGCAAACAAGTTCCAATGGGGAAAAAATTTCCTTCCTGACTCCACATCCGGCAATCAGACTAGTTCCCAGGATCAATACCCTGTCATAAAATCTAATATACATAACTGGTAATATTAAATTTTTCATGAAAGGCGTCCAGGCTCTGCTTAAATGTTAGTAGTGAATCACTCATTACAACATCATGCGGCAGAGAGTTCCATAGTCTCACTGCTCGTACAGTAAAGAATCCTCGTCTGTGATTATGATTAAACCTTCTTTCCTCAAGACGTAGCGGATGCCCCCGTGTTCCAGTCGCAGGCCTAGGTGTAAAAAGATCTTTGGAAAGGTCTCTGTACTGTCCCCTCATATATTTATACATTGTGATTAGATCCCCCCTAAGCCTTCGTTTTTCTAAACTAAATAACCCCAAGTTTAATAACCTGTCTTGGTGTTGCAGCCCACCCATTCCTCTAATAATCTTGGTCGCTCTTCTCTGCACCCTCTCCAGTGCAGCCATGTCCTTCTTATATATCGGTGACCAGAATTGTACACAGTATTCTAAGTGCGGTCGCACTAGTGACTTGTACAGAGGTAGAACTATATTTTTTTCATGAACACTTATACCTCTTTTAATACATCCCATTATTTTATTAGCCCTGGCAGCAGTTGCCTGACACTGTCCACTAAAGTGAAGTTTACCATCCACCCATACACCCAAATCTTTTTCTGTGTGTTTTACCCAGTTCTACAATTAAGTACATAATCATAAATGTTATTTCCTCTACCCAAGTGCATGACCTTACATTTATCTACATTAAACTTCAATTGCCACTTCTCAGCCCAATCCTCCAATTTACATAAATCTCCCTGTAATATAAAATTATCCTCCTCTGTATTGATTACCCTGCAGAGTTTAGTATCATCTGCAAATATTGAAATTCTACTCCGCATGCCCCCAACAAGGTCATTAATAAAAATATGTTGAAAAGAAGCGGGCCCAATACTGACCCCTGTGGTACCCCACTATGAACTGAGACCCAGTCCGAGTACGTACCATTAATAACCACCCTTTGTTTCCTATCACTGAGCCAGTTTTTAACCCAGTTACACATATTTTCCCCTATCCCCATTATTCTCATTTTATGTACCAACTTTTTGTGTGGCACCGTATCAAAAGCTTTTGAAAAGTCCATATACACAACATCCACTGCATAACAAGTAACATTTTCCACATGTCTACTTTACAGCAGAGCAATTTTTGAATTTTGTTTTGTTAGGAAGTTAGAGGGGTTCAAAGTTCGTCAGCAATTTTTCATTTTTCCAAGAAAATTTACAAAACTATTTTTTTAGGGACATCACATCACATTTTAAGTGACTTTGAAAGGCCTAGGTGACAGAAAACACCCAAAAGTGACACCATTATAAAAACTGCACCTCTCACTGCTCAAAACCACATTCAAGAAATGTATTAACCCTTTAGGTGCTCCACAAAAAAACAAAGCAATGTGGAACAAAAAAATGAAAATTTAACTCTTTTTTTAACACAAAAATGTTACTTTGGCCATAAAATTTTGCATTTTCACAAGGGTATCAGAAAAAATGCACTATAAAAATTACTGCACAATTTGTCCTGAGTATGCGGATACCTCATATGTGGTGGAAATCAATTCTTTGGGCGAACGGCACGGTTTGGAAGGGAAGCACAATTTGTATTTTTGAAAGCTAAATTAGCTGCAATCATTAGTGGATGCCATGTCACCTGGTGCTTAAATAGTAGTGTTCCCCCAAAAGTGACCCAATTTTGGAAACTAGACTCCCCTCAAGGAATATATCTAAATGTTTGGTGAGCACCTACTTCGCAGAAGTTTATAATGTTGAGACATGAAAATAAAAAAAATATATATTTTACCACAAAATTGTTACTTCAACCAGATAGCTTCATATTTCACAAGAGTATCAGGAAAATGTACCCATAAAATATATTGTGCACTTTCTCCTGAGTATTTTGAAATCTCATATGTGGTGGAAATCAACTGCTAGGGCGAACGGCAGAGCTAGGAATGGAATAAGTGCCATTTGATTGCTAAATTAGCTGGAATCATTAGCGGATACCATATTGCGTTTTTAGAACCCCTGATGTGCCTAAACAGTGTAGCTTCCAGCAAAGTGATGTGACCCCAGTTTGGAAACCAGAATTTATCTAGATGGTTGTGAGCACCTGGAACCCCCGGGGGCTTCATACAATTTTAGAATGTTGAGCTGCGAAAGTGAAAAAATACATTTTTAACCAAAAAATATTGCTTTAATGCCAAATTGTTGACATTCATTAGGATAATGGGAGATAATGAACCATATCATACAATTTGCTGAGCAATTCTCCTGAGTACGGCAGTACCCCATATATATCAAAAACTATTTTTGAGGCACAGTACAAAGTAAAGGGAAGGAGCACCATATTGGAGTGGAGATTTAGTTGGAATGGTGGAGGGGTGCTATGTCACAATGCCAGAGCCCTTGAGGTGCCAGAACAGTAGAAACCACCCATCAAGTGACCCCATTTTACAAACTGCACCACTCAATAAATTCATTCAGGGTAGTGCAGTGAGCATATTAACACTACAGGTGTTTCACAGAATTTTATATTATTGGGTGTGAATAAAAAATATTTTTTTACGCTAAAATGTTGTTTTAACCCCATATTTCCAATTTTCACAAGGGGAATAGGTAATAAAAAGGCCCCATAATGTGTTACAAAATTTTCCTGAACATGGCAATACCCCACATGTGACTGTACAGTACTGTTTGGCTGCACTACAGGGCTCAGGAGGGAAAGAGCGCTATTTGATTTTTGGAGCACAGATTTTCTTAGAATAGTGTGCAGACCCCATTTTCAGAGCCCCTAAGTGCCAGAACAGAAGAAATCCCACTCAAGTGACCACATTTTGGAAATTACACCCCTCTGGGAATTCATCTATGGGTGTAGTGACGATTTAGTCTCTGGAAAACATCCATGGTGTCAAACAGTAAATGCTGCAGAATTAAAAATTATAAATAAGTCACTTGTGCCCAGTACATATAAGCAGGCTCTCCACACTACAACAATTTCAGCCATGTGGATGCTGTGGTTTAAACACATTGTAAGGGAGGGGAGCATTTGGATTTGGGAGCGCAGATTTTGTTGGATTTCTTATTTGACTTAGGGAGCATAAGTGTTTTTTGAGACCCTTTGTGCTACCAGAAATGTGTAAGCCCCCCCCCCCCCCCCCCCCGAGTTGAGACTTGTGTTTTTGTGGGTTGAGTTTAATGTTATTCGGTGACGATTTTGGTACAGAACAATTTTGGATCAATTCACAGTTATCTTGTTCTCTATGCTGATCGCTTACATCAGGGTTTCCATCTACATCTCTGAAATATGTGATTCAGGTGAATCCCGTGATGGATCTATTCACTTAGGATACAGCAGTTACTCCGGACTCCGTTTGACCTCTGTTCAGCGGTATTCGTCTTTTCAAAGGTGAGCAAATCTGTTGATGACTGCAATTTTGTGCATACCTAAAAAGAGGCATAAAGAGATAGACACCGCCGAACGACAAGCCAGACATGACGTCAAGGTGAATATTCCATTGAGAATTTTTACAGAATCATGATTTTTAGAGATTTAGGGTACATGCCCACGATCCACACAATCTGCGTCCTGGACTCATGTCTTTCCCTGTGCAGACGCAAGTGTTCTCTGCAGAATACCGCAGCTTCCCGTGCCCACTATCAGGGTTTGGAGCGCTGTGGACTTTCTCTGTTTTCCCAGCTGAGGACACTCGCGTCTCTGCAGCATAAATGACATGCTGCATCATATCAGTTTATGCTGCAGAGAAAAGCAGCACAGTGGGCTTGGGATTTGGCATGGCATGGCAGTGATCAGGTCCCTGTGATTGCATTACAGGGACCCGATCACCAGAGAGAGACAATCGAATAAGTGATTCCTCTACCTGCCTCCTGAATGCTGCAATCGCATCATTTAGGGGGTTAATCTGCCGGGAGCTGCACGGGGACCACTCCTGGCAGTGAAAGCCGGGTCTCAGCTGTAATATCAGCCGGTGACTCGGTGACGATTGTGAGAGTACAGTGACAGAAACTCTCGCAATCAACATGAGGTACTGGTATATCATCGGTCGTTAAGTGACCTAAAAATATGACACATCAGTACGTCATAGGTTGGGAAGGAGTTAATGAATTGAACTGAAAGTTACAAGGTTTTGGCAAAAGTATTGACGTTATGTTTGGATACATGAAAGCTTATGAAAGTAAACTTAAAATTTTCAAGCGAGATGTAGAAACTAAAACATAAGTATTTTCCTCGAGTACCAAGGTGTTTTGCTTACTCGCCGGATGGACTTGCTTGCGTATTCTCCATACACCTAAAAAGGATATTACTGCCTTATCAACATTATGGAAAACATATGGAGTACGGTAGGCTGAAAAGATACAATTTTTTCTTTTTTGCCTTATCTATATAATTGAGTAATTTTTCGTGCCACCGTACACATTTTCCACATAGATACATTTTTTATCCTTTTTGAATTTGTTGATTGAAGGCATTATATGGATTCATGTTCCTCCTATTCTCCTGATTGCCTTATTGCTGGACGGACTTGCCAGCGTGTTCTCCGTGCATCTAACAAGGATATTACTGCCTTATCAACATTATGGAAAACATATGGAGTACAGTAGGCTGAAAATATACATTTTTTTGTTTTTGCATTATCTATTTTGAAAAGGTTAGCGCAACTGTACAAAAGGAAATGAAGCAACTGCATATAAAGTACCAGCATATTTTAAACTTGTTACTTGACCAGTTCAGTGAACGATTTAATCAATTTAGAAGCCTGGAACAGACAATGAAAATAATTAAGTATCCGGATATAGTAGTCTACAGTAGTTTGGAGTTAAATGGTTTCCAGTGGATGCAAACTGATGATTTGGAGATGCAACTTGCAAAATTTCAGGAGAGCATCTGGGCTCAGGTGTTTGTCGACTTGAGTTTGAGAGTCTGGAAAGGTCTCACTTGGAGAATGAAGAGGAGTGTTACGACTTCCGGTTTCGGAGCGTACATGGACGGCTGCGGGTAAGGAAAGCTCCGCACAGCACCCCAACTCCCTGAGGTCCCACGCGCCGCAAAACCCTGCAAATAGCCTGCATTTAGCGGGCGACACCTCCAGGCAAACTCTCCGGTACATAAGGAGAGATTTATTCAGAAGGACGGGACATCAGAGGGAAAATCCCCCAGAACTCAGAGGCCAGGCCGTTATAATTGCCGAGAGCAGCAAAGAGCGGTAAAGTCTCTACAACTGCCCCGCAAGAGAGCCAGATATTTAATAAAACACTGGCTGCAGAGAAAGCAGGGAAGCTGGCCTCAGAAAACAAGAAAACACTGGAGCAGACTGTGGCTGAATCTCTCCAGCAGATGCAGGCAGCAATATCACAGCAGGCTGACAAGCTAGAAAATGCAGAGACCAGAATAAGCACAGCAGATGATGACACAGAAAAAATGAAAGATGACAAAAGCAACCACGATGACACAGATGCTGCAGGAGAAAGTGGAGGATATGGAGAAAAGATCAAGGAGAAATAATCTCAGAATCATAGGAATCACCACTGTGCACCTAATAGGGATTTGTATGGAGAAACTGCCAGCAGCCTTGGGTGTAAAGAGTCCCTTGAAGGTGGAGAGGGCTCATGGTTAGACCATCAGTATACTAGAAATATGAGAGACCTCAAAGACCCAGACCTGTCATCGTGCGATATCTGGACTTTACAAAGTAAATATATTACAGAAATATAGGAGAGCCACATCACCAGTGCTTTTATGGGACCACAGGATTTTATTGTTCAGTGATTATTCAGTGGAGGTCACCAAGAAGAGGAGAGCTTTCAGTGAACTGTGCTCAGATCTTGTGAGAAAGAAGATTAGATTTGCCCTCCAGTTCCCAGCAACTCTCAAGATATTTGCCCTGGAAGGAGGTACGGGATCTTTTACAGCATTTGTTAAAAGGGCTTTTCCAGCAACAAGACAGGACAACAGACCGCGTCCAAGAAGAACTAAAGGAAGGACTTTCGGCAACATGGCGGGAGAATATGGTGAAACCATCTAAAAGGGATGCTGTAGGCCAAATGGCTGAGGACTCGGCTACAGGGACATGCAAGTTTCCCTGCCGATATCTGCTTAACTATGTTTATGTATCCCCCTTCCCCCCTTTTTATTTATTTTCCTTCTCATTCTTCTCTCTCTCTTTTATATTATTTGTCAATCATATGTCAAGCTATGAGAAAGGACCATTATAGCCTCTGTGACAAAACGGACATTAATATAGTTAAAAAGGGGAAAATATGAGTAGTTAGGAAAGCCGGTAACTGTTTTCCAGTAATTTGAAACTGAGTAATTCAGTTTGGGACAGGTAAGAGTCCCATTAATACATGTACAAAAAGAAAAAGTCTAAAAAAGTTGAAATCTTACATTGGGTAGAGAGTGTTCGAGTTTTAGGGTCAGAAAAAGTTACGTTTAATGTTTTAAGCAATTACGTAAGAGCTGAGACGGAAGGGTATTTGTCATTAAGAAAACAAAATGAGAATAATATCATGGAATTTGAAAGGCTTGCAAACTCCTCACAAGAGGTTAATGGTATTACGGCATCTGAATAAACTCAAGCCATATGTAGCCATTTTACAGGAGACAGATTTAGAGAGAATGCACAAATTGTGGGTGGGGGAAGTCTTGGGATCTCCTAAAAACAAAAAAGCTGGAGTACTTATCTTGATACATAAGCAATCGCAATGTAAAATTCTAAATCACAAACATGATGAGGAGGGAAGATGGCAAAAACTCCTATTAGACAGTCCGGGAGGGAGGATACAATTATTTAACATTTATGCATCTAATGACCAGAATAAAGAACATTTTCATAACCTAGAAAAACAGGTTCTGATGGGGGAGGAGGAACAGACTATCATAGGGGGAGACTTCAATACAGTGTTAAATACTTGGGAAGATAGATCGGGCAAAAATAAAACAGATGGGGAAAGGGTGCACAATACTGTTCTGGTGTCTTTCTTAGACAGCACTGACATGGTGGATATATGGTGAACCTGGAACCATCACTTAATGGAAAGGGAATTCACATATTTATCACATGCCCATAATAGTTGGTCAGGGATTATTTTCTAGCATCCAAGGCAATGGGTCAGAGGGTGAAGGAAATCAGTTTCCAGGATCTAATTATATCAGACCATTCTCCAGTGTTGCTGGAAGTAAATGACGTGCATCCCAAAGGCACAGACATATTATGGAGGTTCCCAACTCATATGACACAGGATGAGAATTTTCAGAAACTGTTAAAAATGTGGTGGATGGAATATGCTCTAGATAACCAGCAACATGAGTCCGATAGTCTACTATTTTGGGACACGGCTAAAGCAGTGATGGGAGGGAGGATATTGGGCTATATGGCGACACAAAAGAAGCAAGCACTGCAAATATACAATGAAAAGGCAAGAGAACGGAGGGAGGCATACACAAATTACCAGAGGACCCCATCAAATTTGAATAGAGATAGGATGATACAAACAAAAAGAGACTTTGACGCTATATTAGAGAGGAGTGAAAAACTGAATGGGCAGAAATGGGAGCACATTTTTTTAAATATGGCAACAATGTGAGTAAACTGCTGGAACGCCTGCAAAAGGGAAAGACACCCACTTCACACATAGGATGTTTGAGAGACAATAGTGGAAAACCCCACAATCATCCTAAAAAAATTAATGAGATTCTTGAACAGTTTTACACAAAATTAAAAAACACAACAAAAAGCGGAGGTGGGGGAAGGTACAAAATTGTTCGAACAACTTTCCCTTCCAAATCTAGTAGAATCAGAGACATGTTGAATGCACCATTTTCAGAGGGAGAAATAAAGGGGGCAATAAAGAACCTGAAAAATAGCAAAATACTAATTGATGACATTTAACCAGTATTAGGCCAAGTGTTCCATCATACTAAGCAAAATAAAACTCTGTAGAGATCGGTAAATGTAGCCTATGTAAGAGTAATTCATAAAAAGGGAAAAGAGGAGTCAGATCCAACATCATATAGACCCATATCTTTAATAAACCAAGACATCAAAATATTATCAAAAATACACGTGGACTGCCTAGCAATATTATTACCCTCATTAATAGGTACATATCAGGTAGGATTTATTAAAAATAGGTCTGCAGTCTCTAACATTAGAACTGTCCTGGCGGTGCAAGATAGGATGAGACAGCCTGGCATGATGAGAGGCAACCCAGCATTATTGGCCTTAGATGCAGAGAAGGCCTTTGACAATGTTAATTGGCGATGGTTGGAGTTGGTACTGGACAACATGAAAATCAAAGGAATCTTCAGAAACTGGTTGGCAGCCATTTATGCGGATTCAGAAGCGAGTGGCAACCCCAGGATACATCTCAAACACAATCCACCTGCAAAAATGAATGAGAGGGATGCCGAATTTCCCCGCTTTTATTTGATCTAGCTATAGAGCCTATTGCGCAATAGCTATTGAAGTTTGAAGGATTTTCGGGCATAAGGGTAGGGAACAACGAATTAAAGCTCATTTGCTACTCGGACAACATGCTTTTATTTTTGGCAAAACCAAAACAACAACTCCAAACAATATTAAACAAAATAACTTATTTTGGGTCTTTCTCGGGTTACAAAATAAACACAAATAAATGTCAACTTGTTCCTGAATTCTGCAGCCCGACGGGAAAAACTAATTTTAAATGTAATGATGGTCTCAAAATACATCACATATCTAGGAATCAAAATAGGTACAGACATAACTATCCCCCACTGATAGAGAAAATAGTCAGAGAATTAGAAAAGTGAAGAAACCTCACCCTCTCTCCATTTGGAAGACTGCACTTAATAAAAATGATCAACTTCGCGAGGCTGCTCAACCCAATGCAATTTTTACCAATAGTAGTAAAACATTCAGATAAGAAAAAAATGCAGGTATTTACCACTTTCATATGGCAAGGCAAAAGACTAAGAATAGCATACTATAAGTTGACATGGTAAAGCAAGAGGATTGCATGCAAATGTCTTTGGTTAGAGCATACAATCTAGCAGAACTCACGAGACACCTTAAAGACTGGATAAATAATACAAATTACTTTTCTAACTCGCAACTAGAAAAGAAGCTGGCGAAACCATTTGATCTAATCACAATTTTACACACGGAAAGAGACAAACTTCCATCACTTCATATCAAGCTCAGTTGCTCAATACAAGGCACGAGGGGTGCATGGAAGGCATTGAGGAAGAAGTATGGATTACCATGTTGTTTGTCTAAATATCTGCCTTTATGGGAGGATGTAAACTTTGAGCAGGGTCAACAGAATAAACTCTTCAGGGAGTGGAAACAAAGAGGAATAAAGAATCTGGGGGATATGCTCAATCTGGAGGTAGGTAAAATACTCAGTTGGCTAGAAGTATTGGCCAGATACCATTTATCAAACAAACAGCTGTCACTAACATATGTCACTATACATCGGTGGTGAGGGACTGGGGAAAGCTGGGCAAAGAAAACCCTTTTGACCAATTGATGAGAGCGGGAACAGAACAAGTGTCATTGTCAGTGTTATATTCCTACGTACGTAGTCAGCATGAAGGTAAGAAAAAAGCTGAGGTATTGGGCAACTGGGAGAAAAGGTTTCCTGAAGAACTACAGGACAAATTAATTACAGGATGGACAACAGTCAAAAAAGCTGATTGTAAATAAGCAATGGTGGGAGATGCAGTTTAACACTAGAAGTCCCAGAGAGGGGTCATTTAACATTTCTACCTTTGTAACCCAGAGATGGGTCGAATGACCTGAAGGATTTTAGCTAACATCCTTTAATCACCATCTTTTGTTCTGTAATTAAGGCCATTCCTGTCACACCACAGGAGGTTGTTGTTTTCTATTGAGTTTAGCCATTTAGTTTCTAGTTAGTTGTATTCAGTTTATTGTATGTCATTTGACCCTCTTTCGGGACTTCAGGGGGGAGCTCAAAATTTCTGGGACTTCTAGTGTTAAACTGATGCATAATGCGATCTATGCTTTTGATATATCTTATAGAAATGCCCCAGCACATTATCTAAATAGCTGCCCCAAATGAGATCAGCACAAGGTAAAATTGTTTCATTGCATGTGGGAGTGCCCGGCTATAGAAAAAGTGTGGGAAATAGCAATCGACGAGATAGAAAAAATATGGGGGATAGGGATAGCGAAAGACCCGATGATGTGACTCTTTCACGATGTGGGTCGACAAGAAGATAGAGGGGAAGCTCATTCTTATATCCCCAAAGCGGTGCACGTGATGTTACTGGTAGTTAACACGTGCATTTTAAGGCATTGGCTAGAAAGACAACCACCTGATATGCCAGAAATAATAAATACCATGAGATCATTGATGACAATGGACCAACTAGAATGGAGAACTTTTATAGAAAAAAGTTTTTTCTCTTTAGAGCTACAAATATCAAAAAAATATGGATTTTTCAAGTGACATACCACCCGAGTTTGCTCGGGTTTTTTTTTACGCATTTTGAAACACCAAGCACAAAGCTCAAGTTCATTGTCATAGACTATTGTGAGTATACATGCTGTCTATGAAAAACACAAGTAATGCTCATTCGAGAAAAATGTACAACTAAATGAGCTTACATTAACTCCTTCATGCCCTTGGATGTACCCTGTACATTCTGGTTGGGAATTAGATCTAGACCTAGTACGTACGGGTGACATATGGGGTACATCCTAGCTAAAGCCACGATGACTGCATGAAGGTTCCAGCTGTTTCACCCAGTATGGCACCGGGACTCATCGCAACAGGGGGCTTTTGTTGCCACAACCTTTTCCAGTGACGCACATCACTGATCAGCATCAGGTTGTTGGTTTCCAAAAACAGTAAAATAAATCAAATAAAAATTATAATTTAGATTAGATGAAAAGTGAGATTGGGGACAGTAAAATATTCATCATCTACTACAATATTTTTTTACTGAATAAAGTCAGGGTTAATGTCAGAAAATAATTTAGATTAGTTGATTGGTCTACATTAGGGACAGCAAAAATATACTGTAGTAACATCGTCTACTACAGTATTTTCAGGATAAATACCAAATTGTGTCGCCACAAGGAGATATACACAAATTAACAAAAATGAATGATAAATAATTAATGAATAATCTCCAAAATGGAGTCAAGCTACTACGTTAGAACGAAACCAATAGAAAATGTAGCCAAAGGACAATACAATAGTAAAATTTAAAATTTTTAATAAAGATCAAAATAAAAACAATACATGCAAGGGATAGTAATGAACAAAGTGCTGAGGCACCACAAGACTCAGCAAGTGGATTGCAAACAGAAAACCAATAGATTATATAGGGATATAAATATATATTACATTCTAATTATCTGTCCCCATCATGAGTATAGCAGTAGTTTAAATGGATGTGATCTTCAAACAAACCATATAATATGATTAACTGTTTGCACATCGCTAAAGGGCATAAGCACAGGCAAGAAAAGCCAAGGAAAAATACCAAGGAAATCCCATCATAGGGGTGAATTACCTGTCGCCATTAGCCACTGCTGAGCCACACCAACACATGTTTCGGCCGTAGCCTTCATCAGGGAGGTGTGGTAGCAAGTAGCAGGATGGGGAGGGTATTTATGGTGATATACACCAATGAGAGGACATCCAGGATATAATTATATGGCGCACACAGCAGGGAGGACGAGCGGCCAGCTGACATTCCGGATCGCGTCATCCGGGGGGCGGGGCCAGTGACGCAAGCGGCCGAAAACACATGGAAAACCAAATGATCTCGGCCAGTCACGTGACCGGGCCCGAACCCGGAAGTAGACAGCGAGCCAAAATATCAGATAAACGCATCCACCCCCGTGCGCGCACATCCCAGAGCAATTGTTTGTAAAGTCTAGAATGCCCAAATATAAGAAAAGTAGAGGATTAAAAAGACATTATAGGGGGCGGGGCCAGTGACGAAAATACCCATAATGCAACTGGAGAATCACATGGCCTCGGCACTTTGTTCATTACTATCCCTTGGATGTATTGTTTTTATTTTGATCTTTAATAAAAATTTTATATTTGACTATTGTATTGTCCTTTGGCTACATTTTCTATTGGTTTCGTACAGTATTTTCAGGGTAAAGGCTGCTTTACACGCTACGATTTATCTGACGATGTGACACGCCCAGATCGTTGTTACGATTTGCCGAGATAGCACATAGGTCGTTTATTTGCGGTCACACGTAACAATCTCACAAACGACGCAACAGCGATATATTGTTTGACCAAGGCAGTCGTTTGGATGTTGTTCGTCGTTGGCAGGGTGTCAAACGTACCAATATGTCTGCTGCGATCCAAACGACGAACAATATTTTGAAACTGAACGACGTGTCAACGATCAACGATTTTCAACCTATTTGCGATTATTCTTAGTCGCACGTAGGTGTCACACGCAACGACGTCGCAAACGATACCGGATGTGCGTCAGATAAATCGTAGCGTGTAACGCCACCTTTATTGCACATTTTTTTTAACGAACATCCATTTAGAAAGTTTTTTTCTTTTACCAAATTTTTGTATTTTCTTTTTTATTTTATTTTTTTCTAGTCTATTTTTGCCTTCTATTCTAATAAATAGTTTCCACCACTTACACACCTGAATAAAATTTTGTTATTTTACACACACACTACACACGAAAAATAAAAAATCCTGCTCATTCAAAAGACGGTATTCAGTAGAGGAGTGCCTCTGACACTGATAGTGAGATAGAGGATCCCACATTCTTTTATTTTTCCTCTTCTTCCTCCAGTGATACCGAACCCCCACGCAGACGCTCCAGGACAGCAAATGAGCCACTGTCTGCCATTAGTGACCCCCCCTCTTATAGCCTTCACCACCCAAAGATTATAAGTCACAGATTACTGATTTTGTGCCCCAATCATAAATGCAATTTGACATTGCCAGCCTCACAGAAATTGACTTTTTCAGTCTTTTTCTGAAAATTTCATAAAACTCATGATGACAAAAAACCATTTGTACAATAAGTTTTGGCTCAAAACACCACTACATCATTTTCTCACTGGACTCTCATTGACACATTAGAAATTATGATGTTTTGGAGCCCTGTGCTTCACATGAAGATGCCAGAACTTCGGCAATGTTGTCCTCACCGAGATTATAACAATATTGACTGTATTTTAAAAATTCGGCCAGTCATTGATCCCTTCAGCAACAAATTTGCTTAATCCCTTCATCCCCCGTCTGTTTTCACCTTCATGACCAAGCCATTTTTTTTCAATTCTGACTAGTGTCACATTCTGAAACCCTTTAACGGATCCCAGTGATTCGGAGACTGTTTTATTTTGTGACATATTGTAATTCATGTTAGTGCTAACTTTAGGACACTTTTTTGCGTTTATTTGTGAAAAAGTCAGAAATTTGGCGAAAAGTTAAACATTTTTGCAATTTTTACATTTTGAACTTCTATGTCCTAAAACCACAGATTTGTCACAGAATATAGTTAATAAATAACATTTACCACGTCTACTTTACATCAGAGAAATTTTCAAAACTTTTTTTTGTTAGAAAGTTAGAAGGCAATTTTTTTTCAGTTTCAAAAAGTTTCAGCAATTTTTAATTTTTCCAACAAAATTTACAAAACCATTCTTTTAAGGGACCACATAACATTTGAAGTGACTTTGAGAGGACTAGGTGACAGAAGATACAGAACAGTGACAACATTCTAAAAACTGCACCCCTCAACACTGCTCAAAACCACATCCAAAAAAATTACTAACCCTTCAGGTGCTTCAAGGGAAATAAAGCAATGTGGAAGGAAAAAATGAAAATTTTACTTTTTCTCACAAAAATGGTACTTTAGCCATAACATTTTGCATTTTCACAAGGGTAAAAGGAGAAAATGCAGCACACTATTTGCTGTGCAATTTCTCCTGAGTACACCAATACCTTATAAGTGATAGAAATCTACTGTTTTGAGCACACGGCAGAGCACTTAAGGGAAAGAGCGCCATTGGAATTTTATACTGCAAAACTGTCTGGACTAAATAGTGGACCCCATGTCACGTTTGCAGAGCCCCCGTGGTACCTAAACAGTGGATATCTCCACAAATGACCCCATTTTGGAAACTAAACCTCAGAAGGAAATTATCTAGATGTTTGGTGAGCACCTTGAACCCCTGAGGGCTTCACAGAAGTTTATAACGTTGAGCCGTGAAAATAAAAAAATACATTTTTACCACAAAATTGTTACTTCAACAAGATAACTTTTTTTCACAAAGGTAATAGGAGAAAATGGACAATACAATTTATTGTGCATTTTCTCCTGAGTACACTGATACCTCATATGTGGTAGAAATCAACTGTTTGGAGCATGGCAGGGCTCGGAAGTGAAGAAGTGCCTTTTCTCTTTTTAAATGCTAAAATAGCTGCATTTGTAAGCAGGCGCCTTGTTGCGTTTCGAGAGCTCCTGAGGTGCCTAAACAGTGGAGCTTCTGTACAAGTGACCCCATTTTGGATACTAGACCCCTCAAGGAATTTATCTAGATGTTTGATGTGCACCTTGAACCCCTGGATGCTTCACAAAATTTTATAACATTGAGTCATGAAAATGAAAAAATAAATTTACCACAAAATTGTTGCTTCAACCAGATAACTTTTTTTCTCAAGGGTAACAGGAGAAAATGCACCATACAATTTTGTTTTAAAAATGTATTTAACAGCCAAAGTATAACAGGTACAAGTTAGGGTACCATACAATTTGTTGTGTAATTTCTCCTGAGTATGCTAACACCTGATATGTGGTGGAAATCAACTGTTTGGGTGCATGGCAGTGTTCGGAAGGGAAGGAACGCCATTTGACTGCAAAATTGGCTAGAATTGTGAGCGTTGTTGTGTTTGGAGATCTCCTGATGTGCCTAAACAGTTAAGCTCCCCCACAAGGAACACCATTTTTGAAACTACACCCCTCCAATAATGTATCTGTTGAGCACCTTGAATCCCTAGGTGCTCTTATGGAATTTTATAACGTTGAGCCGTGAAAATGAAAAAATACATTTTTTAACACAAAAATATTTTAACCCCAAATCTTAATTCTTCACAAAAATCTTCACCACAGGACAGCATGGACGATACAATTTGTTGTGTAATTTCTCCTGAGTACACCAATAGCCCTTAAGTGGTCAAAAACTACTTTTGAGTCCAGTGTTCAGTATGAGATTTAATTAGGATGGTTTTTTGAAAGTGTCATGTTACATTGGCAAAGCCCCTGAGTTCCTTAAACAGTGGAGCTCCTCCAAAAGTGATACCATTTTGGAAACTTAACCCTACAAAATTACAAAATACATTTTTAACCTCCAAAATGTTGCTTTAACCCCAATTTTTTTCAAATTCAATAGGGCTACAGAAGATAATGGATCATACAATTTGTTGTGCAATTTCTCCTAAGTATCCCATATGTGAACGAAAACTACATTTGAGACACATTAAAAACTGAAGGGAAAGAGCACCATATTGCAGTGCAGAATTAGTTGGAATGGTTTGTGGGTGCCAGGTCACATTGAGCTTCTGATAGCAGAAATTCTCCACAAGTGACAACATTTTACAAACTGCACCCCTCAATGAATTCATTCAGTGGTACAGTGAGCATATTGACACTACAGATGTCACAAAATTTGATACTTTTGTGCAGTGAACAAAAAATAATTACATTTCTACTATAATGTTCTTCTAACCTCAGATTTCCAATTTTCACAAAGGGAATAAATAGGTAAAAAAAAGGTCCCATAATATGTTACACAATTTCTCCTGAAAGTGGCAATACCCAATATGTGACAGTACAGTACTGTTTGGCCTCATCACAGGGTTTGGGAAGGAAGGAGCACCATTTGTTTTTTGGAGCACGGTTTTTCCTAGAATAGTCAGCGGACTCCATATGCAGAGCCAGTGCCAGAACAGAAAAATGAAATGGGTGAAGCCACGGGACTTCCCCCATTACAACCCCCTCCCCGTTGGTCTCTTGGTTCCCCACAGGATTGCTTTGACCTAGTGGCATGGCCTTACCTCAGGCTACATTACTTTCCCCATCCATTTGATACAGGGCACCCTCAGGTTTGCACACCTTATTGTTATTGTTATTTATCCCTATATGGGATTGCTGGCAGTTTTCCATACAATTGTGCACTATCTTTGACCGTAGGTGCCGGTTCTATGCAATTGCCTGTAGGGGTATGTTGTTCTTATTAGCCTCAATAAGAGACCCGGGTTATACATATGCACGCTTTATCATCATCATTGATTGTTGTATGATTCCATGAATATTATGTGCTTTTTTTGCTATTTAATAACGGGGGTCTTTGACTTTATTATTTATCTCTGGGTGTGTTTTTTCTGGTTTTATATGTTTTTAATCTTTTTGATACAATAAAGGATATGTTTTTATGAACTTTATTGGGATGTGCTCCCTTTTGTGCATTACTTTTCTTCTTTTGTCTGTTCAGCAGTGTCTATCTTTTCAAAGCTGAACAAAACTGTTGATGACCACCTTTTTGGTGCATGCCTACTGTAAAAAGAGGCGTAGAAAGATGGACACCGCCAAACCACAAGCCAGACATGAGGTCAAAGTCACTCCCTCTGCTTCATTACAGTGAATTTTCCTTTGGGAATTTTGTCTGAATCACGTTTTATTTAAGAGATTTCGGGTATGTGCCCATGATCCACACACTGTGTCCTGGACACGGCATGTCTTCTCCTGTGGAGACGCAAGTGTTCTCCGCAGAAGACCACAGCTGCATGTATAAGGGTCCGGGGCACTGTGGACTTTTGATCTGTTTTCCCTGCGGACAATACTCGCGTCTCCACAAGCACAAATTGACAGGATGGGAAGCCGCGCTGCATGTCAGTTTAAGCTGTGGAGAAAAGAAGCATAGTGGGCATGGGATTTCTATGAAGTCCATCCACTGCGCTTGTACTGTACAGCAGTGTTTTGGATGCAACGAAAACAGACTTTATTTTTTACACCATTCACTTTGCGGTTTAAGTGATTACGTCATTTAATCTTCCAGTTAGTACTATTACAGTACTACCAGGTATATAATTTTTTTTTTAGGTATGGCTACCATCACACTAAAATTGTTGTTTTACAAAATAAAGGTTTTTTGCATCACTGAATTGTGAAGGCTGTAGTTTTTCTTTGTTTTCCTGCTGAGAGAGTCATGTGAGAGCTCGTTTTTTTGCGGAATGAGTTGTAGTTTGTATTGGTACCATTTAGGGCCACAGATTATTTTTTGATCACTTGATATTTCACTTTTTGTGAGGCCAAATCAAGAAGAAACAGCAACTCAGGAGTAGGATTTTTTTGGGGGGCAGGGAGGTTTACATCGTTCATCGTGCCGTAAAAGTGATGACAGCTTTATTCTTCATATCGATACGATAACAGCAAAACCACACTTATATAGATTTTTTTTTGTTTTGCTGCTTCTACACCATAAAAACTAGGGAGAAAAAGTTTTGCATTGCTGTATTCTGAGAGCTATAGCTTTTTTAATTTTTCTGTGACTGAACAGCTTATTTTTTGCGGGACAAGATGACATTTTCATTGCTACGTTTTTTAAATTTTTTTACTGTGCTCACTGAAGGGGATAACTTGTGTGACAGTTTTATAAATCGGGTTGTTATGGACACGGAAATACCAAATATGTGTACATTTTAATTTTTTTACGTAAATATAACTATTTGTTGGAATAATTTAATTTGTTTGTTCTTATTTTTTGATTTTTTTTTATATTCTTACATTTCTTTAACTTTTTTTTCCTCAGTCCCTATATGGGACATTACATTACACTAGCCTGATAACAGCTGATATAAAATCAATTAATCTGATTGTTACACGGTGTGGCGAGAAAAAAATTCTAAATCCCAAAATTACATTTTTTTGGTTGCAGCAAAATTGTATTAAAGTGCAATAACAGGTGAACAAAATGTCGCATCTGCACAAAAATAGTAGAATTAAAAACGCCAGCACGAGACGCAAAAAATATGCCATCAATGAGCCCCAGATCCTGAAAAATGTGAATGCTATGGGTTGCGGAAAATGGCGCCATAAGCGCAATTCTTTTTTTTTTTGGACAAACTTCTGAATTTTTTTAACCCCTTAGATAAAAGTATACATGTTTGAAATCTATGAACTCATACTGACCCGAGGCATCATACTGATGCGTTAGTTTTACTATATACTGAACACCGTAAATAACATATCCCAAAAACAATCGAATTGCACTTTTTTTGCAATTTCATCGCACTTGGAATTTTTTTTCAATTTTCCAGTATGCTATGTAGTAAAACTAATGATTTCTTTCAAAAGTACAACTCGTCCCGCGAAAAACAAGCCCTAATATGGCAAGATTGACGGAAAAATAAAAACGTTACGGGCTCTCGAAAGAAAAGGAGCGAAAAACAGAAAAATCACCCGGGGGTGAAGGAGTTATATCATGAGGTTAATCTGCAGGTTAAAATGTTCCAAAAATGCCAGTAGCCACTGAAAGCTGGCAATCAGGAGGAAATTAACTTTATTACTCTCAGCAGCCTCTGGCATTGTACCATAGAAGTTATAATGCACTGCAGTGCTTCTGCATTGTAAGGCTTTGGGTTGCATTATAAACTCATCGGCATCCCATTGTAGGGGGATGGATTACAGCGGAAGCATCATTTTTCTGTCGAACACTAAGAGATATGTTTACGTTTTGTTTCAGCCATGAAAGAGACATTTAACAAAGCAGAATGAATGAGATTTGTGAAATCTCATGCACGTTGCTTTATTTCTGCTCATTGCAAATTTGAAGAAGCTTCTTATCTCCATTCATTTATCGGTTTTTGTGGCAGTTTTCTCCCATTGTAATGAATGGAGAAAAAAACAGCAAGACAAATTTTTTTCATACTGAAAGATACGCAACGTGTACACATATCCTTAATCCTCGTGATCCCTCACTGTTGTTTCTCCAGATTTCTGGAATAACCTGCTCTTTTAATTGTGGCTTTAGTATTTTAGCTGTTTTAAATCTTTTTGATTTGCCTTCCAAACTTTGTTTATCCAGATATTTTTAGTCAGATTCATAATTTGGTTTTTTTATTTCAAAAATGACATTTTTTGTTGCAGCTCAGTTTTTCTTCCATTTTGGTCAATCCCTACAGTGGTATTTTAAGGATTATGTTACAATTTGTGCTAAAAACAGTTAATAGATTTTTTTTTATTATTTTGTATTTTCCATCAAATTCTTCAATTATGTGCTCCATTTGGACGTCAATGACACACAAAAAGGTCAGTATGTGTAAATACAAAATAAAAAGTGACAAAAATGTGTAAATATTTGACTTTGCCGTGAGCTGCTGCAGCACCTCACATAATGGCTGCATTTTATATTATAGCTATGGCCACAGGTGCCTGATCCTGAGCACATTACTGTGCAATGGCAGCTTGTAATTTACAGAAATTCTGGTTGCTAAATTATAACTGGGCCCTAATCAGCACGGATGACATGGCGCTCGTTCCTGAGGTAAAGTGTGACGGTCAGTGACACCACTGCAAAATGTCCTACTCTGACTAAATCCCCTAGAAAACTTTCACTGTGAGCTAAACAGCATGAACTGATATGGTGCCGCCGGTCTGAACGGGAGCACGAGCGGAAAAAACACGTGTGGAGCGGAGACCGTCTCCACACAACCTCCCTCCCCGCGTCCCCTCACTACTCTGAGCGCGAGATAGGAAACACGTGACCAAGCGCGGCCACAGGACTCCTCCCGCCAGCAGCAGGCGGAGAGGTGGGCGGAGGGATGAGCAGTGTTGGTCACGTGTCCCTGTCTGCCAGGTACTGATACCACCACTGTTCGCTCTGCGGACGCCGCTGAGGAAGGGGGCGTGGTTACACAGAAGTAATGCGAAGTGTAAGCTCTGGCGGTGCTGTTCCGAACTCTGCCTAAGTATTGAGAGTGAGGGAGCCCCGTCTGCCATGTGGGACGGGGAGAATATTACAGGGGTCATAACGTATTGTGAGCGGTCCTGCCAGCCATTTGGGGCTGGGACATATTACAGGGGGCGAGATCTAAACTATTGTGAGAGGTCCTCAGCCATTTGGGCGGAGACATATTACAGGGGTGGGGTCTTTGGCAAATAATTTGAATATTTGTGTGTTTGGGCTAAGGTCAGTGGGTGCCTCAAAGTTATTAAGGGAGTGGCTGATCCTGTGTATAGGGAAATGCAGGCTAGTGTAATATATAGGGCATTATTCTATAAGGGCCCATGCCCAGAGGCATCTATAGGGGGGGGCTGATACTATGTATAGGGAAATGCAGAGTAGTGTAATATATAGGGCATTATTCTATAAGGGCCCATGCCCAGAGGCATCTATAGGGGGGGGGCTGATACTATGTATAGGGAAATGCAGGCTAGTGTAATATATAGGGCATTATTCTATAAGGGCCCATGCCCAGAGGCGTCTATAGGGGGGGCTGATACTGTGTATAGGGAAATGCAGGCTAGTGTAATATATAGGGCATTATTCTATAAGGGCCCATGCCCAGAGGCGTCTATAGGGGGGGGGGGGGGCTGATACTGTGTATAGGGAAATGCAGGCTAGTGTAATATATAGGGCATTATTCTATAAGGGCCAATGCCCAGAGGCGTCTTTAGGGGGGGGGGCTGATGCTGTGTATAGGGAAATGCAGGCTAGTGTAATTTATAGGGCATTATTCTATAAGGGCCCATGCCCAGAGGAGTCTATAGGGGGGGCTGATACTGTGTATAGGGAAATGCAGGCTAGTGTAATATATAGGGCATTATTCTATAAGGGCCCATGCCCAGAGGCGTCTATAGGGGGGGGCTGATACTGTGTTTAGGGAAATGCAGGCTAGTGTAATATATAGGACATTACTCTATAAGGGCCCATGCCCAGAGGCGTCTATGGGGGGGGGGGGCTGATACTGTGTATAGGGAAATGCAGGCTAGTCTAGTATATAGGGCATTATTCTATAAGGGCCAATTCCCAGAGGCGTCTATGGGGGGGCTGATACTGTGTATAGGGAAATGCAGGCTAGTGTAATTTATAGTGCATTATTCTATAAGGGCCCATGCCCAGAGGCGTCTATGGGGGGGGGGGCTTATACTGTGTATAGGGAAATGCAGGCTAGTGTAATATATAGGGTATTATTCCATAAGGGCCCATGCCCAGAGGCGTCTATAGGGAGGGGGGAGCTGATACTGTGCATAGGGAAATGCAGGCTAGTGTAATTTATAGGGCATTATTCTATAAGGGCACATGCCCAGAGGCGTCTATGGGGGGGGGGGGGCTGATACTATGTATAGGGAAATGCAGAGTAGTGTAATATATAGGGCATTATTCTATAAGGGCCCATGCCCAGAGGCATCTATAGGGGGGGGGGCTGATACTATGTATAGGGAAATGCAGGCTAGTGTAATATATAGGGCATTATTCTATAAGGGCCCATGCCCAGAGGCATCTATAGGGGGGGGGGCTGATACTGTGTATAGGGAAATGCAGGCTAGTGTAATATGTAGGGCATTATTCTATAAGGGCCCATGCCCAGAGGCGTCTATAGGGGGGGCTGATACTGTGTATAGGGAAATGCAGGCTAGTGTAATATATAGGGCATTATTCTATAAGGGCCCATGCCCAGAGGCGTCTATAGGGGGGGCTGATACTGTGTATAGGGAAATGCAGTCTAGTGTAATTTATAGGGCATTACTCTATAAGGGCCCATGCCCAGAGGCGTCTATAGGGGGGGCTGATACTGTGTATAGGGAAATGCAGTCTAGTGTAATATATAGGGCATTATTCTATAAGGGCCCATGCCCAGAGGCGTCTATAGGGGGTATGATACTGTGTATAGGGAAATGCTGTTCAGTCTAATATATAGGGCATTATTCTATAAGGGCCCATGCCCAGAGGTGTCTATGGGGGGGGCTGATACTGTGTATAGGGAAATGCAGGCTAATGTAATATGTAGGGCATTACTCTATAAGGGCCCATGCCCAGAGGCGTCTATAGGGGGGGGGGCTTATACTGTGTATAGGGAAATGCAGGCTAATGTAATATATAGGGAATTATTCTATAAGAGCCCATGCCCAGAGACGTCTATAGGGGGGGGGGGCTGATACTGTGTATAGGGAAATGCAGTCTAGTGTAATTTATAGGGCATTACTCTATAAGGGCCCATGCCCAGAGGCGTCTATAGGGGGGGGGGCATATACTGTGTATAGGGAAATGCAGTCTAGTGCAATATATAGGGCATTACTCTATGAGGACCCATGCCTAGAGGCGTCTATAGGGGGGGGGGCTGATACTGTGTATAGGGAAATGCAGGCTAGTGTAATTTTTAGGGCATTATTCTATAAGGGCCAATCCCCAGAGGCGTCTATGGGGGGGGGGGGCTGATACTGTGTATAGGGAAATGCAGTCTAGTGCAATATATAGGGCATTATTCTATAAGGGCCCATGCCCAGAGGCGTCTATAGGGGGGGGCTGATACTGTGTTTAGGGAAATGCAGTCTAGTGTAATTTATAGGGCATTACTCTATGAGGGCCCATGCCTAGAGGCGTCTATAGGGGGGGGGGCTGATACTGTGTATAGGGAAATGCAGGCCAGTGTAATTTATAGGGCATTATTCTATAAGGGCCGATGCCCAGAGGCGTCTATGGGGGGGGGGGGCTGATACTGTGTATAGGGAAATGCAGTCTAGTGCAATATATAGGGCATTATTCTATAAGGGCCCATGCCCAGAGGCGTCTATAGGGGGGGGGGGCTGATACTGTGTTTAGGGAAATGCAGTCTAGTGTAATTTATAGGGCATTACTCTATGAGGGCCCATGCCTAGAGGCGTCTATAGGGGGGGGGGGTCTGATACTGTGTATAGGGAAATGCAGGCTAGTGTAATTTATAGGGCATTATTCTATAAGGGCCCATGCCCACAATTAATGTTAGCAGCATGTTGGACGGTTTTTTTTTTTTTGCTGCGTCCAAAACGCGCAGTGCAGTACAAGCACAGTGGATGGCGCTAATAGAAATCCTCTGCCCACTGTGCTTCTTATTAACACCGTGTAAATTGACCTGCTGGTTTCCTATTCACAGCATGTCAGTTTCTCCTGTGGATACTGTTGAACCTTCTGCGTGGGAGAACGCAGCGGACACAGCGATAATACACCCCATTCTAACATGCTGTATATAAGACCCCAGGCCGCTGGGAAGAACATAAACACTTTATAATACCTAGGTCACTCCAATGCAGACTAGTCAGATGGGTGGCGCCGTTCTCTGGGATCGGTGCCTCCCCTTTCGGCCACCTTGGTCTTCCTTATTCTGAAGCCGCGGTGCATGACGCGTCTACATCATACACACGCGCCGGCTTTGAGGTTCTGCGCAGTCTTAGGACCCCTGCCATGAGGTATGCTGGCTGACACAAGTAAAGAATTTCTGTCACCAGGTTTTGCCACCTAATCTGAAAGCAGGATGAAGGAAAAGACACCCTCATTCCAGCAATGTGTCACTTACTGGGCTGCGTGGTGTAGCGTTTATGAAATCACGGTTTAATTAGCAGGAGATTACCATTAGAGGACTACTTGGCATGCTGCAGGTAGTCCAGCAGATGCATGAGCTCGTTATAGCCCAATAAGTGATACATCACTAAAATCAGGGTCTCTGTCTCTACATTATGCGTCTCAGATGGGGGAGCAAAAATCTGGTGACAATCCGTGTAATAAGGAGAGGGCATCTACATGACCCCCTTACGCTGCTTTCCTGGGCATCCTAGCATCTGCGCCCCTCAGAGGACTGCTGCCTATGTTTCTTATAGGTGAATGATGGGCAGCAGTGTTTTGGTGCCGTTTGCTGTAAAAGGGTATGTGTGCACGTTGAGTATTTATTTGGTGCAGAAATTTTCTACATCAAATCTGGAAATTCTGGCAGAAGAAACGCATGCGTTTTGTGCCATGCATTTTTCTTTTAACCCCTTCACCCGCGACCACTAAAACACCCTAATGACCGGGCCATTTTTTGCAATTCTGACCAGTGTCACTTTGACAGGATATAACTCTGGAACGCTTCAACAGATCTTGGCGATTCTGACATTGTTTTTTCGTGACATATTGTACTTCATGTCAATGGTAAATTTAGGCCGATATTTTTTGCGTTTATTTGTGAAAATTTTGCGAAAATTTAGCAATTTTCAAACTTTGAAAATGTATGCTTATAAATCTGAGAGATATGTCACACAAAATAGTTACTAAATAACATTTCTCACTTGTCTACTTTACATCAGCGCAATTTTCGAAACAAAATTTGTTTTTGTTAGGATGTTAGAAGGGGTCAAAGTTCCTCAGCAATTTCTCATTTTTCCAGAAAAATTTACAAAATCATTTTTTTAGGGACCACATCACATTTGAAGTGACTTTGAGAGGCCTAGGTGACAGAAAATACCCAAAACTGACCCCATTCTAAAAACTGCACCCCTCACACTGCTCAAAACCACATCCAATAAGTTTATTAACCCTTTAGGGGCTCCACAGAAGTTTAAAATGTTGAGCCATGAATGCATTTTTTTTTTTTTAACCACAAAACTTACTTGAACCAGGTAGCTTTTTTTCACAAGGGTATCAGGAAAAAATGCACCATAAAATGTATTGCGCAATTTTTCCTGAGTATGCAGATACCTCATATGTGGTGGAAAGTAATTGTTTGGGTGCATGGCGGGGCTCAGAAGAGAAGGAGCACCATTTGACAGCAAAATTGTTTGGAATCATTAGCGGAAGCCATGTCACGTTTGGAGACCCCCTGTCACGTTTGGAGACCCCCTATGGTGCCTAAACAGTGCAGCTCCCCCACAAATGACCCCATTTTGGAACTAGGCCCCTCAAGGAATTTATCTAGCTGTTTGGTGAGCCTCTTGTATCCCCAGGGGCTCCACAGAAGTTGATAACGTTGAACCGTGAAATTTTTATTTATTTTTTTACCACAAAATTTTTGCTTCAACCAGGTAGCTTTTTTTTTTACAACGCTACCAGGAAAAAATGCACCATAAAATGTATTGTGCAATTTTTCCCGAGTACGCAGATACCTCATATGTGGTGGAAAGTAGTTGTTTGGGTGCACGGCAGGGCTCGGAAGAGAAGGAACGCCATTTGACTTTTCAAACGCACAGACACGGTGCACTTATCGGCTGCTGCAGGACGCACGGTCGGATGAGATACAAAAAGCGTCAGGGATACGGAAAAAAAAAGTCACGCCAAAAATTGAGCAGGAATGCCGATCCGTTATGTGCATCCCTGATCAGCACTCGTCGGGACGCACGGATGGATGCGATACAAAAAGCGTCGGGGATACGGCAAAAAAAGTCCCGCCGAAAATTGACCACGAATGCAGATACGTTATCAGCATCCCTGATCAGCACTCGGTGGGACGCACAGACAGATGAGGTGTAAAAATAGACAGGGGATACAGAAAAAAAAAAGTCATACTCACAGGACCCAGAGGATTAGCAGGAGGATCACTGACCAGAGGAACTGCAGGAGGAATAGAAGGTAGCGAGATGGACAGCTTTACAGGAGCAGCAGGCAGGAGGTTGGACATCACCCCCATGACGAAACAGCGACGTGGGCGGGTGCTATCGCACACGACATCGCTAACTGTCGCTAGTGATATCGCAGCGTGTAAAGCACCCTTTAGATACATTACTGTGATGGTACAGCCAGTGCCTGATGCATGCTGCCCTCTGACTGGGCAATATGTATCCGCTGTCAGGTTCCCTTTAAGGGTACTATTGCTTTGACCTGGTAAACTTGCACACAATGCTGCTACACTGGAGGGATTAATAGGTGTCAGTAGATTCAGTGAAATCAGAACTTACAGTATTTTCTGTGTACAGGTCAAGAAATGTAAGGAGCAAGGCTCAGAAGAACAATCATCTCGGAAAAGGCAACGTAAGTGACAAACCCTTCCTTATTTATGACACAGCCACTTAGCTTTCATGTGTTCACTGTTGTTAGGATCAGGCGTCGCACTAACACATCTGTGATCTGCATACAGGTTGTGATTCACCTGAGGACACGACTGTGCGGATGGCAAAAAAGAGAAATGCACAGCCCCTTCAAGCAGAGGTTTTACTCCATATTGAGGCTTGTCTTACCGTCGTAGAAAAAGTTTTATATTTCTTTATAAATATTCTTTATTGTGCACTATATCATGTGTTACGGTGAACTCTTAACCAGAGATCACTAGTTGCCTACTGCCTGGCCTAATTGGTGTGGATCAAGTGCATGTGTAAATAAATCACGCCAGACACAGTCGGATGTGAAATCTCTTCTTGATCACAGTAAAGATGGCACCGAACAGACCGAACAGAAGCCTGCGGCCTCTGATGTAGGCTAGGGGCGTACACAAGTTCGGATATACCCATTTAGTGGGACAGTTCATTAGCTAGCCAATGGGGAGATCCGTGTTGCTGTTGATGGGTGGGTCTGACGTCAGTGGATGAATCCATGGTGTCATCTGATCTGTGGGTTGGTCCTCTTACATCTGGACATTCCCTGTTTTCCAAGCAAGGTGTGGAAAACAGGAAATGGCAGCCATCTTTAAATCTGTGTCATGTGTATGATCTGAGAACTGAATTATGTAAGGCAAATCGACATATTTCCCACAATCCCGTCAAGAGGTTAATTAAGTATTTAATTCAATGGCTCTCTTCAACACGTGTGTCCTAAATAGTCCTAAAGACTATTGTACAGCTGACAACCGTGTGAATGATCCAACTATAGGTGTCACATCAGAGGTACTTGTGAGATGATTTATGATCCACTATTGTTTTTAAGTTAAGGAGTTCTTCCCTTTCAAAAAATCTTGGTCCTCTGAGTCTAATTTGTTATAATAATTTATTTAATAACACTGGGGAACGCAATTTTTTAGAAGTTAGGTCAGACAACTGTTCTTAATTAATTTTTGGATGCTGAATCCAGAAATGATCTCAGTTTTTCTCTATCACGTCAAGTTTTTGAACTATAGGATTTTTGTCTTCTCAAAAATATGTAAACTACTGTACTTAAAAAGTGTTTTGTTTTTTTTTAAATAGTACAAATATGAACAAAAAATGAAATATATAAGAAATAGGCATGACAAATATGCTTTTTAACACTATCATGTTTTTTTACAAAGGATCTATATATATAATTGCCTTATTCTGTCTGTCTGTCTGTCTGTCTATCTGTCTGTCTATCTGTCTGTCTGTCATGCTCCAAAATTGTGTCCTTACGATGACACAAAGCTGATTGGCCGCTGGGCTCGCCATGGTCCCGCCCCCCCACACAGATTGGCCGCTCGCCCAGGCTGCGCCCCCACACGGATTGGCCAGCCGCTCGCCCAGGCTCCGCCCCCCCCCACAGATTGGCCTCTCACCCCGGCACCCTGCAGGCATTGGCAATTCGGCCACGCCACGCCCCGCCCCCTCACGCAATGCACGCTAGCTCTGGCCCCGCCCCCTCCCTTCCCCCGCGCATTCCCCGACCAACTGACACGGCTGTCACCGAGGTGAGTACTGTACTCCCCCCCCCCCGCACATTCCCCGAACTGACACGGATGTCACCGAGGTGAGTACTGTACTCCCCCCCACCCTCACCCCCCCCCCCGGCCTCCGCTCGCACGGGAGTGGTGTGGATATGTTGGTAACCATGCTCGCATGGTTACAAGCGCATCAAGGTCCTGCTGCTGCGGCGGAAGAAAACATACACACACATCAGATCACACTCACTCTCACACACACCTCACACACACCTCACACACACCTCACACACACCTCACACACACCTCACATCGCATTCACATACTTACAGCATCCGGCGATATCGCTTGCTTCTCGGCCTCGATACTGTGCTGTTGTGACCTTCCAGGACCTGACGGAGGATCACATGGCCAGAGGCATGTGGTATCTCCGGATGTTGTGAGTGTGAGCGCGTATGTGCGATATCGTCAGTGTCTGTGTGTGTGAGTGGATGCGATCGGGTGTGTGTGAGTGGATGCGATCGGGTGTGTGTGAGTGGATGCGATCGGGTGTGTGTGAGTGGATGCGATCAGGGGTGTGTGAGTGGATGCGATCGGGTGTGTGTGAGTGGATGCGATCGGGGGTGTGTGAGTGGATGCGATCGGGTGTGTGTGAGTGGATGCGATCGGGTGTGTGTGAGTGGATGCGATCGGGTGTGTGTGAGTGGATGCGATCGGGTCTGTGTGAGTGGATGCGATCGGGTGTGTGAGTGTCGGCAGAGGAGCACGGCGTGCTGGAGGAGACTGGGAGCAGAGAGGCTGATCATGGGGAAGGCTGGGAGGGGGAGGCTGATGCTGGGGGAGACTGGGAGGGGAAGGCTGATGCTGAAGGAGGCTGGGAGGGGGAGGCTGGGAGGAAGGAGGCTGGGAGGAGAGAGGCTGATCCTGTGGAAGGCTGGGAAGGGGAGGCTGATGCTGAGGGAGGCTGGAAGGAGAGAGGCTGATGCTGGGGGAGGCTGGAAGGAGAGAGGCTGAGGCTGTGAGGAGAGAGGCTGATGCTGGGGAAGGCTGATGCTGAGGGAGGCTGGGAGGGGAAAGCTGATGCTGGGGAAGGCTGGGAGGATGGAGGCTGGGAGGAGAGAGGCTGATCCTGGGGAAGGCTGGGAGAGGGAGGCTGATGCTGGGGGAGGCTGGAAGGAGAGAGGCTGATGCTGGGGGAGGCTGGAAGAAGAGAGGCTGATGCTGGGGGAGGCTAATGCTGGGGGAGGCTGGGAAGAGAGAGGCTGATGCTGGGGAAGGCTGGGAGGAGAGAGGCTGATGCTGGGGACAGAGAGGAGAGGCTGATGCTGGGAGGAGAGAGGCTGATGCTGGGATGAGAGAGGCTGATGCTGGGAGGAGAGAGGCTGATGCTGGGGGAGGCTGGGAGGGGGAAGCTGATGCTGGGGGAGGCTGGGACGAGGGAGGCTGATGCTGGTGGAGGCTGATGCTTGGGGAGGCTGATGCTGGGGGAGGCTGGAAGGAGAGAGGCTAATGCTGGTGGAGGCTGATGCTTGGGGAGGCTGATGCTGGGGGAGACTGGGAGGGGAAGGCTGATGCTGAGGGAGGCTGGGAGGGGGAGGCTGGGAGGAAGGAGGCTGGGAGGAGAGAGGTTGATCCTGGGGAAGGCTGGGAACGGGAGGCTGATGCTGAGGGAGGCTGGAAGGAGAGAGGCTGATGCTGGGGGAGGCTGGAAGGAGAGAGGCTGATGCTGGTGGAGGCTGATGCTTGGGGAGGCTGATGCTGGGGGAGACTGGGAGCGGAAGGTTGATGCTGAGGGAGGCTGGGAGGGGGAGGCTGGGAGGAAGGAGGCTGGGAGGAGAGAGGCTGATCCTGGGGAAGGCTGGGAAGGGGAGGCTGATGCTGAGGGAGGCTGGAAGGAGAGAGGCTGATGCTGGGGGAGGCTGGAAGGAGAGAGGCTGAGGCTGGGAGGAGAGAGGCTGATGCTGGGGAAGGCTGATGCTGAGGGAGGCTGGGAGGGGAAAGCTGATGCTGGGGAAGGCTGGGAGGACGGAGGCTGGGAGGAGAGAGGCTGATCCTGGGGAAGGCTGGGAGAGGGAGGCTGATGCTGGAGGAGGCTGGAAGGAGAGAGGCTGATGCTGGCGGAGGCTGATGCTGGGGGAGGCTGGAAGGAGAGAGGCTGATGCTGGTGGAGGCTGATGCTTGGGGAGGCTGGGAGAGGGAGGCTGATGCTGAGGGAGGCTGGGAGGAGGGAGGCTGGGAGAGGTAGGCTGAGAGAAGAGAGGCTGATGCACACACACACACACACACACACACACACGCGCGCACTGCACAACACACCACACACCACACACACACACACACACTGGGAACCACAAACAACTGCCCTACACAGACACCCACACACACAGACAACGCTGCACACACACAACACCCAACACACAAACACCGCGGCACACACAAATATACGCACATACCGCACAACACACACATTGCACAAAACATACCTCCCCCCAAAACACACCACACACACAAACCGCGCAACACACACACAACGCTACAGACACACAGCGCTCCACAAACAACGCAACACACGCAACACACATACAACACCGCTCTCACCCCCCGTCACACCCAGACAACACCCAGAACATGTACAGCGCCTACACAAACACTTGGTAACTACACACAACAACATCTATATATATATATATATATATATATATATATAACAAAAATCATACATGAACTACACAATACGTAAATTCTAGAATACCCGATGCGTAGAATCGGGCCACCTTCTAGTATATATATATATATATATGCAAGTATTTAAGGTCAAAATGTACATTTATAGCTTTTTCTGGAGTGTTTAACTTGAGGACAATCACGTTTGATGCTCCAGCTCCATAGTCAGCCATCATATGTACATCCCATCTACCCTGGTAACGGTCTTCCATAACATTCAAATCTTGGTGAAATCGTTCACCTTGCTCATCGCTAACAGCACCAAGATTTTCCGGAAAGTTGGCAAGATGGCAATGCAGAAAATGTAGTTTAATACTCATGTTGCAACCAAGTGCTTTGTAGCTCTCCAATAGTTTCTGAACAATTTCTTTGTAATTACTTGCACGTGTATTTCCAAGAAAGTTCTTGTCGACGTCTTTGAATGATAACCAAGCATTCTTCTCAAGATCTGACATAGTGCCGGTGAAATGTTCATCTTTGATGAGCTGTCGAATTTGTGGACCATCAAACACACCAGCCTTGATTTTTTCAATGGACAGTCCAGGAAGTGCCAACATGATGTACTTAAAACAGTCGCCGTCAGTTGGCAATGCTTTTACAAATTGCTTCATGAGACCTAGTTTTATGTGCAGAGGTGGGAATAGTATAGTCTTCCTGTCAATAAGTGGCTGATGTAGAATGTTAGGATCTCCAGGTTTAAGACCAGATCTTGGAGGCCAATTCGACTCAACCCAATGCTTTTCTCGAGCTCTGCTATCCCACATACAGAGAAAGCAGGGATACTTTGTGTACCCACGTTGCTGACCAAGAAGGAAGCAAACCATTTTAAGGTCAACACAGATGATCCAATTGTGTGTGTCATATTTCAATAACTCAATAACTCTCTTTACATCTCCATGTTCTTCACAAAGAGAGACAGAATGCCCAATAGGGACTGCACCAAATAAATTGCCATTGTGTAGAAGGACACACTTAAGACTCTGCTTTGAGCTATCAATAAACAGTCGCCATTCATTTGGATTGTATATTGAAAGCCCTAATTCTTGTAGTAAACCAGAAATATTATGGCAAAACACAAAACCGCTGTCACACCGAAAGTACTGCAAAAATGTACTTTTTCTAGTACGAAAGTATGATACCTTCGCTCCTTGTTCAAGTAACTGTTTCTAATTCAGCCTTGATGCTAGTAATTCTGAAGCTTTTTTTGATAAGCCCAATTCACGTGCTAAATCATTTAACTCGTGCTGATCAAATCCCTTACGAACTGAATCCTTGTGAATTTCAAATTCTGCATCATTGCTGTCACTGTGCTCGTCAACATCACTCAGAACTTCTAGAGATGGTAGCTGTTCGAAAACTGGCACTGGAATTTCAGCTGAATGAGGCATTGGTCTGAAAGCTGACGGTAGATTTGGATATTCTATTTTACTTTTATTTTTCCTGTTAAATCCTGATGTTTTCACTAAACAGAAGTAACAGTCTGTGGAATGACTTTTTTGCTCTCTCCACACCATGGGGATACCAAATGCCAACGTTTCACGTGTTCCTTTGGTCCACATCCGTAAACTCTCGACACACTGCTTGCACACTATGTGAGGGGCCCATGGCTTATCTTGATCACCGAGTTTTACTTTAAAATATGCAAAATATGCTTGTTTGACAAATGCACTGATGTTTGCCCTTTGAACTGGAATGGTGAAAACACCACAAATATAGCAGAAGGAGTCAGGGTTGTTTAGGCATTTACGACGAGAGGAAGAAGGAGCAGACATGATCTGAAACAAAGGAAATATGTACATAAGTAAATAAAACACTGAGATGGAAAGTTACAAGCTTTATAAACTAACAAAGAAAAAAATCATAAAAGATATATAAATTACAACTAAGCGCCCAATGTAAAGAGAAAAGCTATCACAAATCCTATTTATTCCTACTATGATACATTTTTTGTGTAAAGATATTGATAATTATGACGTATTGGGAGCTGCACACACCTTTCACCACACTGTCTCAGTTGTGACTACTCTTACAAGTTACCACGTAGCTCTATATGAGTCGAATTGTACTCAGATAACAAGTCTAATTACAGAAATCAGTGCAATTGTGCTTCTATGGCAGGTAAGTTGAGGAGGAAAAACTTGACGTGATAGAAAAAAACTGACTACATTTTTGGAATCAGCATGACAATTTTAGTATAAATCAGCTCAAAAACCTAACTCAACAGAAATTTTTTTTCAAATTGTTCCCCAGTGTAATTTATATAGCGCCAAATATTCCACAACACTTTACAATAAATGAAAAAACATAACAATCGCACTTTAATCACCATTTTGGGGTCCAGCGCTGAGCCTCTGGTGTCTACTACTGGCGGGCTGCTGCACTATTGATGCAACTTTAATCAGTGATCTCCCCTCTTAGAGCCACTGAACTGCCGCATTTTCATTGACGTGATGTCAGCACCACAGCCAATACCAAACATTGGGGGCATCCCCAGAGACTCAGTTCTGGACTTGGGAATGGTGAATAAAGTGCGGGGGGGGTTATAATTTACTGGTCTACAGACCAAGATTTCCTAAAAAGGGACAACCCCCTATGACTCTGACAGTAGCCAAATTGTGATGGCTAGACAACTGTATTAGGGCATCTCTAAAATGGCAGGTCTTGTGGGTGATCCTGGTATGTAAATATTAGTACATATCAAAAGTGACATAAATAACAACAATCGATGAACCAGAGACAATCATGGCAAAATGCTTTATGAGCAGAGAATCTAGCCTGCCTAATCTCCTCTGCTGCATATTGCTGAAATAGTTAATACAGGTAGTGGCCACATGAGAATTAGAACTAGTCCTTAGAGCAATTGGAAGAGGGTAGCTTGTTCTGATGAACCACTCACTTCATTTTTTTCCAATAAAAATATTACCACTATGACAGAACCAGACCTCATTGTACATTGATGGGGTCTGTTGATGTGTTGTATGAATAAATCAGCACTGCGTCATGGTATATACTACAAGCAGAAACCACAATGCACAGAAACCAGATGAGCATGTCGCCTACCAAGCATGTATGGCATAATGTGTCCCTGCAGTAGTTCCTCCTTCAAAGGCAATTTTCGATGATTAAGCCCTTACTGTAGTTCTTGCAACTCTTAGAGTTCATACTATCTGAAATGTACCTTTTTAATTGCTGCATTACTTATTGTGTCCTAGGTCAGCGTTGAGCAGGAAAAAAGTTGCAGGCATTGCATCTACAGATTATCTCTCTCGTCTTAAGCAAAGGTAATTCCCATAGTCCACCTAAGGGTAAGTCGGTCATGGCTGCCATTTGTCTGATCGGTGGTAAAACATGCTTGTTAGTAGCTGCTTCTGCTGTGCTCACTATGATAACAAGTTAGCCATCCACATCACACTCTATCTATCTATTGACATACAAACGTTTGGGCACCCCTGGCCAAAATTACTCTTATTGTGGACAGTTAAGCAAGTGGAAGATTAAATTACCTCTACAGAGCATAAAGATGACACATTTCCTTTGTATGTTAGCCAAAAAAAAATATTTTATCTTTTACATTTTTAAATTAACAAAAAAGGAAAATGGTCCAATGCAAAAGTTTGGACACCCTGCATGGTTAGCATCTACTAACACCCCCTTTAGCAAGTAACACAGTTTATCAATGGTTAGCCAGCTAAGAGTCGTTCAGTTCTTGTTTGATGGATTTTCATCCATTGTTCCTTTGAAACGTCTTCCAGTTCTGTGAGATTCCTGAATTGTCTTGCATGCACTGCTCTTTGAGATCTAGCCACAGATTATCAATGATGATCAGATCTGGGGACAGTGAGGGCCATTGTAAAACCTTCAGCTTGCGCCTTTTGAGGTAGTCTATTGTGGATTTTGATGTGTTTAGGATAATTCTCCATTTGTACAAGCTTGCATCTTTTACAAAAAGCGTTTACAAACTGAGATACTTGCCAAAGGGGGTGCTACTAAGGTAAGTACTAACCATGCAGGGTGCCCAAACTTTTGCACTGGCTCATTTTTTTTATCTTTTTTGTTAAAATTAAAATGGAAAAGATGAAAATAAAATGTTTTTTTTGTCCTAAAATACAAAGAAATATGTAATCTTTAACTTCATGCATTTTTAGAGATCAACTTGCTGAACTCTTTACAATAACAGTAATTTTGACCAAGGGTGACCAAACCATTGCATGCCACTGTATATAAGTGCATATCATTATAAACAGGTCTGTATGAAAGTTGAATTGTAGAAAGCATGGCTGGAGCTCTTGGAATATGTAGATATCTGTTACTCTTTCTGGACAGTCTGAAGTGTCTAGAGGAAATATTTCATTTCTTGCTTCTAGCAAATCTTAAAGGAGCCTATCCTATGATAAAAACGCTATTATGCTGCAGACATGTTAATAGCAATCTAAAGCTGTGCTTCCGTGACCCTGAAAGCCCATCTACTGAAAGAAAATTAACTTTATTTCTCCCAGCAGTATCAGGCTTTCAGTCATAGAGGTGCAGCTGTAGTCACTGCTGGGGGCATAGATACAACTGCCTTTCACTCTGCATCGAACAGTGACTGAAAGCTAGAGGCTGCCGGGTGGAATAAAGTTAATTTCCCCCCAATAGATGGGCTTTTATTGTGTGTGGTGGTTTCCAGCTTCAGTAGGCTATTAACTTGTTGATTAACCCCATATCTACAGATTAATAGTGATTTGACATAACCGTTCCTATAAGATGGCCATTCCCCTTAGATGGTTCTGTTCAGCCAACACAGCTCTCCCAATACACTTAAATGGGTCAACACTTTTGAGTTTTCTGTGGGGACAGAGAACAAAAGCCATTGTCAGATTTCTGCCTTATTTTACGAAGCTGAAAAGGTCCAGGTATGCGACCATCCTGACTCATCTTTCTTTACATCATCTGTTCCAGAAGAGGCATATGGCCCTGTTGTTAGCCCATATCTGTGAGTTTGTTTTAGTTACTGAACTGAAGCAAAAAACATACGGATGACCCTTCAAGGGAACAACCACTGACATGTACTTGTAGCAGTGTTCAGGAAAATGATTCCCATTTTGGGAAGAACTTTGCACCAATATACTTCTTTTTGGAGCTCTGTATTTATTTTATGAGAATGGTGTAGGTTCCTCTTATACCATCTTTCAGGTATTTACGGCTTAGTATTTGATGGTTGCTTTAGGCTTCTAAAGTTCTGTAAGGACATGAGATTTCCCGTAACTAAAGTACACAAGCTGAAAAACCTGGCCAAAGACATTCTTGAGGAGCAGCATAAAATGAAGGCGTCTGAAGACACTCTGGAGTATCTGAAGGTAGGTGTTCTTTTTTTCTTTTTTTAAGCTTTATCCCTCTGGTGGCTATTGATCATCAGTAACTTATCTGGATCAACATAATTGTATGTGAATGCCATGAACATATTACTTGAAAATTGCAAGCTTTAAAGGATTTGCCTTATCAAATTCACTGGTGGCGTATTGCTCTCATGTGCCACCAATGTGCGGTTGGCTGGGTGTGGTGGAGGGCAACGTCTCTGATCCTCACCAAAAATTATAGTGACTACTGTTGGCCCCATTTATCTTTTTCAGGGCACATGGACAAACCTAACGACTGCAGAAGTGGTTGACGATGCATGTTGTTTATCTTGTGATTTCTCCTTACCATAATATTAAAGAAGCTGTGGACACGGAAAACATGGTAGAAAACTCTATAGAGGCTTTAGAAAAAATGGTTGAGACCTTGAATGAACAAGAATCAGAAACATCCCAGTTTCAGGTCTGTACTGTTCACAATTAAGAAGTAAAAAGCAGGGTGTCATGGCAGCTTATGGATGTAGCAGAGTTGTAGGTTTTCATTTTAACATTTTCCAAAGCATAAAGAAATATAGAAAATGACTATATTCATCCCATTCCACAATATGACGTATCGGTGCATCATCAACAGATTATTTCCCATGCAAACATTAGAACATTTATATATGAGCCTGTCCAGAAATAATGTATTGTGATAGAACAGCACACACCCTTGTGGGGGTGATATCAGCTAGTCCCCGCACTCCTTGCCTGCTTCAGCAGATCCTTAACCTCCTGTTGCACGGGTGTCCTCCTCTGATAACACTGTCAGTCTCTTTAAACACATAGCACCGTCCAGCCTCCAAAGAGACCCCGCACTCCTCGGTGAAGAAGCCAAACCCCTGAATCCCTGCAACAGGCTGTGCCCTACAACACAGCGTGCCGTTCAGCAGCCTCCTTACAGGTGCAGCCATCTTCAAGTCATGTAATGTCCACACGCTGCTGACATGTGTGGTGTGGGCGGGCGGTTCCTCGCCTCTCACCATGACTTTAGTGTGGGGTGGGCAGAAGCGACGTCCGGTGCCTGCGCAGTGCTGTATTGATGTAAAGATAGCACATGCCAGCTCTGTTTCGGACAGGACTCATTCAGTGTTATATAGTGCATGAGCTTTATACTGAGGGGACTGATAAATTTAAATAAAAAAAAATGGGCCCTTTGGACAATGAAAGGCTTTGATTCTGGCTTTGGACAGAAAGAACCATTCATCATTATATATATCATCTTTCAGTTTTAGTTCTGCAGTAGTAAAGAGGTGTGGCTTGTGACTGGTCTTTTGCGCATGAATGATGGCATTATTCTTGGTTAATTCTGTGTCTCTGAGTTTACTGCATGTTTACTCACAGTATTTCTGATTTTTAGGATGAAATCTCAAATATAGACCCCCTGGAACTTCCACAAGGGACATTTGAGGCTCCAACGATGCAAGTATGTATGTGTTGTGAGGTAGCGACCACCAATGTGGTAAATAGTCGCTATATGTCACAGTGGAGAAGGTACCTGCGATATCTAAACGGAAGAGGTTGCTATGGGACTTGTAGTCCACAAAGGCTTCTTGCTGCATATAAGGGTCAGGTTCCCTTTAATAATCCCAGGGTGCTGTGCAGGGCTGAGAATCACAGACCTCCACCTGTGGGTGTGGCCAGTTTGATTTAGGAGACTGGCAGTGTGTGTTCGACAGAGTGAGAGCAGAGCCGAGAGCTCTGGATGGAGCAACCTGTGTGGAGGCTGAGCACAGGGCTCCGATATTAAGTCTGAGTCGAGACTGAGGTGAGTGCAGCCAGACCAGGGCTGTAGGGCCGAACCTCTCCTGGAGGAGACACAGACCCAGTGGTCTGCAGAGGGCCCTGGGGCCGAGAAGGAACCTCAGCTAGAGGTGTCTGCTAGCAAGTGCCAGAGAGTGGGGAAAGTGGTTAAACTTCCACTATGAACTTGTAATAGAGTCTGCTCTGTAAGCTGCAGAGCAGGAAGCCTGGAAAAGCTCCAGGCCTGCGTGGAGCGATTGTAAGTCAGTGGGTCCTCCTGGAACAGCCGAACGGGGCATCGTAAGACCGTCTCCTACGGCAAGGGGTGCCTGTGTGACGGGGACCCGTATGGACGGTGCATAACCCGGCTGTGTTCCGGATGACTTTGCCTGTACAGCGAGGACAATAAAGCTGTTTGGATCGGACTATTTGGGTCACTGCCTCTTTGTCGTCCTGGGGGACCCCCACCCCGTTACATTATGGTGGAGAATGCGGGCATGCGGTCTGGTTGCTAGGGGCAACGGCATAGGACGTATTGCTGTGGATCGGCGGGTCCACGAAAATTTTGTCTGCGCACTCAAGCAGCTGGCGGTGGATCGGCGGGTCCACGAACAGTGACAGCGCTCTCAAGCTCCTGGTAGTGAATCAGCGGGTCTGCGGAGTTCCGTGCTGCAGTGGCGAGAGACCAGTGACTGGAGGTTCCAGGCCAGCCGGAATTGCGAGGCCCTGCTTGGTGAGCAGTGATACACCACAGGCTGGAGACCCTGGTTGTACGGGCGGTACAACCCGGAAAGGTTAGTGGTTCTCTAACCTCCCCCCCCTGTCTTTGACCACCGGGTATTACCCATTGGAGCGCCCCTCCTGTTCCTCTTCTCGTTGCAGCATGGAGGAGCTCCTGAACCAGCTGCTACAGAGTCAGCAGCACCAACAGCATGTTCCAGGAGGTCCAGCGACAGCAGTGGGGGCTGAAAGCCAAAAAGAGGGAATGGTCCCTGCGGACATTGTGGAACAGCAGGAGCTGTCAGAGTGTAGCGATGTCGCAGCCATGAACCAGTTTGACCGTTCCCTTCGGGGGCCAGTATGGACACTGGGTGTCCAGGGAGATAAGGGCGAACGGTGTGAACTGGGGGCTAAGGACATTGCATGGAAACCCCAAAAGTGGGCGGAGTCCCAAAAAGGGGTGGTTGCCCAAAAGGGAGCGGAGTCCCAAAAAGGGGTGGTTGCCCAAAAGGGGGCGGAGGCCCGGAACGGGGTAGTTACCCAACAGGGGGCGGGACCCCAGAAAGCGGTGGTGACCCACAAGGGGGTGGAGCATTCAAAATCCGAACAGAGGGACTATAGCAAGGGGCAATGGGATTCGCCTTACCTATGTCCTACCTGCAGTATAGGATATCCATCCGATGTGAGGCCACAGAAGTGCTCCGTGGACTTGAATGGGCTACGTGTGTCTGGTCTGTTAGACCCGGGTAGCCAGTTGACCTTAGTGAGACCCATGTCCGATCTCCATTTTATGGTGGGTAGGACAATAGAAGGACGTTGTGTGCATGGGACCACTAAGGAATATCCTCTGGCCAGGGTGATGATTCAGACGGCCAAACGTATAGGGCGCCCTGATGTGGGTGTAGCTCCAGATCTGCTATATCCGGTTATCATAGGACAGGACTTTGAGTTCTTTCGGGCCTTATGGAACACAGAGGCCGGGACCGATTGCACAGGAATAAGTCGGCTCCCGCCTACGGAAGCCTCTTTTCCACAAGAGTTGATACAGGTTCCCGGTGGGACATTGAGGTACACTGAGGAGGAGGTACCTCCACGTAAGGACAGTCCTAAGTTGGGGGTGACCAAAGATTATGGGGGACATGCCCAACTTAATGACATGACCGTTAAAGTAACAAATGATAGTGTTAAAAAAACAGTTGAATTTAGAAAGACAGAGAATTGCGAACCAACTCCGCCAAGTTGATGTGGGATGGCGACCATATAAGGGCTATGGCCCCGAAGAGGAAGGTAGCAGGCTCGATGAATGGGTTACCTCAGAGGGTGAAAGAAAGTCTGTTGATAAAATGAGCTGGGGTCACAGAGGACCCGGATATTTATCAGGCTATAGTACGGACTCTGAAGGGTCTCCGTCCTCCGAGACACAATCCGAAGGACTGAATGAAAGGAGTGCTGCAGCGTTAGCCAAAGACGCTGACAAGAAAGTACGCTATCCGAGACCCAGACGAAGATGCCCGGGAAGAAGAGCCCACGAGAGATCTGTGAACGGCTCATGCGGACGTCCTAGTTATGGCATCCCTTCTATCATCTCCCCGCGGAGGCTCCTCGATAGTGAAGCCCCTAGTGGTCAGGTTAGCTCAGGGACTGACAGGACGATGGTGCCAACTAAGGGAGAATCTCCCTCTTGCACAGACCTTGGGCGACAGGCTTGGAGGAATGGGTCTGGCCGGGGACCGTGTCTGAGAAGTGGGTTTCCTGTGCAGGGTTTCGTGACGGACGGTCTGGCGAGAACAGAAGCTCGAGGTTGTCCTGAAGGGCCCTCTTGCCTGATAGCGCACGGTGGCCCTGATGCCCTGTCTCGGGGCCCCTGTAGGGTATCGAGTGTTCAACCCTACAAGTTTGAACAGAGGGGGGGGATATGTGAGGTAGCGACCACCAATGTGGTAAATGGTCGCTATATGTCACAGTGGAGTCCACAAAGGCTTCTTGCTGCATATAAGGGTCAGGTTCCCTTTAATAATCCCAGGGTGCTGTGCAGGGCTGATAATCACAGACCTCCACCTGTGGGTGTGGCCAGTTTGATTTAGGAGACTGGCAGTGTGTGTTCGACAGAGTGAGAGCAGAGCCGAGAGCTCTGGATGGAGCAACCTGTGTGGAGGCTGAGCACAGGGCTCCGATATTAAGTCTGAGTCGAGACTGAGGTGAGTGCAGCCAGACCAGGGCTGTAGGGCCGAACCTCTCCTGGAGGAGACACAGACCCAGTGGTCTGCAGAGGGCCCTGGGGCCGAGAAGGAACCTCAGCTAGAGGTGTCTGCTAGCAAGTGCCAGAGAGTGGGGAAAGTGGTTAAACTTCCACTATGAACTTGTAATAGAGTCTGCTCTGTAAGCTGCAGAGCAGGAAGTCTGGAAAAGCTCCAGGCCTGCGTGGAGCGATTGTAAGTCAGTGGGTCCTCCTGGAACAGCCGAACGGGGCATCGTAAGACCGTCTCCTACGGCAAGGGGTGCCTGTGTGACGGGGACCCGTATGGACGGTGCATAACCCGGCTGTGTTCCGGATGACTTTGCCTGTACAGCGAGGACAATAAAGCTGTTTGGATCGGACTATTTGGGTCACTGCCTCTTTGTCGTCCTGGGGGACCCCCACTCCGTTACAGTGTGTATTATGTCAGAAAACACAAGAGTTTATCATTTATTAGTTATAGGAAAACAGTTTTGATGGTGTTACTTAAAAACAAAAAAACAAAAAAACAAAAAAGTGAGCTGGAGTATGAGATGATACACTTGGAGCTTGTGAGCTCATGTTCACACTGGCCATAAGACAAAGAGAAACCAAGGAAAAAAAATGGTGAAAACATACCCTGCTGTAAATAAATAAAAGCATAGTGCATATAAACATAGGGTACTTAGTAAACACTGTTTTTTGATCAAAAAAAGCATAAAGCTATCCCACCAACGCCAAGGTGTACCCAGTTGGGATAGTACCTACACTCTCTAATATTAAAACCTTACCATGGGTCTAAAATAGGCCTCAATATGGCTAAGGGCTGAGAGTGACCGGGTCCCAACAGGACACACAGTCAGGGGATGCACAGAATGAAATGCCCAGCTCACTGAGAAGGGGGCCACACCCTATTTGTACTAGTTGATGGTGTTACTTGTTGGAACACAAACCCAACTTGCAGCAATACACATGATATTGTTTATACATGATGGACGTGTAATAACTTTCATCCTATACCTGCTTGGTGTAATGAATAAAATATATCTTTGTACCGTGTTAGCCAACATTCTGGTATCCTCCATTTTGATACAAGTAAAATATATCTTTGTACCGTGTTAGCCAAAAGGTATCAACCACTGAGGACTTTCTGTTCTTTTAAACAATGGTGTAATGAAATAATTGGTTTTATGGGAAATCAGACAATTCTTTTTCACAGTACTGTGTTTGAAATACTCCTTCTGTAGTCACCTCAGTAAAAATATAAATCGCCTTATACTAAACCTGCAGCAGCGCCATTCCACATTCTGGCATTTGTATGCCCGTGTTAAGTGTGTCGCCCACCTGCAGCAGTCGCCTCAGAGACACCACTCCACCTTCACCTTCGGGGACTCCGCAGGGTCTTCACTTGGGTATTTCCGGCAACAGGTATGTCGGTTTTGTATGTATAGGAGTCGTGACGCCACTCACGGTTTGCGGTCAGGGTTAGTAACCACGCTCACTGCTCCAGACTGGCTCGCTCCACCTCTTTCCTGACAGCCTCTGCAGCTTAGCTTCCAGCCCCTCCTCTACACCCCTTGACAAGAATTGAAGGCTAGCTTCTCCCAGAGGCTACCCAAGGGTCCCATCTAATGGTGTGGAAGACCTGGTTGCTATGTGTCTGTGCGTACACACCACATTCTGGCCTTTGGAATTACTGGAAGCACTGTCCCAGCATGGGTGCAGTACTCAGTGGTGCATGATCAGGTCAGGGGCGCCACATAAGTCACAGCCAATCAGCAGCTTCTAAGAAGCTGCTTTGCTCACTCTTCGTTCGTTACACGTCGGGTAGAGATGTAAGAGACTATAAGATCTTTTCATTCTACACTGGGGACTTACAGCATTTAAAAAGAAGTCATCCAAGTAGTAGAGAATGTCTTTAATGTGATTAAACTCCTACACACTGCTTTTCTCAGTGCTGAGGCTGCGGGAATCTCAGGACAGGACTCTTTTAATCACCTTGTTATTTTTAAAGACACAACAGCCTTTTGTCATTCAAGAAATTCAAGATATTTGCCAATATCTCATTACCTGCCTCTGTTCTTGAAGCCTAGATTAGAACAATTAATTAGGACAATTAAAGGAATATTTTTCATCCTAATCTTTATGTGCATAAGTGGATTACTTGAGTATACTTTCGTTTTACCCTTCTTGGTTCTTTAAAATGTAACCGTTATTTTAATTTTTATTTAATAAATCATTGTTACACATGAAAATAAGCCACTTTGTAATGTATCTTATCAGACAAATCTGCTTCTTTCTCTGCCAGAATTGATCAGTCATTATCAAAATTCTCAATTCTGAGGTGAAATTTGTATTCACTGAGGACTTTCCTATTACTGAGAAAGAAGATGTTAGCTGTTACTGATGAGATTCTATGATTAGGGAGGAGCTAGAGGCGGAGCTATGTCTCTCCTCCATCTACTATCCACATAGGAGATGTTAGCTGTTACTGATGAGATTGTATGATGAGAGAGAAGCTGGAGGTGGAGCTATGCCTCTCCTCCCTCTACTATCCACATAGGAGATGGCAGCTGTTACTGATGAGATTCTATGATGAGGAAGGAGCTAGAGGCGGAGCTATGCCTCTCCTCCCTCTACTATCCACATAGGAGATGGCAGCTGTTACTGATGAGATCCTATGATGAGGGAGGAGCTAGAGGCGGAGCTATGCCTCTCCTCCCTCTACTATCCACATAGGAGATGGCAGCTGTTACTGATGAGATTCTATGATGAGGGAGGAGCTAGAGGCAGAGCCATGCGTCTCCTCCCTCTACTATCCATATAGGAGATGGCAGCTGTTACTGATGAGATCCTATGATGAGGGAGGAGCTAGAGGCGGAGCTATGCCTCTCCTCCCTCTACTATCCACATAGGAGATGGCAGCTGTTACTGATGAGATTCTATGATGAGGAAGGAGCTAGAGGCGGAGCTATGCCTCTCCTCCCTCTACTATCCACATAGGAGATGGCAGCTGTTACTGATGAGATTCTATAATGAGGAAGGAGCTAAAGGCGGAGCTATGCCTCTCCTCCCTCTACTATCCACATAGGAGATGGCAGCTGTTACTGATGAGATTCTATGATGAGGGAGGAGCTAGAGGCAGAGCCATGCCTCTCCTCCCTCTACTATCCACATAGGAGATGGCAGCTGTTACTGATGAGATTCTATTATGAGGGAGGAGCTAGAGGCAGAGCTATGCCTTTCCTCCCTCTACTATCCATATAGGAGATGGCAGCTGTTACTGATGAGATCCTATGATGAGGGAGGAGCTAGAGGCGGAGCTATGCCTCTCCTCCCTCTACTATCCACATAGGAGATGGCAGCTGTTACTGATGAGATCCTATGATGAGGGAGGAGCTAGAGGCAGAGCTATGCCTCTCCTCCCTCTACTATCCACATAGGAGATGTTAGCTGTTACTGATGAGATTCTATGAGGAGGGAGGAGCTAGAGGCGGAGCTATGCCTCTCCTCCCTCTACTATCCACATAGGAGATGTTAGCTGTTACTGATGAGATCCTATGATGAGGGAGGAGCTAGGTGATGAGCTCCGCCCCCTCCCTCTTCTATCCACATAGAATCTCATCAGTAACAGCTGCCATCTCCTATGTACAATTTTGATAATGACTGATCAATTCTGGAGAGAAAGAAGAAAATGTATCTGATAAGATATATTACAAAGTTGCTTATTTTCATGTGTACTATTCATTTATGAAATAAAGCATAACAGTCTTTAATTTTCGAGTGTTTGCCTTTGTCCACAATTTAGTTGCCCAAAGGACTTTGGTTTGTTTGGGGGGGTTTTTTTCCCCATAAATATTGCCTCTGCTTTCATGTGGGCCTGTTCCTTTGACCATTGCACAGCAATATTGAACATTGTCCATGAGGTGACACAGTTTCTTGGTGGAAATAAACGGACCTTTTGGTTTAAGTCACAGTCAAGCTCTTTAGTATATTTCTGGTATGATACATTATTCAGAGTAAAAGCTGAAATGTCCTGTATCAGTTTGTTACATGTGCATGAACCATACAGTATGATAAATGTTGATATAAGAGAAGAGGCAGAAGCACATTTTATTTTCATTTGCATAAAGCTTTTTAGCTTCTCTACAGATAATCTGCTCTTTTCTCTCCAGGATATGGCAAAAAAGCTGAAAAACCCTAAACTAATTCTGAAGAAACTCTCTCGGGTCCAGTCAAATCCCATCTATACTGATGCAATGAATCTTCTCCAGATGGCTTATGCTGAGATCTCCACTTTGTGACCGGCTTGATGATGAGGGCACATGGCTGTCATTCTTTTGGCTGCGTCACACATATAGATTGCTGTAGAAAGATAAAAGTGGATTCAGATTGCACTGTCACTTTAACCATATATACTAAAATATGTTTTCCTTGTTGTTGCTTTGAATGTAATTAAGCAGGTTCTTCATTTCTAATGTCCCCTACCCAGCATGATGATCCCCCACTGCTACCCACACACACAGAACGTGAACAACACAGTCCCCCACATACAGTATCTGTGTCACCCTTCACATGTACTAATATTTTAAGAATAAAACTACTCTCCTTTCCCCGTAGCTCCATTTCTCTGGTCTGTACAGTGTGACGTTATTGCACCCACTGAGATGATACTCAGATACTCAGGCTCAGTGATACAACTGGGAAGCGATTGCTCCCTGTTCTAACATTGTATTTAATGCACCTATTTTTTTTGTTTTTTTAACCAGAAGGAAGATCTTTGAATCTGTGATAATAAACACACCGGTCAGAGTCTATGCAAACGAGGACCATACAGTATGATTATCATAAAATAACAACTTTTATTGATATTGCGAACACCATGAAAAATTAATAATCATGCCAAAAGGAGACCTGACTAGGATACAGATGGTGAGGTGGAATGCAAACTACCTGGTGCCAAAACAAAAAGAGTAACAACTCCCACTCAACCCGGTCACATATATAGTTTAAAAAAGCATAGACTGCATGTCAAAAGGTATGTAAATAAATTAGGACGGTCACACTGGTTGTATGCAGATACAAGGGCTTTGTGTCAAAGGAAAAATGTCATAATCCTTATGGTCAATTGACAGAAAATGAGCCCCACCCCAAATACAATTGCATCTATAATACTGATGCTGATAATAAGTACCTTGAGACATGATGCAAACAGAAGTAACCTGGGAAAGCAGGAGAGCTGGGCACACCAGACACACGTTTCACCACCTAGGGCTTCATCAGGAGGCATGCTTAAAAACATTTTGGGTGTACCATATAGATAATACATATATATAATGTATGTGTGTGCGCGCTAATGACTTCCTGTTTCAAAGTTGTGCGCACATAACACCACGGCCGCCGCAAGCTGTGAATGATGGGACAGAGGACGTGCGTCATCCCGCCCATCATCCAGGCAAAGCTACACAGCCACTACGGCAGGGGTTCAGAGGCAGCGCATGCGTGTTGCACACTTTATACAGTGAGATAGTGGAAATCTCGGAACCTGTTAATAGGAGCTGAACAGTAAGTACTTACATCAATCCAGGACTAGTAAGATGCCAAAGGCATAAAAGTGAATCCCAGATGGGTTGACTTGTTTCGGGGCAATTAATTGAACCAAATAAATTATAGGGAACAGGAATAATAAGTATAAGGTCAGTCTAAATAGTAACAAGGTAAAAGAATAGCCAGACTTATTTAAATTACTGTAAATAAAATACTAGAGCAAAACATCAACCAAAAGTACAGTATAGTCCAAGGAGCATAATCAGCCAAATTATGGATCAGCCTGGATCCAACTGCATATATCTCCTGGGTCCAGTCCTGTACGCAACTTCATGCTGGCAATAACAGGAGCATCTAATCGAGGCATAATGTCCAGCAAATAGGCAAGATGTCTCTGTTGATGCAGTAAAAGGTATCCCCAGGATCCAAGAGGCTATCTCCACAACAGGTTCATGTCAAAGAATACTGACCATAGATGCCTGTGTACAACTCCTAATGACACATAGGAAGACATAAATTAAAACCAAATAAAATCATACCCTACAAAAATATGCATTAGAATACCACAATCTCAGAGGAAAGATTTGAAACTGACAACTTCATTCAACCCAAGGGGCGCAATCTTATCAAGGGTCACCATCCAACGAGCTTCCTTATGGAGGAGTCTACATTTAATGTCTCCTCCTCTGATACCAAAATAGATATGGTCAATTAATCTGCTGCAAAATTCCTTGGGATTACTATGGTGCTGAAGGAAGAAGTGCTTGGGGATTGTTTTTAGTGTATCAGGCTCCAGACAGTTAAATGCATTTTTTAATGATCCTGATATGTCTGGAGTATGAACTCTCAAGGTTCTGGATGTCATGCCTATGTATATCAGGCCACAAGGTAGACTACCTTGCATGGTAGACTACCGCCTCTGTGTTACAGGTTGTATGGTGCACAATCCTGAAGGTGCTGTCACTTTTTGAGTTTGTGAATCCTAGGTCTCTAGGGATGTATGTGCATATTGCGCAATCTCCACAAGAGTACAAGCCCCAATGAGGTCCACGGAGTTCATAACAGAAGCGACTTGTCGGGGGGATGACTTTTAGTAAGTCCTTCAAATTGTGGGATGTGCGTCATGTTTTAGATGGATTTTTTTGTAAGTGCAAATTTAAAATCCTTATTTTTAATTAATACAGTAATAGGTATTCCCTCGGATTTTGGGAATACCTATTACTGTATTAATAATATTATTATTTATTCCATGGTGCTTTGCAAGTGAAAAGGGTATACATAAAATCAAGTACAATAATCATGGACAAGGCACAGACTGGTACAGGAGGAGAGAGGACTCTGCCCGCGAGGGCTCACAGTCTACCGATTCATCTTACCTATTGGCCCGACATTATAACTTGATTGGATGCTCTTGTTATTACCAGTATGAAGTTGCAAACATTATTCAGCTGATTATGCTCCTTGGACTAACTACTCTGTAGCTTTTGTTGATGTTTTATTGTAGAGTTTTATTTACAGTAATTAGTCTGGCTATTCTATTACCTTGTTACTATTTAGACTGTCCTTTTGATCCTGGTTAGTTTAATAAGATCACTTAGGTGGTACTTTATTATATTTATACTTATTATTCCTGTTCCCTACAATTTAGTTGGTTAAATTAATTGACTCAAAGCATGTCAACCCACCTTGTATTCACTTCTATGCCTATGGCATCTTACTGGTCTTGGATCCATGTGAGTACTTACCATTCACCTCCTAATAACAGGTTCCAGGATTTCCACTATTCCATTATCTCCGTGTATAAAGCATGCCTTTTGCATGCACTTCCTCTGTCCCCCTGCCGTCACGGCTGTTACAGCATTGCCCTCCCATCATTTCTGGCAGCCACGACATCATTGGGGCCACTTTGACACATGAACTCATTAGCACATGTATGTACAGTATTCCCAAAATGTTCTTAACCACACCTCCTGACGAAGCCTTAGGTGGTGAAATGAGCACCAAGGTACGCCCTGCTCTCCTGCTTTCCCAGGTCACTTGTATCGTCTGCACCATGTCTTAAGGTGCTATCAGCGTTTGTATTATAGATGAAATTGTATTTGGGATGGGGATTATTTTCGGTCAATTGACTATCAGGATTAGCCTCCTATGACCTATATCCTTTGACACATAGCTCTTGTATCTGCATACAAGCAGCGTGACCTTGATCATTTATTTACATACCTTTTGACATGTAGCCTATGATTTTTTTATAGTACCGTATGTACTGTATGTGACCGAGTTTATTGGGCGTTGTTACTCTTTTTTTTTGCCTCCAGATAGTGAGGTGGAATTCAAACTATCTGTATCCTAGTCGGGTCTAATTTTTGCACTATTACTTTTTATGTTATTAGCCATATCAATAAAAGTTATTATTTTGTGATAATCATGCTGTATGGTCCTCCTTTGCATAGACTCTGATCAGTGTGTTTATTATCACAGATCACACATTCAGGGATCTTCTTTTTGCTTAAAACACTTGGTTCTGGACCAAATTTGGAGGTAGCTTTGAAGGTTTATACAAGGTGGCCATAAAAATCTGCATGCGGTTGAGGAGGTTCCGCTGCATTCACTAAAGGTAACCGTTTGGTGTGGCTTAACCTCATCATTCATCCTCGGACCGTTCTTTTACGAAACAATTAGGCCAACTGGAATTGCTACTAGGGATGAGCGAATGTATTCGCCACTATTCAGTATCCGACGGATAACAGGCTATTCGCAACATTCGGTATCCAATGAATAAAACAGTATCTGCTCCGATACTTTCAGTTTAATTTCTGACTTCCCCTGGCGCCTGTTATCCAGCCAATGAAAACATCTCCATGTCCGGCGACGAGAGAGAGAATGAGAGAGAGAGAGAGAGAGAGAGAGACTGTGCCTGTACTGTTTCTGCCTTTTCCCCAGTCACCACAGCTCACCGTTAGGTCCAACGTGAAATTATTCGGGTTTCCCATAGACTTACATTGTGCATTGAATATTCGCGAATAGTCAAATAGGGGCGACCTATTCGTCGGATATTCGCCAAGTCGGATATTTTGGTATTCGATCATCTCTAGTTGCTACCTGTTCTGTGACAGCCGTGAAATACCAGACAATGCTGGAAAAAACTCCAACCAGCGGCAGTGTCTTCAGGCGACCACCTTCATGCATGATGGAGCACCTCCTCACATCGCAAATCGTGTGAAGAACGTTCTGCATGCACATTTTCCCAATGATAGGATTTTGAGCCGCTCCTTTTCTAACGCATGACCACTGCGTTTGCCCGATCTCAATTCTTGTGATTTCTGGGTCTGGGGACACTTGAAAGAGGGTGTTTACCGGGGAAATGTCGACACCCTGGCTGACTTTAAAGACCTCATCATTTTGGAAGTGCACAGCATTCCACCAGACATGTTCTGCATAGGATGAACATGATCACCATGCATGTTGGCGGCCATATTGAACAGTTATGCTAGTCTGTGGAACAATTGTGACATCTCCATTTATTGGCAGCAAGGGGAGGAGAATGCACCACAATAGCCAGATAATCAAAACAAAGGGGTGCTGATAATGCAATGGAGCACGTAAAGGATTAAAAAAGGAGAAAAGACATTGCATATAACGCACAACCCATAGTACAATATGAAAACGAACCTTTATTAGCAGTGCACTGATACAGTTTAAAAACAGTTAAAACATGTAATGTAGACAAGATCCTGTACCCACAAGTTTATGATAATCATAATAATTCAACAATTATAATAATACAACCCCGCCACAAGGGGAGAATGAATTGCAGCCTGGTGAAACACCTGTGGAGGCAAATAGTCCAGGGAAATCACATACAATGAGTACATAAAAAACGGCAATAATGAATACCTGGAGGTCAATAACCAAGCACCAAACAGATTAATGGCTCTATATAAGACTAAAGAAGGCCGTAGTACCCCAGAACACGCAGTGTGGGTCACTATATAATCCTAAGGGCATCATAGCCCTACTGGAAAAGGACACAACATCCACTTGGTCCCTGGCAATCCAGGAATATTACCAATTCCCAAGTGAGGGAGGAGGGCTCACCTGAATAAAGCAAGGGGAATTGGCAGTAGAGGAGCCTGTGCATGCCCAATGGGGCAGCAAAGAATGTGGAAGAAAAAAAGGGGATTATATACTGCAGGGTCCAATAGAAAGCGTATCCACAATGTGGCAGGGAAACACACCAGGGGTACAAGGATCACCCCACGCGTATCGCCGCCGCTGCGGCTTCGTCAGGGAAAGTAAAGTGCACTGCGGCACAGGTGCATATATAGGGAGAAAGGTGAGGGTTACTCACGATCAGCTGTGTTGTTGCTGGCGCGCGGTCCGGACCATGTGTGTGAGAAGGCGCAGGCGTGCACGCAGGCGCAGTGTGTCTAAACCGGAAATGGGAGTCATGGCAACATCCAAACATCATAGACGCAGGCGCATGCGCCGGAGCAAATACGGGAGGGCGAAGGGCTCAAAATGGTAAAGCATTGCAGAGACGATGTCAGAGTACAGAACAGCCTGCACAAACGGCGATATAGTCATATAAGTAGTGGCAGTGATTAGAGCCAGAAGATAACAAAACTCCAGCTGTAATTAGAAACAACTGCAATGTTTGTGTAAGGAATGAAGGGTAAGGAAAGAGGGGCAAAATAATAGAATCAAACAGCCCAGCATAAGGAAATAATGAAATACAAAGCACAGAAATATAATGCATGATGTTTTAATATTACATATTACATTCTAAATTCAACAGGGCCCCAGAGAGTAGAAAAACACATGGTACGAATGTGGATTATCCAAGGCCACCTGTGCACATATCTGGAATGCATAACCCCATATATACAATTAAGTGCACACAGGCTATGCACTGGCACGGGGGGAGGGGGGGACGGGGGAAAGGGGGATGAGCCATAAAGAGACACATGTGTGTAATAACCGCATGTCATGTATATAAATAAGTATGTATATACACATACATGCCTACAGTTTCGGAATCCCACCTAAATGAAGGCCCATAGAGCATGATGAATGTAGGCTAGCATATATGTACGTGTGAGGGAAGGGGGGGGGGTTGTCATGTCAAGTGACCCCTGGTTTATATGAAAAAACGGCCTAATATGGTAAGCCAATCCCAAATGGGAAGGAGGGGTAACAAGAAAAAAAAAAAAAAAAAAAATAGTGTCATGGTACATGAAGGACCTAGAAAGAGTCATAATACCAAAGTACATGTAGAAACAATGACTGTCCTATATATGGCCATGAAAGACCACATGGAGCTGTCCCAAAGCTCTATCAGAGCCAAGGGGTCACTGTAACTGAAGAACATGCATAGAAGGATAGCCCAAGGCCAGAGACTCAGCCATTTAAAACCGTATTATATATCGTGTACTGATGACAGTAATAGACTCATGGAGGATATCCCAGAGACTGAGGGATGCTCAAAGAACGATCCCTACAATCACAAATGGGTAAATAATCCTAGAAGCATCCTGGGGGCAAGAAATTCTAACATGAGTGGATCCAGCAGGTTAGAAACAAGAAAGTCAAACCATATATTTGGTCAAAACATTATCCCAAAGTCAATTGGAACCAAGGAGTTGCTGTAAATCGAAAGCATACATACATAGAAAGAGGCCCAGAGTCAAAAGTCCTAGCCTGTTGAAAAGGTGTTACATATCATATTACAATGTGACCATGATAGAAGCTCAGGAGACGTCCCAAGCATCAAAATATGTTAAAGTACAAGGCTTAGAGGACCCAAAATGAACCAATTAATCAGAGAACATATACCATGGTAGAGACCAGCAAGGAAAGTATATAATAATCCATCCATGCAGTCCAATGGCCTTCACCGGGGGAGCACAACTCAAGTTGGACCTAACAGAGGCTATCTCAGAGTACAGAAAAAACATGACTGGGAGTAAAGCGAGTCAGGAGTCCAGAAAGTAAGTATGCAGAAACAGGCGACGGTCGACAGAGATACGGCGCCAAAAGTGTCCAGCAATAATAGAGTCCACTCGTCCATGATAATCCGAAGAAATGGTCCAGCAGGAACCACCGTCATCCAAGGAATCCGGTAAACAGGAGCTCCTCATTGAGGTCGAAGGGTGAGACACTATTCAAGTTGAAAATCCATTTGGACTCCTGTTGCAAAAGCCATTTGGAACAAGTACCACCTCTGCCATGACCAACAAATTTCTGTAAGCCCAAAACACGTGTATTCGTTGTCTGTCCACGATGGTGCCTCAAGTAGTGGGTGGCAACAGGGGTGATGGATTTTCCCTTTTTGAGGTCTGCGGAAGCAAGGTTGACAGTTGAGAAGTGCTTTTGGACCCTTTTACGAAGTTCCTGTGTTGTTTGTCCCACATACACAAGATCACAGGGACATATCAAACAATAAACAACATTTCTAGTTTTGCAGTTTATGTAGTTAGAAAGAGCGTAGTTCTTAGCATCCTGCGGATTGGTAAAGTGGTTGGCTACAGGGTGCATATAACTGGAAACGTTGCACTCGCCGCAGGGGAATGAACCCCTCAAGAGTGTACCCCTGTTAAGCCTGGTTGTGGGTCTTACAAAGTGGCTCCTAGTGATAAGGTCCCTCAAATTTGGGGCCCGTCGTGCTGTGATTTGCGGAGTTGGATTAACTATATCCATAGTTTGCAAATCCAAGGTTAACGTCGACCAGCGGTTCTGTAATATGTCCCTGATCCTGTCCCACTGATCATTGAAAGTGGTAATAAATCTCACCTTACTGTCAGTCCGTTTGGGAGTTGGTTCAATCAGAGAAGCTTGTGATTCAGATCGCGCTCTCTGGTAAGCCCTGAACAGAACCCTCCCAGGATAACCACGGGCTCGGAACCTATTGGTAAGTGATTTAGCCTGTTGCTGGAAATCATGGTCATCAGAACAATTTCGCCTAATCCGGAGAAACTGACCTGTAGGCACTCCGTTCTTTATATGTTGTGGATGAAAGCTCTGATATTCCAAAAGGCTGTTGGTAGCCGTATGTTTCCGGAATAATGTCGTCGTCAGATGGTCCCCCTGAATAGAGACGGAAAGATCCAAGAAGGGCAAAGCAGTGGATGAGATGTTATGGGTCAAGAAGATATTAAAAGAATTCTTGTTGAGAGATGCAATAAACTCATCGCATTCATCTTTGGTTCCTGCCCATATGAAAAAAACATCATCAATATAGCGATACCAATGACGAACCCTATCTTTGAAGATGGTTAAGGGGAAAACCTGGGTGGCCTCCCACCAACCTAAAAATACATTGGCGAAGGCCGGCGCACAACGTGCACCCATGGCGACGCCTGAAATCTGCCTATAAAATTTCCTGTCAAACAGGAAATAATTATGCCGGAGCAAGAAATCCAAAAGGTCTATGAGGAAGGAGTCATGCATCCGATCAGACCTTCCCTGCTTGTCCAGAAAGTACTCAACTGCGTGCATACCGTCCTCGTGCCTGATATTGGAGTACAAAGACTCCACATCGCAGGTAACCAAAAGTGCCCGCAATGGGAGCTTGACACTTCTGCAAATATGGATAAAATTTGAAGTATCCTGCACGAAGGAGGGTAGTCTGGTGACCATAGGCTGGAGGAAGAAATCTACATAAATGTTAGCCTTCTCACACAGGCTCCCAATACTCGCCACAATGGGTCTTCCGGGCGGTTGAATGGTGGACTTGTGAACTTTGGGTAACATATAAAAGGTGGGAATAATCGGATGTTCAACCCACATAAATTTCTTCTCATCGGTAGAAATAACACCAACCTGATGTGCGGAATCCAGAAGGTGGCGAAACCTGGTCATGAAGGCAGTAGTCGGGTCCGATGGCAACCTGCTATAATAAACAGAGTTATTAAGTTGCCTATAGGCCTCCTCCAAATACATGTTGGTGGGCCAGACGACCACGTTGCCACCTTTGTCGGCCTCTTTAATAATCAGGTTCCCGTTAGATCTGAGGTCACTTATAGCTTTTTTCTCCTGAATAGTAAGGTTAGGAGCCCTGGGATTACCCATCGTCAGTTTCAAAAAGTCAGCCTTGACCTGTTCGAAGAACAGTCTGATGGCTGGTACAATAGAAAAAGAGGGAGCCACAGAGGATTTGCTCTTGTGGGGAAACTTACCTCTGATAGTATCCGTTTCGTTTTCCTGTAACAGATCCAATAAATCACGGAAAACCTGCTGTTCGACTGGTTCCAATGAATCAATGACCTCAGGTCTTCTGTATAGAACTTGAAGAGTAAGGCGTCTGCAAAAAAGGTAAAGATCCTTAATCAGAGTAAACTTGTCCAACCCGTGTGAGGGTGAAAAAGTGAGTCCCCTCTTTAAAACAGAGATCTCATGGGAGGACAAGGTATAGTCAGAAAGGTTGATTACCTGAAGTGCATCATCGCCCTCCTGGGTCGACAAAACCGGAAGGGTGCCTAGTTCCGCTGTTTCGGCCTCGCACCGTGCCTGTAATAATTCGTCTGTTTGCGGGCTCTGGTAGTTCTTCTTGTGAAGGCCCCTGTTGCGGCCCCCTCGTCTCGTCCGATGTCTGTGTCGCTTCCGGTGGTAGATAAAAAAAAAATCGCTAGAACTAGCCTCCCTGGAGTTGGTGTAGCACTCTGGATTAGTGGGAAATGACCTATTAGGCTTGGCATTGCGACCATTGCCTCTATGTTTCCATTTAAAAATGGTTTTGTTGTCAAAGTCCATGCGGTCCCTCTGGAATTTTTTACGTTTTTTGTCAATGATTTCTTGCTCGTACCGATCCATAGAATCCTTGAGTCTGCTCTGGAATGCAGCAACATCTGCGAGGTTATCCAATTTACCAAGCTTAGATTCAAGGTCTTTGATATTTGTTTTGGTGGTAGCCAATAGAGTCCTGTCATGCTGAAGGAGCATGTTTATTAAAATATTAGAACACTTGAGCAATCCTTGTTCCCAGGTGTCCTGGAAAGCCAGGGAAGGTTCCCAGGCAGGAAAAATGGAGACACGCAACCCGCGGGGAACAATACCAGCCCTGAGGTATCCTCGAGGCTGCGTATGTTCCACCATAGTCTCACACCAGTCTTATGAGCAGAGGTCAAATCGGAGGTGAGTAGAGAAAATTCATCCGTTAACTGGGTGGGTGGACCACCCGACAAAAATACACTGCCCGAACGCGCCTGCCATGTGGCTTCACGCGAATCCCAATCCATGGGGATACCAACAGCAACACAGCTATTTATGATCACGATTAATAAATACAGCCACCACAATCGGCGGTGTGCAAACTCAGAAATATTGCCCAAAGGAGCAATAAACAACAATTGGCAGCAAGGGGAGGAGAATGCACCACAATAGCCAGATAATCAAAACAAAGGGGTGCTGATAATGCAATGGAGCACGTAAAGGATTAAAAAAGGAGAAAAGACATTGCACGCACAACCCATAGTACAATATGAAAACGAACCTTTATTAGCAGTGCACTGATACAGTTTAAAAACAGTTAAAACATGTAATGTAGACAAGATCCTGTACCCACAAGTTTATGATAATTATAATAATTCAACAATTATAATAATACAACCCCGCCACAAGGGGAGAATGAATTGCAGCCTGGTGAAACACCTGTGGAGGCAAATAGTCCAGGGAAATCACATACAATGAGTACATAAAAAACGGCAATAATGAATACCTGGAGGTCAATAACCAAGTACCAAACAGATTAATGGCTCTATATAAAGACTAAAGAAGGCCGTAGTACCCCAGAACACGCAGTGTGGGTCACTATATAATCCTAAGGGCATCATAGCCCTACTGGAAAAGGACACAACATCCACTTGGTCTGTATTGTGCCCGTACTGTTTCTGCCTTTTCCCCAGTCAGCACAGCTCACCGTTAGGTCCAACGTGAAATTATTCGGGTTTCCCATAGACTTACATTGTGCATTGAATATTCGCGAATAGTCAAATAGGGGCGACCTATTCGTCGGATATTCGCCAAGTCGGATATTTTGGTATTCGATCATCTCTAGTTGCTACCTGTTCTGTGACAGCCGTGAAATACCAGACAATGCTGGAAAAAACTCCAACCAGCGGCAGTGTCTTCAGGCGACCACCTTCATGCATGATGGAGCACCTCCTCACATCGCAAATCGTGTGAAGAACGTTCTGCATGCACATTTTCCTAATGATAGGATTTTGAGCCGCTCCTTTTCTAACGCATGACCACTGCGTTTGCCCGATCTCAATTCTTGTGATTTCTGGGTCTGGGGACACTTGAAAGAGGGTGTTTACCGGGGAAATGTCGACACCCTGGCTGACTTTAAAGACCTCATCATTTTGGAAGTGCACAGCATTCCACCAGACATGTTCTGCATAGGATGAACATGATCACCATGCATGTTGGCGGCCATATTGAACAGTTATGCTAGTCTGTGGAACAATTGTATTATACAAGAATAAGGCTGCACATCAAACATAGATAATGGTATAATGCCTCAAGCATATGGAAAAATATTGGAATATACAATGAAAAATGCTACTTGCTAATTTGAACATGTGAATAATGAATTGCATACCTGCCATGAATATTAGGAAAAAGGAGATATTTAGCAATCGCATTGATCAATGTAACTGAGCCCCAAAACCTCGTCAAGGTACATCTCTATATTGGGGTCCCTAGCTCTGTGACCCTAACTGTGTGTCATCTCATTGCAATTAAAAACTGCTGTGGGTGGAGAGGGGTAACTAAGGACTTTCTAATATAGGAGATGGAAAAAACATGGCCGAAAGGGGCGGAGCTGTGTTCACATTCAGAAAAAAAACTACATATAACTGAATAGGATAACTGAAGTGAGCACTAATATATATATATTATGAGTGCAAGCCAAAAAATACATACTATACAAGAATAAGGCTGCACATCAAACATAGATAATGGTATAATGCCTCAAGCATATGGAAAAATATTGGAATATACAATGAAAAATGCTACTTGCTAATTTGAACATGTGAATAATGAATTGCATACCTGCCATGAATATTAGGAAAAAGGAGATATTTAGCAATCGCATTGATCAATGTAACTGAGCCCCAAAACCTCGTCAAGGTACATCTCTATATTGGGGTCCCTAGCTCTGTGACCCTAACTGTGTGTCATCTCATTGCAATTAAAAACTGCTGTGGGTGGAGAGGGGTAACTAAGGACTTTCTTATATAGGAGATGGAAAAAACATGGCCGAAAGGGGCGGAGCTGTGTTCACATTCAGAAAAAAAACTACATATAACTGAATAGGATAACTGAAGTGAGCACTAATATATATATATTATGAGTGCAAGCCAAAAAATACATACTATACAAGAATAAGGCTGCACATCAAACATAGATAATGGTATAATGCCTCAAGCATATGGAAAAATATTGGAATATACAATGAAAAATGCTACTTCAGTTATCCTATTCAGTTATATGTGGAACAATTGTGACATCTCCATTTATTGGCACACAGTTTATGGGCCACTCGCTCACTGCACAGCGCCACTTTTTCACCTGGTGGGGAGTTTTGGTATGGGGCCTTCCATTTCCCCATGCCTTGAATAGCATACATACCAATTTTCAGCCAATTCTGTCCACTGGGTCAGTCTGCACATGGCTCCAAACACCTTAGGTTATTTTATGGCCACCTTGTATATTGTAAGAGCTCTGTAGTTGGCATTAGGTACAAATACCAGACTATATCTCAGTCACATATAATGAAACTATTAACAAAAGGAAGAGAGACTTTAATCTCTAATCTCCAGAGCACACATCACCACCTGTGCACTAGATTCGCTCCAGTCCCACATCATCCCCAACCTCACCAGTCTTCATCCCAACCCTAATCCATCTTCAACCTATCACTAACAACTGTTTTTTCCCCCCTCATGCTTTAAACATTCATTGATCTCACCCATCCTCAAAAAGGCCTTCCTTGACCCTTCCTTTATGTCTAGCTATCACTCCATATCATTTCTCCCCTATGCCTCAAATCTACTGGAACATCATTTCCATCTTGAACTGTCCTCCCACCTCTCTCCCTGCTCCCTCTTTGACCAGTTGCAATATGACTTCTGACAGCATCATTCAACTGAAACTTCCCTGACTAAAGTCACCCATAACCCACTAACCACCAAAGCCAAACAATGCTACTTTCTCCTCCTCCTGGATCTGTCCTCTGCCTTCGACACTGTGGACCATTCCTTCCTATTATAGATTCTTTCATCTCTTCGTATCACTAGCCCTATCCTGAATCTCTTCATACCTAACAGACCAGACATTCAGTGTCTCTCACTCACAGTCCTGTGAGAGTGGTCCATCTTTACTTAAAATACCGTATTTTTGGGAGGAAAATGAGGGGTGCATCTTAAAATCCGAATGTAGCTTACCGGGATATGTGCAGAGGGGTCAAAGGAGGCAGGGAGACTCTCCGAGCAATGCACTCTGCTGCCGGTGCTGCTGGTCTGTGCGACGGTGTTCTGTGCATCGGGCAGCGCCGCTCTGTTCTGTGTGTAGCCTCTCTGGTCTGCTCGGCTGCTCTGTGCACGGCTGCTCTGTTCTGCTCGGCTGCTCTGTTCTGCTCGGCTGCTCTGTGCATGACTGCTCCGTTCTGCTCGGCTGCTCTGTGCACAACTGCTCCTGTTCTGCTTGGCTGCTTCGTTCTGCTTGGTGCTCGGCTCCTCCGTTCTGCTCGGCTGCTCTGTTCTGCTCGGCTGCTCGGCACTCGACTGCTCCATCACCAGCCCTGCACAGAGCAGAGCGGCGTCGCTGGCCCAGCACAGAGCACAGCGACACCGGTCCCGCACAGAGCAGAGCGACACCGGCCCCGCACAGAGCAGAGCGACAGCGGCCCCGCACAGAGCAGAGCGACAGCGGCCCCGCACAGAGCAGAGCGACACCGGCCCCGCACAGAGCAGAGCGACACCGGCCCCGCACAGAGCAGAGCGACACCGGCCCCGCACAGAGCAGAGCGGCGTCGACGGCCCCGCACAGAGCAGAGCGGCTTCACCGGCCCCGCACAGAGCAGAGTGCCGGCCACGCACACAGCAGCACCCGCAGTCAGTATCTGGGCACCCCTCTATACTACTTGCAGTACTCCAGTACCGCCCATGCCTCCTGTGAACCCCGCACTGCTGCTGCCCCCTCTCCCTGGTAAGACACCACCAGATTATAAAACGGACCCCATATTTTTTTCCCTTTTTTTCCCCTCCAAATTTGGGGTGCGTCTTATAATCCGGTGCGTCTTATAAACGAAAAATACGGTATCTAAGACTTTGCAACGGAGTCCATGTACCTGAGTACACATCTTGACAATCTTCTAGCAAATCTGGTAACTTTTCACCCTTTTTATTAGAAACTGGTTGATTAGGCACTTATTCTCTAACATTTTCTATATGAAAAATAATAAACTGTGGAAAATAACAAATGAAAACACCAATACCTAACATTCTATGGCATCGCAACTGCTGGTACTGTAACCTTTTCTAACACTCTTCTCTGTACCTCTGTGGAGGTTGACCAATGTTTGTACGGGTTGACCTCCTCAGTTCTGGGCTATCGCTTCTTCCCAGGGAAGCATCTATACTCTCTACGGGTCCCTCGCCCCCTATGTTAGGTGTAATTGACAGAACCCTACGTGTGCATGGTAAGGGGACTGGCGGTACTCTAGGTGCTGGAGTGGGTGCAGTGTCAGTAAGCCTTTCCTGCTCTGTCTCTTCCACGGGTTGTGGGAATGTTCACACAGGGACTATTACTGCTCCATTCTGCATTGGCCAATTCTCTGGAAAATCACCTAGAATAGTGTGGATCACTTTCTTCCTTTCTTCTACCACGGGAGGCTGGGACTGAGGTTCTTACGTTCTTTTCAAAGGTTCTGGGCACTTCTTCAGGTGATCTCTGGACACCGCAGCTACAGTTCTCCCATTATCTTTGCTAATCAAACAAGTCTTCTGATTGTCAAAATTGGATGGCTGTATCACATATGGCTCCCTTTCCCACTGGTCGTCCAACTTGTGTTGCTTCCTTTTTCTCTTTAACACGATCTCACCAGGGGTGAAGGGGGCTGCCTTAGCCTGCTTATTAAAATTCCTCTCCTGCCGCTCCCGATCTAAGCTTTCTTCAACGCATTTCTCTCAATCTGTTTGCACTGGGCTTGGCGACGTGAGTCCCAATCTTCTCCAGATGCGTCAGTTTCAGGTAACTCTACTTCCATTTCTAAGTCAACCGGGAGTCTACCCGGACGAGCTCTGATCAAGTAGGCTGGGGTGCACTTGGTTGACCCTACCGGAATGTTATTGTAAATGTCAACCAAGTCTGGTAGCTTTTCGGGTCATCGATTCCGTTCTTCAAGAGGGAGGGTTTTCAACAAATTGATCACCAGATGGTTCATCTTCTCACATATCCCGTTTGTCTGTGCATGATAGGCAGTGGTGTGGATCTTCTTGCACCCGTATAGGCTGCAAAACTCTCGAAAAATCTCGGCTTCAAATGCAGGACCCTGATCGGTCAAAACTCGGTCTGGATACCCATGTGGCCTACAGAAATGGGCCTGGAACGCCTTCGCTGCGGTACTGGCAGTCAAATGCTTCACGGGTACCACTACCAGGAACCAGGAGTAGTGATCAACCATCATGAGTGAGTGCATATGTGTATCCTCTCCTGCTGGGGGTCAATTTAACATGATCCAGGGCCACAATCTCCAGAGGTTGTTTGGTAACGATCGGTTGGAGGGGTGGACGCTGACTGGTGCTATTTTGTCTCCGCAAAGCACAGGGGCCACAGTTTCTGCACCACGCTTCTATGGAGTCCCTCATCCCTATCCAATAGAAGCGGCTTCTCAACAGCATCTCCAATTTCTGCCAACCAAAATGTCCAGCTCTGTCATGGTACGCTTCCAGTACCACTGGGACATAAGACTTAAGCGGGCTTTAAGCGGACTTTACACGCTACAACATATCCAACGATGTGTCGGCGGGGTCACGTCGTAAGTGACGCACAACCGGCATCGTTAGTGGTGTTGTAGCCTGTGACAGCTACGTGCGACTGTGATTGAACGTAAAACCGTTCATCGCATCCACGTCGTTCATTTGCTAAATATTGCACGTCGGGTTGTTCAATGTTCCCGAGGCAGCACACATCGCAGTGTGTGACACCTCGGGAACGATGAACAGATCTTACCTGCGTCCTGCCTGCAATGCGGAAGGAAGGAGGTGGGCGGGATGTTTACGTCCCGCTCATCTCCACCCCTCCGCTTCTATTGGCCGCCTGCCATGTGACGTCGGTGGGACGCCGAACGTCCCTCCCACTCCAGGAAGTGGATGTTCACCGCCCACATCGAGGTCGTATGGAGGGGTAAGTGTTACGAGGGGGACCTGGGGAAGCGTGCCAAGATGGGAAATGGACAGCTTCCGCCGGTCAAGGTCCACTGTGCGGTGTAAGGGACCGCTGCTATGGTCAGGAAAGAGTGAGCGGGTTGCTGCTAGTGATCATCTGGAACGTCACAGACGATCAATGTACACCGGTCCGCCCTAACCCGTGAGGGTTGTATGGCTCGGGGCTTCTCGTACGGTGTACCTGTTGCACGGGGACGCACAGAGGTGCCTACACACGTGTGCCAGCGGGAGTCACAGGAATATGGCACGGGGGTAGCACAGAGGTGCCCACGCACGTGTGCTTCAGAAACCAAGTGAGTCCGACAGAGACTCGAGGAGCTCACCTGGGACAGGAACACAGCCTGCTAAACGGGATACTGCCGGAGCAGCAAGGCAGGGGCAAGACCTGCAAACTAGGTGCTGCCTGAGCAGCAAGGGCAAAGCCCACAAAAGACAATAATGCCTAAGCAGTGGCGTGGCAGCACACTGCCAGACATCCAAACATAGAAGGACGGTCACGCACCGCCATGATGGCAGGGGGAGCTTTTAAGGAGGTGTAGCTCCACCCAAGGGCGGGCGCGAGACGGGCGTGACCCAATCAGGGTTCGTGACGTCCTGGCCCAGCCAGTCAGGATTCAGCACATCACCAGCCTCGTCATGGGGCCGTGTGATATCAGTGAGCGAATCAGAAGACGTCACGTGGAGCACATGCTCATCTTCCTGCCTCTGGGTCATAAAGGCGGGATCCCCGGTTTCACAATGTGCAGAGACATGGGAAGTCTTGCTGCTTCCCTGAGCATCTATTCTTTGCACACTGCGCAACCTCCCAGAGCCTCCGTGATGCTGAGCAGGAGAGCTTGTGACAGGCAAGGGATGGGAGACCGCTCCATTCCTTGCAAGGGCAGAACCACTAGGTGTCACCCTTCTGCTGTGTCTCTGAGAAGGCAACTCCTGCAGACTGCGCAGTCTCCCAGACCTTTGGCGCTGCTGAGCAGGAGGGCTCGTGGCAGACAAGGAATGGGGGACCACCTCATTCCTTGCAATAAGAGAGCCACGACGTGTAACAGGTAAGTACATGTGACAGCTTTTAATCGATTGTGCGACACGGTCAACAAATTGAACGTGCCGAACATACAATGGCGGCATGTCACATCGCATACGATATCGTATGCTTAATTGAAAGGTGTAAAGCAGGCTTTACACGCTACAATTTATCTAACAATGTGTCAGCGGGGTCACGTCGTAAGTGACGCACATCCGGCATCGTTAGTTAAATTGTTGTGTGTGAAACCTCCGTGCGATTGCGATTGAACGTCAAAACGTTCATCGCATGCACGCCGTTCAAATATTAAAAATTGAACGTCAGGTTGTTCAATGTTCCCGAGGTAGCACACATCGCAGTGTGTGACACCCCGGGAACAATGAACTGCAGCTTACCTGCGTCCTGCGGTTCCCGGCTGGCTATGCGGAAGGAAGGAGGTGGGTGGGATGTTTACGTCCCGCTCATCTCCACCCCTCCGCTTCTATTGGCCGGCCGCTGTGTGACGTCGCTGTGACGCCGAACGTCCCTCCCACTCCAGGAAGTGGATGTTCGCCGGACACATCGAGGTCGTATGAAAGGGTAAGTACGTGTGACGGAAAATAATCGTTTGTGCGGCTCGTGCAACAAATTGAACATGCCGCACATACAATGGGGGCTGGACACATCGCATACGATATCGTATGCGAAATTGTAGCGTGTAAAGCAGACTTTAGGGACCACGATCTGGCAGATTCTCTCATGGGTCTTGGGGTTAATCAGACTCCTGCACAGTTTACCTTGGTTCAGATAGAGTCGACTCCGATCCTGCCACAATTTCTTGGCTTCCTCCGGAGCGCCTGGTTCAAGGTGGGCATCAGGCCTAGCCAGCAACACCTTGATTAACTTGACTGCTGGGTCTCTATCTTGGGCCTCCTACCAGCCATGGTGAGGCAGCGGATTACAGGTCATCTCCTGTTGTCGGCCACTGGATCTGAATTGTTCTTCAAATGGGGGTTGGTGGAATGCAGGTAATTCAACTTCTTCCAGGTCCTCTTCGTTTCCACCATCATCAGACAAGTGAGGCATCCGAGATAGGGCATCTGCATTAGTATTCTTACGGCCAGTCCTGTACTTGATAACAATGTCATAGTTAGCCAATCGTGTGACCCATCGCTGTTCCAGTTCCCAACTTTGCCGTGTCCAGGTGTGTCAGTGGATTATTATTGGTGTACACCGTGAACTTGGCGGCAGCAAGGTAATGCTTAAACCGTTCTAGTTACTGCCCAAACAAGTGCCAGAAATTCCAACTTAAAGGAGCTATAATTTTCTGGATTTTTTTCTGTCGGTCGTAACTTCCGGCTGGCATAGGCAATCACCTTCTCTTTGCCCTTCTGCACCTGGGACAAAACGGCCCCCAGACCCACATTACTGGCATCAGTGTATAACACGAAGGGAAGGCCATAGTCGGGATAAGCCAGGACCTCCTCCCCGGTTAAGACAGACTTCATCTTCTTGAAAGAATCTTCTTGTTCCGCGCTCCATTTGAACGGGGGCCCCGGGGACTTTCCAATGCGTAGTCTGGCCCACCAGGAGGTCCTGTAAGGGGGCTGCCATTTGGGTATAGCCCTTAACGAACCTCCGGTAGTACCCCATTAAGCCCAGGAACTGCTGCACTTCTCTGACAGTAGTGGGCCGTGGCCAGTTCTGAATGGCTGTAATCTTCTCAGGATTCAGTGCCACGCCTTCGGCGCTCACCACATGCTCACCTTCGGCTTCAACAGATGGCACTTAGACGGCTTGAGCTTCATTCCATACTTTGACAGAGCATCGAACACTTCAGCGAGGTGTTTCAGGTGGGCTTCATAGGTCTTGGAGTAAACAATAACATCGTCCAAATACAACAAGACAGTCTTGAATTTGCAATGGCCCAAACAGCACTCCATTAATCTCTGGAACGTCCCGGGTGCATTGCATAGCCCGAATGGCATACTATTAAACTCACATAGACCCATTGGGGTGGCAAAGGCGGATTTCTCCCGATCTTCTTCGGCAACTGCAACCTGCCAGTACCCGCTGGTAAGGTCAAGAGTAGAGAAGTAGGTGGCAGACTTTAGAGCGGCTAGTGACTCCTCAATATGGGGCAGGGGATAAGCGTCCTTGTGGGTAATCTTGTTAATCTGGCAGTAATCCACGCACATCCTCATGGTCCCATCCTTCTTTACCAGCACTAGCGGGGCGGCCCAGGGACTGCAGCTATCACGGATCACTCCTGCTTCCTTCATGCTTCTGATCATATCTTTGGCACATTGGTAATGGGCAGGTGGAATGGGCCTATACCTTTCCTTGATAGGTGGGTGTGTGCCAGTGGGTATGTGATGTTGTACTCCCTTAATGCAGCCAAAATCCAAGGGGTGCTTGCTAAAGACCTGTTCGTACTCTCTGACCACCCTGTAGATCCCTTGTTTATGATGTGCGGGTGTAGAGTCGGTGCCCAAATGTAGTTCCTGACACCACTTCTCTACTGGACCCTGGGGATCAGCACTAGGATGGCGACCCTGCTCATCGGAAGACCCTGTTGCATGGATGTCGTCTACACTTACTGTAAACAACTTGGCTATGGTGGCATATCGGGCAATGTAACCTCCTCCTCCCCACAGTTTAGCACGCGCACCCTCCCTTTCTGGACATCAACGACCCCTCTAGCTGTGAACACAGTGGGCCAATGTTCTGAGTGTAGTGGCTCTTCCACTGCCTGGTAACCCTGTTCCCGGGAACCTATAGCTGCCCTGCACCATATCAACATTTCACTCCGTGGGGCTACTACAAGAGGAGCTGCATCCATTACCCGTACACCACCTATCTCACCTCCAGAGAGGTTTACTTGTTGCCGCTGCAAGAGAGCTCGGATTTCACATTGCAGGACCCTCTGTTGCCCTGCTCCTGCAGTCTCAGATAGCTGCTGAAGCAAAAACAACACTTCACCCAGGCAATTCTCTATGACATTAGTTCCCAAAATGATCTTCGGGTTCCGATCACTAGGGTCATTTTGTACTACTATTAGACCTTGTGTGACCAATTCTACTCGGCCCACCTTTATGGTCACCTCCTTGAACCCAATTTGAGTCACAGGTAATCCATTGACAGCATAGATGGTCAAACCGTCGTCTGGGGGCATCAAGTCATCATCAAGCCAGAATTTCTTATAGAGTACATAAGGGATAGTTGTTACCTGGGAGCCGGTATCAAGCAGTGCAGAGGTAGGGATCCCATCTAATGTAATGGAGACAATGGGTCGTCTCCCAACATACCGCTCCCTCCAGTCTGCTGAGCCTTGACAATTTATTCCTGGGGATTGGCCCTTGGCCCCAGGGGTTGCCCGTTTAAAGGACAGCTTCGTGCATAGTGGACGGTCTTGTTCCATTTATAACAAACAGTTGGATCATACCGGTCGCCACCTCGTCCTCTATAAGCGGAGGTCCTCTTCCTCATCCAAGGGACATCCTCTGGGCAATCCACTAATTGGATCTCTCTCAACGGAGGGGTCTTTGGTTTCAGCTGCATGGCTTCTAGGATTCGGGCGACGTCCTTAGTTGTTGTACTTGGACAGACAAGTCAGGTAATACGCTCCCAGTTGCGGTTAAAGGAGTCGTTGCAGGTAGGGTCAAGGCAGAGGGGTTTACTTGTGCATCAGCATGACAAGCCGGGAGTGGGGAGTCAGGAGCCTGTGGGGGCTGCAGGGCCTTATTTGCCCGTTCTTTCAGGACAGCAAAGTCCAAAGCAGGATGCTCCAGAGCCCATAGCCGGAGCTGCTTGCGGTCTTCCATTGACCTGAGGCCCTGTAGGAACTGCTCCACCAGCATCTTGTTCCCCTCTGGTTCTCCAATGTCGTTGGTCAATCTCAGGGTCCGCAGAGCTGCTTGTAATCACAAGGCGTAATCTCGGATGCTATCCTGGGGTCGTTGCTTACAGCTGTAGAATCTCATTTTGAGCTCCGCTTTCGTGCGGGTTTCAAACGCAGCTCCCAGTCTCCTGAAAATGGCGGTTACTGATGTCTGGTCAGCCTCAGTCCACGTCTCCACTTCCAACTCGGCAGCGCCTGGTCAACTGCCCCAGTACCACCGATGCCCGCTGCCGTCCATTTAAAGCATACATGTCCAGAACAGATTTTTCTTTTAAATCCCTGTAGGGCTTTGGCTTTGCCGTCATACTGTGAGAGCCAGACTGCACCCGGCACATATGGCAAGGTTATGGGCACGATGGGGACAACCGCCTCCGCTCCCGGCGCCGCCGCTCATGCGGCCGGAGCGGCACCCACCGCTACATTGTTACCTTGGTCAGGCAAGGGAAGCGCCGCCACGTTTCCATCATCCGGAGCCGACATTTCCGCGCGCCCCCTTGGTCTTTTTGCAGCACTCTCAAGCTGACTGTGGCCCTCTGGGAACTTCTTAATCTTTGCGCGCTTTCTCGGAGAAGACGGGGTTTTGGCACGAAAAAAAATGGCGGAAAATGGCGGAATTGGCAGGAAACAGAATCCTGACTCGCGGTCTTTAGGCTTTCAAGGCGCACGTCACCTAGGTAAGTGGGTCCTGCTCGGATCCTGCTCGTGACGCCAGGAAAGATCGAAGTGTGCAGCCCCCCCGCCAGCAGCCAGGCTGCTGCTCGGATCCGGATCCGCTGCAGCTCGAGGGGTCTCCGGACCCGGGGGTCACGCGGCCACTTGATTCAAGGGGGGTGTAATACTATTGTATGTACTGAGGATTTCGATTGCGTTAGGGCAATGACAACCAGAGACGAGTTCTTGGTGCAAAATGTTTATAATATGTAACCAACGATATGTACATAAACGGAACAAAAACACGGTAGAACATAAACACAAGAAATACCTTCCAGGGTCGGAGCGAAAGGGAATTCCCGGGACCACGCACCGGACTCCCCCAGGGAGACCACCAAGAGCGAACCCCTATACAGGGACTGTCTGGCAATCACCCCAGAAGGCCTAAATGCGCAGCAGCCGGGACACAAAAGGGCAATAGGTATAGTCCAAAAATGTCCGTACGTGATGAGAGTCCAGAGTGGTTGTGAAACGGAAGGAACCGGGCAGAAGTGCCGACCAAGACAGTCACAGCTAGATGAGACCAGGTGAAGTCCAGAGTCAGATTCGGTTGATTCCAGAGGATCCAAATCACAATCAGGAACCAAGAGCAGCAGGGCAGGAGCACACAGGAAGCAGTATACTCAGGCACTGGACTAAGCTTAGGGGCGGCCTTTTATACAGATGGACAGGAAGTAGGGCAACAGAACAGCAAACTCCATGTTAACAAAGGGCAAGCTCTTTCAAAAGAAAACTGGAAATCCCGGAACTCTGACAGTACTCCCCCCCCAGAATCGGCCTCAGGACGGATCAGGGCCTGGCTTGTTCGGGTACCGTCGATGAAACTGAGCAACCTTCCGGGGCGCTCGAATGTTACCCACAGGTTCCCAGGAATCGTCCTCGGGGGAGTACCCCTGCCGACGTACCAGATACTGAAGCCGATGCCGATGGAGTCGGGAGTCAATAATGTCCTCAACCACGAACTGCTCCTGGCCGTCAACCATCACAGGCGGAGGAGGAGGCACGATACGACCATGAAACGTATTAGGGGAGACAGGTTTGAGTAGAGAAACATGAAAGACCGGGTGTACCTTCAAATGGTGCGGCAACCTCAGCCGACAGGCCACAGGGCTCACGATCCCGGTGATCTTAAACGGACCGATGAATTTCTGCCCAAGCTTCTGCGAAGGAACACCCAATTTCAGATTTTTGGTGGATAACCACACCGAGTCCCCTACCTTATACATGGGTGCCTGTTTCCGGTGAGTGTCTGCCGACTTCTTGTAACGCTCCTGAGCCGAAGCCAAAGAGTCCTTTAAAACCTCCAGATTCTGTCGTAGCTCCGTCACTCTGTCCTCCACCGCTGGCACCGAAACCGCCACCGGTGACCTAGGCAAAACATTCGGATGGTAACCCAAGTTAGCGAAAAAGGGCGTTACCTTAGTGGAGCTGCTCTGAGTGTTGTTATACGAGAACTCCGCCAAAGGAAGCAGCTTCAACCAATCATCCTGCAGATGGCTGACATAACATCGTAGGTACTGCTCCAGGGTTTGATTAGTCCGTTCGGTTTGCCCATTTGTCTGAGGATGGTATGCAGAAGACAAACATACATCAATACGGAGTGCCGAACAAAACCCCTTCCAGAATTTAGACGTGAACTGCACGCCCCGGTCAGAGATGATCTCATCCGGTACCCCATGCAATCGAAATACATTCTGGATAACCAAATCCACTGTCTCTGCGGCTGAGGGAAGACCGGTACATGGAATAAAGTGAGCAGCTTTGGTCAACCGATCCACCACCACTAAAATGGTATTGTTACCGCCTGAGACTGGCAACTCCACAATAAAATCCATTGAGATGGATCCCCAAGGGCGAGATGGAACGGGTAACGGTTGAAGGAGTCCCGTAGGAGCCACACGAGGGACCTTGCACCGGGCACAAACCACACATGAGTGGACATAGTCTTTCACATCCTTTAAACAGGTTGGCCACCAGAAAAAACGACTCAGAAATTCCTTCGTCTTCTGTACCCCCCCTATGACCTGCCAACACGGAGTCATGGACCAATTTGAGGACCCGAAGTCTTACAGCCTCCGGGACATAAATACGTCGCTCTCTCAACCACACACCATTCCGAAGGACCAGAGTCACATCATTCGGGGGGGCAGCAAGAAATACGTCACCATCATAGGCCAGCTTGATGTCCTTCCACAAGTCCTGGTCCTGGATTACTCCAACGAAATTGGCATCAGATAACACGGTCTGAGACGGGGTTCCAGGCACGGAGTCCATGGCGTCGATTCGGGACAAGCCATCGGCTTTCCCATTACGTGAACCTGGATGGTATGTAACGATAAAATTGAACTGGTTAAGGAACAAGCTCCAACGGGCTTGCCGTGGAGACAGGCACCTGGCAGATTTAAGGAATTCCAGGTTACGATGGTCTGTGAGAACTATCACTTGCTGCGCTGCTCCCTGTAAGTGGTGTCTCCATTCCTTAAAAGCTGCAATAATCGCCAACAATTCCTTGTCCGCAATGTCATAGTTCCTTTCTGCAGGGGACAACCGGCGAGAAAAGAAAGCACACGGATGCAAGAGACTCTTGTCCCCAGTTCTTTGGGAAAGGATAGCCCCCAATGCATAATCGGAAGCGTCGACTTCCACAATAAAGGGGAGTGCAGGATTCGGGTGTATTAGTATTGGTGCTGAGGTAAAACAAACCTTGAGACGATTGAAAGCTTCCTGGGCCTGGGAAGACAACACAAACTTCTGTCCTTTCTTGGTTAACAGGGTGATAGGACGGACGATCTCTGAAAAGTTACGGATAAAGCGTCTGTAAAAGTTGGCAAAACCGACAAAGCGTTGTACCTCCTTGATGTTTCCCGGTTCCGGCCAGTCTAGAATTGCTTGTATCTTGCCAGACTCCATGTTCAGTCCCTGAGGAGAGATGACATATCCTAAAAATTGTATTTTTGAGCAATGGAATTCGCACTTCTCCAGTTTAATATACAGGTGGTTATCCCTCAGACGGGTAAGTACGGTCTTGACGTGCTCCTGGTGTTCCTGTAGGGAATCAGAAAAGATCAAGATATCATCCAGGTAAATCACCATGAATTGGTCCATTATATCCCTAAAAATATCGTTGACTAGGTGTTGGAAAGCCGCAGGAGCGTTACAAAGTCCAAAAGGCATCACTAGATACTCATAATGTCCATACCGACATCTGAACGCTGTTTTCCACTCGTCCCCGGGGCGTATGCGGAGTAGATTATATGCCCCACGGAGATCCAATTTAGTGAATATCTTTGCCTGTTGAACTCTCTCCAATAGCTCAGGAATCATCGGTAACGGATACCGGTTCCGGATGGTTATCTTATTTAGTTCCCGGTAGTCGATACAAGGTCTCAGAGTCCCCTCTTTCTTTTTCACAAAAAAGATGGGTGCCCCTGCTGGTGAGGTAGAAGGGCGAATAAATCCCTTGGCTAGACTTTCATCGATGTATTCCTTTAGTGCTTCTAACTCAGGTGCCGCCAACGGGTAGACATGACCAAACGGGATCTCTGCCCCTGGGAGTAAGTCTATGGGACAATCATACGGTCTATGCGGGGGAAGCCGATCTGCTTTTCTTTTGTCACATATATCAGCGAAGTCATGATAAACCGGGGGTAGAACAGGTACCTGTACAGTGCCCTCCGCATTCGGTGTTACTGGAACCGGTACAGTTGGACTAATGGTCGGACCACTCTGCGGTGGGAAGGATATTTCTTTAGTCTCCCAATCGATGACTGGATTTGTAGACCGCAGCCAAGGAATTCCTAAAATTATCGGAAAATGGGGAGAAGAAATTAACATGAAAACAAGGGTCTCCTGCTGACCTGGCTTCATCACACATTCTAGGGGTACTGTTTCCCGATCAACTGGTCCAGAAACTAATGGAGAACCGTCTACCGTCTCCATGGTAACCGGTGAGGATCTTTGTTGAGTCTGGATACCGTGTTTCCTGGCAAAAGAAGAGTCCATGAAATTTCCTCCTGCCCCAGAGTTTATCATAGCAGATGTAGGAATTAACTGTCCCTCCCACCGTATCTGAATGGGAAGCGAGCAATGGGTGTATTTCCCTTCTGAGTCCTTAGGTGAAGTTGACATTACAGTCAAGGGAAATACTGCATCCAGGTGTCCACTTGCCTCAGAGATATCGGACTCTGCGTCCGTGTTGTCACACTCTGCCATGGCTGCCAATACCTTATTTGGGCGGTTTGGACGTTTTGGGCAGTCAATCAGAAAATGGTCTGATTGACCGCAATAGAAACACAAACGCTCACGGAGCCGGTGTTCACGACGTTCGTTGGTCTCTCGCTTTTGTAGAGAGTCCACTTGCATAGGAACATCCTCGGCCTCCCGTGGCGTCTTGAGAGCGGGTTCTCTGGAAGGAAACGCAAAGTTGGTTACCCGGTTTACAGCTGCCCATTTTTCCTGTCTACGTTCCGTCAAGCGGGTATCGATACGCACACAGTGTTGGAGAAACAGTTCAAAATCCCCTGGAGATTTGGAACGAGCTAACTCGTCCTTGATGGTACCGGACAAACCTTTTCTGAAAACTGACAATAACGCATTGTTTCCCCAGTCGGTGTCTACCACTAACCTTTTGAACTCAGTGGCGTATTCGACGACAGACCGCTTTCCCTGACGTAAGGAAAGGAGAGCCGATTCAGCGGTAGCACGGCGATTCGGATCATCAAACATTTGCGCCATTGCTGTTAAAAAGTCATCCAGGTGATGTAAACGGATATCACGATTTTCTATCATAGGATTAGCCCAAGCCAGTGCTCGGGAGGTTAACATCATGATTATACATAACACTTTTGACCGGTCAGAACGGTAATAATCAGCATGTACATCAAAAAACAGTATACACTGGTTAACAAATCCACGAAACTGACTACGATCACCACTGAAACGAAATGGGGGTAACCTAGGCATACCGGCAGCTGATACGGACGTAGTGGGGGCGGCTTCCTGAGCCTCCACTCTGGTTTGCAAATCCTGAATAGCCGGACCCAGTACCTGGTGATCATGGCCCAGCTGTACCTCCACATCTCTAAGCTTAGTTTCCACCGCCTCCATCTCCTGCTGTAATGAGTTAATCATGGAGAAGAGCTGATCTACTCGTGTCTCAGTCATTGCCCCAGCGAAATCCTTTTATAGCCCTGAGTATAATGTAATACTATTGTATGTACTGAGGATTTCGATTGCGTTAGGGCAATGACAACCAGAGACGAGTTCTTGGTGCAAAGATGTTTATAATATGTAACCAACGATATGTACATAAACGGAACAAAAACACGGTAGAACATAAACACAAGAAATACCTTCCAGGGTCGGAGCGAAAGGGAATTCCCGGGACCACGCACCGGACTCCCCCAGGGAGACCACCAAGAGCGAACCCCTATACAGGGACTGTCTGGCAATCACCCCAGAAGGCCTAAATGCGCAGCAGCTGGGACACAAAAGGGCAATAGGTATAGTCCAAAAATGTCCGTACGTGATGAGAGTCCAGAGTGGTTGTGAAACGGAAGGAACCGGGCAGAAGTGCCGACCAAGGACGGCAGACGGAGTCCGGGCACAGCTAGATGAGACCAGGTGAAGTCCAGAGTCAGATTCGGTTGTTTCCAGAGGATCCAAATCACAATCAGGAACCAAGAGCAGCAGGGCAGGAGCACACAGGAAGCAGTATACTCAGGCACTGGACTAAGCTTAGGGGCGGCCTTTTATACAGATGGACAGGAAGTAGGGCAACAGAACAGCAAACTCCATGTTAACAAAGGGCAAGCTCTTTCAAAAGAAAACTGGAAATCCCGGAACTCTGACAGGGGGATATGTACAGGGGGATAGAATGTTCGTGACACCACCCATGATGTGTGGTAATGTGAGGAACCACCGCTGCAGTTGGGGAGCCCGGTGACGATGGTGCAGCAGCCTTATGTTTAGCCCCTCCGTGGGTAGGGGATTCGTGTCCCGGGGCCCGGTGACGGTGTGGTGCTTGGGTGCTATAGGGAGTAGGAACAGTGGTTTTCAGTGTACTCACTCAGTCCAGGTATTAACAACAATGACAGCTTGTAAACCAGAGTTCTGAGCACCACTGCAGCTTGTAGGGAGCACGCTTGGGTCCATGCCCTTGGTGTTGCTGTTGGTCTGTGGCCCTGTCCTTGCCACATCTGTCTCTGTTGGACCCGTGGGTATAAAACTCTTCGGGTCCCGCTCACCCGTATGGCTAACGGAGTGAGCCTGCTCTCAGGGTTCACGCGTAGGATTTCTTTGGACTGTATTGGGAAAGTCCTATCCCATCGGTGCGCTAGTACCCCAATTTTGGAGCGGGTTGGGGATGACACTTGAAGTCTTCACCCCCGTCGGGTAAATTACCGGAACGCATGAAGCTACTTTCCGGCCTAGAGTCCACGTACCCCGTCGTGCCCTGGCCCCTGCCCGGTGATAGCTCAAGGCCGCCGGCTGCCCTCCCCGGCTGTCCGTGCTCCCAGACACTATGCCCTGCGACCGGGATTCCAGCTACTACCAGGCCCAGACCGACGTCTGCCACCTAGTACACAGGAGCTCTCCTCCGTGGCCTCTCCTCCCGAGAGTCACCACTCCACGTCCTCTCCTTTCACTCTTCAGGACTCAACACTTGATTGTCACTTTCCTCACTTCTCCCTCACCAACCCCCCATGTGGGCGGCCCTATTCCGTTCAGGCCCCCTAATGCTGAGTCTGGTAGATTAGAGTGGGATGTGTTTTTAGGATTTTTGATTGGCCAAGCTGTTAGCAACACCAAAGGACCAGGACCCATAACCAAGGAGGGTGGATACTGTGCAGAAGGGCAGGTTGCACAATACCCTGTGACGACCTGATAGGCCAAGATATTACAGTTATATATTTGTATCCCCGACCTCCTGTCTCCTCCCCATTACCCTGTAGACTGTAAGCTCCCAAGGCCAGGGTCCGCTCCTCTCTATACCTGTCTGTTAGGATTGGTTTATTCACTGTAATTGTTCTGTCCCCACTTAAAGGCGATGGAAGGTGCGTAGTTGTGAGAGGTTGTGAGAGTCTTACCTTCGTTTTTCCTATAGGTGAGGCAGACAGGACCTTGAGCACTCCAGAGTGAAAACATGCACAAGCTGAGATGAAACAATGGTGGTTTATTTTCTCCAAAGGTTAGGACATGCAGAGTGCAGTAATACAAGTACCAGGCATTGAAATCTTCCAGTGATGCTTGCCTCTGTAGCTACTACGTGGTCAGAAGACTTTGCTCCTAGTAGCTCCAATAAGGGATGTTGTTCTCACAGACTCTGCTTTGGAAAAGAATATCCCAGGATGTGATGCAAGAGGGTCATCAGACACTCCCATGGGCTGGGCAAAAGAAACAGAGGAGCCGAAAGGTCTGACCAGTAGATGGCAGCAGAGACAAGCATGAAAAACATCAAATAACAGTTTTAACTAAGACAAATAGAAACAGCACACTCCCCGTCTGAAATTCACTTTGGGGATTTCACTATTGAGTCCATAATACAACCTGAAAGGAAAGGCATGTTAAATGCAAAACAAGCTCAATTGAGTCCAAAACAAGAAGGATGGCTCAAAGTTCAGGTCCGGTAGCGTTCATCCTGTAGGGTCGCTCTCTATGGGCAAAAGCAGAACAAGTTCGTGGATTGGCCTTGCAAAGGTCTTCGTCTCACCTTTCCTGATGACCTTTAGCTCCACCTTCCGAACATTGCCGTCCTGACTAGGCAGTATCCTAGTAATTAGTCCCATAGGCCAGTCAGTCCTTTCTGTGGTCTGATCTTTCATGAGGACTAGGTCTCCTTCCTTGAGGTTCGGCTTGGGATGTCGCCACTTCTTTCTTCCCTGAAGAATGGTGAGGTATTCCTTCCTCAATCGGTTCCAGAAGTATTCAGCCAAGTATTGAACCTGTTTCCAGTGTTTTTGATAAGTGTTCGCGTGGGTGAACTCTCCGCTGGGCATTACCACGTTGTCAGTTTTTTGGGTAATGAGAATAGTAGGAGTTAATATGGTTGGTGTTTCTGGATCCATGGTCACCGGCACAAGGGGTCTTGAATTGATAATGGCTGAGACTTCAGCTAAAAGAGTGACTAGAGTCTCATGTGTGAGTCTTGAGGAATTGACGTCCATTAGCATGGAGTTCAAGATGTTGCGTGAAATCCCGATCATCCTCTCCCAGGAGCCTCCCATGTGAGAACTGTGAGGGGGATTGAAGATCCAGGTGCAACCTTTCTCTGCCAGCTGATCTTGGATAGGTTTGGTGTCGATGTTCAGTTCTCTACATGCACCGACGAAGTTGCTTCCACGGTCAGACCTCAGCTGTTTCACTGGTCCTCTGATGGCAAGGAACCTTCTCAAGGCGTTGATTAGGCTGGAGGTATCCATGGACTCTAACACCTCAATGTGAACGGCTCGAACACTCATGCAGGTGAATAACACAGCCCACCGCTTGCTGTTTGCTTGGCCTCCACGAGTTCTGCGTGTGGACACCATCCATGGTCCGAAAACGTCTAGGCCCACGTAGGTGAAAGGTGGCTCTGTGGAAAGTCTGTCTGTAGCCAAGTCAGCCATTTGTTGGTACAGTTGTTTTCCTCTCGCTTTACGACAGTGCACACAATCGTGTAGTATTTGTGCTACACGTCTCTTCATTCCAATAATCCAGAGGCCTGCAGACCGTAAAGCACCTTCTGTAATTTGCCTGCCTTGGTGTTCAGTCTTTTCATGGTGGTGTCGGATCAGCAAGACTGTAACATGGTGTTTGTTGGGAATGATGAGAGGATTTTGTTCTGCAACTCCAAGATGAGCCTGATTTAAACGACCACCAACTCTCAGTAAGCCGAAACTGTCGATGACTGGGTTTAAATTGGCGAGAGGACTTCTTAATGGAATCTGCTGTTTGTTGTATAAACACTTCCATTCTATGGCGAATTCACTCTGTTGGAGGTGGCGTATTATGAGGGACTCGCTATGGGAGATGTCCTCAGCAGAAAGGGGTTTCTGGCAGACATGCCAGCGATGACAGTCTTTGGTTTTAAGATCAGTACGACAGCATCTGGCGATATGCACTAACCTAGCGACAGTCCTGACGAGCCTCATCCAGTTGGAGAAACGTTCAAAACGTTGGCAACCGATGTTGGAAGTTTTTTCTGCACTGGTGGCCAGGGTATTGACTTCAGCTCGGACATCTGGATCGTCGTCTGGATCTAGGATACTGAAGGCTTCCTGGACACCTTCGTCTGACTGTCTCAGCAGGAACTCTGGACCTGTAAGCCAAGAAGAGTTAGCAAAAGAACTTATAGACGTAGGTCTAGTTGCGTGATCTGCTGGATTCAGTTCGGCTGGTACAGGTTCTGCTAGGTTGTTGCAGACTTCCTTGTCCATAAAGGCGACGCTGTGTTCTCTCATTTCAGGCTTGCTGTTCATGGAACGCTGAAGAGAGTTACACCTAGTCTGAGCTTGACCTCGGTTGTTTGGGAGTTTTACCCTGGTAGATCGGGAGGGTAATGGAGAGTGGTTGGTTTTGTCTTTAGAAAACTCACAGTCCATTATTCCGATGAATTCTCTGTCCTCTACTGACAAGGCTACTTTATCGTCGTCCTTGGTTGTGAGAAAGACTGATCTTCCCAAGTTGTCGATATGCAGAGAAGAAGCGATGTCAGGTAGCTGTATTGTGTCTGGAGACTTCTCTTTCACTTCATAGTGATGAGGACATGGCTTTAAGCAGGTTGTGCGCCCATCTCCATGCACATAAGTCTTGAAGGAATCAATTTCTGATCGATCAACGCACACGTTTCCTATGACTACCCATCCCAAGTCCAGTCTCTGGGCGTATGGTGCATAGTCAGGCCCATTACACTGCTGTCGCACCTTGTGTACCCTTAGATTGTCTCTGCCGAGCAGGAGTAGAATCTCTGCGTTATTGTCCAGAGGTGGAATAACACTAGCGAGGTGTCTTAGGTGTGGTTGATGAAATGCAGCTTCTGGGGTAGGAATTTCATTCCTGTGGCTGGGTATTTGGTCACATTCAACGAGCGTTGGTAGAGGTATTTCAGTCTTCCCATTGATAGGAGAAGCAATGAATCCCTGGGCTCTTCTGCCGCTAGTCTCAATGCGACCTGAGCAGGTGTTCAAGGTGTAGGGTTCTGATGATCCATTAATTCCGAAGGCTTCAAAGAATTTGGTTCCTGCTAGGGACCGGTTGCTTTGGTCGTCTATGATGGCATACACCTTCATTGCCTTTTCTGGATGTCCCTCAGGATAAACCTTGATGAGGCATATTCGGGCACAACATTTCTGTGTTTGGCCCTCTCCACATACCTCTGAGCATGAGCAGGAGACGGCTGTGGTGGTGCCAGTCTGATTCTTGGGCTCCCCGCCATGACTTGGAGTGGGAGTGGTGGTGACTGCAGCCGGTGTGTCTCTAGCTAGCTGGGTTGGGTGCATGGCTGAAACGTGTTTTTCACTATGACACTCCTCACACTTGACAATGGATTTACAGTCCTTGGCCATGTGTTCAAGTGATGCGCAGCATTTGAAACAGATCCCAAGCTCTGTGAGGACTTTCTTGCGCTCCTGTAGGGTTTTAGATCTAAACCCTCTGCACTTGTTCAGTGAATGCGGTTTTTTATGGATGGGACATTCTTGATTGAAAGACTTATCTCGTGATGAAATGGTATTCTGTTTATCTGTGCGTGCTGCAGGTGATGGTAGCTCAGTCTTCCTGACACTCACAGTGTTCTTAATGTCTCTGCGTTTGTGTATGGCACCTTCATACCTTGATGATGATGATGTTGCAGCTGCCGAAGTGTTGAACTCTAGGAAGTCGAGGCTGGGGTCGTTCCTCATCTGGGCCTGCTCGTCAATGAACTTGCAGAACTGAATAAATGGGGGAAAGGTGACGTCATTCATTCTTTTGTACCTTGAGACTGACGTTGCCCATTTCTCCTGCAGACTGTATGGCAGCTTCACCACGATTGGGTTCACTCCATGGGCTGTATCCAGGTAGCACAGCCCAGACAGACGAGGGTCTCTTTTGGCGAGCTCCAGCACCATGAGCAGATCACTTAGGTCTTGAAGCTTGTGGACTTCTTTAAGGTTGATCTTTGGGATGTCCTGCAGTCTCTTGAATAGGGCTTTCTCTATTGCTTCTGCGCTGCCAAAGGTGCGTTCCAGTCTCTGCCATGCAGCAGCGAGACCTGCTTCTGCTTGTCCCACATAGACGGTTCTGAGGCTCTTGATACGGTTTGTAGAGCCTGGGCCCAACCACTTGATCAGGAGGTCGAGCTCCTGTTCCGCAGTGAAGTTGAGATTTGCGATGGCTGCCTTGAAAGTTGCTTTCCAGGCCCTGTAGCTCTCTGCACGATCATCGAATTTCGTGAGACTAGTGTTGATTAGCTCTCTGCTCACCATGAACCTGGCAAACTCAGACATATCTGATTTCTCACCACTTGTTGCCACGACGACTCGTGATGCCCCTGGGGCGTATGGGCTGCCTGGCATGAATGGATGAGATGTTCCCGGGTAAAATGACGTTGCTGCAGGGTTGAGCTGTGGTTTAGCCTCTGTAGATTCTGATGACCGCTGCTTGAGCTGTGGAAGTGGGTCAGGAAACACTTGGTTGCCATCTTGCTGTGGTGGCTGTGTTTGAGAGGGCACCTTTTGGTGACTGTTATTAATTTGCTTGGGTGCTTTAGGTGGCACTGGCACTGGTAGAGGTAAGTTGGAGGTTTCGGTGTTGTCGGCTTGGACGGTACTGCAAACCAGGGTTGCTACAGGTAACTGATTCAGTACATAGTCTCTTGTGCGATCAACTGGATTGTCTGCTTCCAGTGGTGGCGAGTCAGCTGGATCAGGACCTTGGATCAATGCTTGCTCAAGTAGTCTCACTTTAGCTAGCGCAACTTCCTCTTCCATCTGTGACTGAAGAATCTTTATCCGAGCCTCCGCTTCTGCCCTTTTGGCTTCCACTTTAGCAGCTTCTGCTTTTGCAAGGGCTTCTGCTTCTGTCCTTTTGGCTTCTTCCTCTACTTCTCTTTCTGTGAAGGAACGTCTCACCTTGGATTCCTCTGCTCTTATGCGGGCCTCTAGTATCCTGTCGCTCAGGGCTGAGCTTCTTGAGGATGATGACCCGGATGACCGAGAGGAACGTCTAGATGAGGTTGATCGGTGTGATCTGGTTTCTTGCTGGTGAGAGATACGGTGTTCGGCCTTGTCTATGGCATCTTGCACCTTGGCATCTCTTTCCTTGTTTACCTCTTCTGCCTTGCTCAGGTCTGAAAGCGCTTCATCAATTTTAGAGTCTTTTAGAAAGGTAATGTACCTTGTTGACAGTCTCTTGTATCTTTCATGAGCTGTGTTCAGCCGTTCTAGAGCGGCTTGTAAGCATGTGGCATCACCTGATGAGGATTCAAGTCTTGACATGTAATGGGTGACTCGTTCCCACTGTTCTTCCAGGTGTTCACATAGCTCATCTTTCATAGTGTGATAGTTTTCAGTGGCCTTTATCGTGGGTTTGGAAGAGCGCTTTGGTCGGACAACTTGGTCTGCTGAAAGCATGGGCTCTGCCTCCTGGGCTTCATAATGGACAGTATCAGGTTGTATTTGCTCTGTTTCAGCAGTGGGGAACTGTCCGAGGTCTTTTTCGGCCATTTTTATATAAGGTGTACTGTCTCTTTAAGAAACTTGACTTTTGAATAGGGGTCCAAAAATCGTTGTGCAGCTCTGCAAGGACTCCCTGATGAGATTCCCAAGGTGTCTTTAGTAAAACTTGGGGTTCGCAGTGCAGCGATGTGCAGTAATGGGGTATAATGTACTGCAAGTCTATAGAAGGAGTATAGCAAGAGAGAAACAGCAGGTGCATAAACTGTCCCTTTACAATGCAAGCAGAGGTGACACAGGACGTGGCAGATGGGAGAGCTTCCCCTTAGGCTTGTCCAGGCATGCACTGTGCAGGCAGACTAGTGCACAAGGCTTGTTGCTAGGCAGATTACATGGGAAGTTACAGGGTTCTTAGGGATCTGTAGCCGGGGTATTGAGCTCTTAAGCAGTCTTCTGACTGTTCTGTCCCCACTTAAAGGCGATGGAAGGTGCGTAGTTGTGAGAGGTTGTGAGAGTCTTACCTTCGTTTTTCCTATAGGTGAGGCAGACAGGACCTTGAGCACTCCAGAGTGAAAACATGCACAAGCTGAGATGAAACAATGGTGGTTTATTTTCTCCAAAGGTTAGGACATGCAGAGTGCAGTAATCCAAGTACCTGGCATTGAAATCTTCCAGTGATGCTTGCCTCTGTAGCTACTACGTGGTCAGAAGACTTTGCTCCTAGTAGCTCCAATAAGGGATGTTGTTCTCACAGACTCTGCTTTGGAAAAGAATATCCCAGGAAGTGATGCAAGAGGGTCATCAGACACTCCCATGGGCTGGGCAAAAGAAACAGAGGAGCCGAAAGGTCTGACCAGTAGATGGCAGCAGAGACAAGCATGAAAAACATCAAATAACAGTTTTAACTAAGACAAATAGAAACAGCACAGTAATTTATATCTGTATTTTGTGTGTAACCCGTTCCCATGTCAGCATGGAATCAATGGTTGTCTAGAAATAATAATAAAACTGTATAAAAAGATCTTTCTTTTTTTAGACTTGATATACTTTCTTAAGTTTTAGAAGTATGGGCTGACTGTTCATTTCTATAATGATAAAGCTCAGTGTGACATTAGTGAACAGTCATTGCCGGTTGGCTCTGTATTGGGCTGTGTTCACACATAGCTGTTGGTAGTTTCCACAACATGTCACAGTCCTCACATGTAGACCCACAGTAAACTGTTCAGATCTCGCTGACAGTTTATTTTCTGTCTTTAGCCCCCCTGATGCACTCATAAGCCCCACATTTATTAGGCCCAAGTCGTGTTTGTCGGTGTATTTCCCTCCTTTTGTGGCAACATAACTCCATGAGGCTCACACCGCCTGATTCAGGTCATATGGGGCGAAGCATTTTTTTTTCTTAATTTAAAGGGACGTAAGTTACTTTTTGCTGAGGGTCTGAAGCTGTTGCCACCGCTGTTCCATAGGACAGGTTCTGGCAGTGGTCACAGTACATATTTTACAGAGGGGTAACAATACTCCTTAAACATTGAGAAGTATTTTTAGCCACTGAGGCGAATATCATAATTTGCAGCACCTCAAAATGATTGTACATACAGTAGATGGGTATCCATAAGGCCCCTTTCAGATGTCTGTGTTTAAACAGGTGCAAGCCACACGTACCGGTATGGTCATCCTTGTGGTACCGGTAAAAAAGTAAGATACTGAGATGAATGTTTTGGGTTGTTTTTGTTTTGTTTTTTTTAATGTGTAAAGTCTGAAAAATTATAGATATAGAAAGATAAATAGAACAGATAGGATAGTGATATAGAGATAGCTTAACCAGCTGTTTTACAACATTTTTATTTTTTAATAGAAAAAAAATAAAAATAAAAATGACATGGGGTACCCCCAACTTTCATGTCCAACACAGGAACAGGCTGCAACCCTCAGCTCTCTGCTGTACCTTGGCTGGTTATGAAAAATAGAGGGGATCTCACGCTTATTTTTTAAAAACTTTTTGGATTTAAAAAAATGACGTGGGGTCCCTTCCATTTTACTAAAAAACAGCCATGGTACAGCAGACAACTGGGGGATGATATTATTAGGGTGGAAAGGGCCATGGTTATTTGGCCCTTTCCAGCCTAACAATAGCAGCTCTCAGACGCCCAAGAAGTGGCACATCCATTAGATGCGCCAATTGTGGTGCTGGACTGGGCTCTTCCCATTGCTCTGGTGCAATAGCAATTGGGATAATATTTGTGGGGTTGATGCCAGCTCCAGCTAGCATCAAGCCTTGGTATTAGTAATGGGTGGCGCCTAGCATACACCCCTACTACTAATCTAGTAGTTGAAAGGAGAATAACAAACCTTATTTGAACAAAAAAAACTCCGACTCAGCCCTCATTCACCAATTTATTTGATTTTTATAAATAAAAAAAAAAGGTTCCGGCGTAATCCATGGTGAGGTCCCACGATGTTTCCCAAAAGCAAACCTGGAAAGACATAAAAAGAGAAAATCATTCAATAAATAAAGACGAGACACCCTCTTTTCCAATTTATTTCTCTATCAAAACCCTAATCCTGGTCTGCCGAAATCCAATTGGGGGCAGCCACGTCGATCCCATACTGCAGTCACATTCAATGGAGAACCGAACGTTCCTCATTGATTGTGAGAGCACACACACACTGCTGTGTATGCTTCCGTTCGGTGACCTGGATCTCATAAGAGTAGCTCAGGTCACTGCAGGCACGCTCGTATGTGTGCGGGTGCGGCAGTGATGTCACGGGTTAATCATAGTTCACAATGAACTCAGATGACATCCTGATAACACCCCTGTGACGTCCGCGCTATTGTGGGTGTCGCGGCAGTAAAATCATGGGTTCATCGGAGTTCTCAATGAACTTTGATGAACCCGTGAAGTCACTGTCACTACACCCGCAGTAGCGTGGGTGTCGTCAGGATATCATTAGAGTTCCTTGGATACTCCTGACCTCACTGCACACCCACTGCTGGTTACTCACTTGTCCCCAGCGATGCTGTCCCTGGCACTGATGTCTCTGGTGCTTCTGCTTCCAGGTCTTCCGTGCAGTGCATATTCATTGAGTATAATGAGCGGGGATCGGAAGCAAGTGACAGCAGAGCCAAAGCTGAAGACAGCAGGGCTGGAGACAAGTGAGTATAAAAAAATCATTTTATTTCAGAGACACGTATTTTCTCCGGTACGTGTCACATGGATCACATTAGTGTGTGACCCCCCGTGCTGCCGGAGAAAAAAACGGACATGTCTGTGTTCAGGGAAACGTGGGGCCACACGGTCCATGTGAAAACACGCATGTGTGAGGAACACCATAGAATAACAGGAGTACGTATGGCATCCGTGTTAAAAATAGATGTCCCACATACCTGAAATCTATGGATAAAAAGTTTTCCCATTTAGTGCGGGTCCCAGTGATCGGACACTAATCAGCAGATGATCACCTGGCCCATGGATAGGTGCTAACTTGTTTTCACTACACAAACCCTTTAAGGCCCGTAAACAATCCCTACAATCATTTGGCTGACAGCTCTCTCTTGACTATCACATACAGGAATGCTCGGCCAAATGTTCTTCTGTTTTCTATCTGAGCGCAGATGTCGCTTCCTCTAGGGGTGGATTATCATTCAAGAGAACAAAAGGATCAACAAGTGGAATTCCAACACACCGGTTCCTACCCTCCCTTTACATCCATTCTCGAGGTAAGTTGGGAAGCCCTCATACACATCAGACTGTTGTCTGATCCTGGCGACTTTAGCCCTATGTGTATGGGAGCTTTCATGTAATCTCTATAAGGGCTTATTCAAACATCTATGCACATCTGTACAATCTCGGAACACAATGCATGGACTGGCTGAGGCCGTCTTTATAGACAGTGCTGTGAGCTCAGAAGTCATGAACCTCAGTGGAGCAACTCCGCTCTAGTCACCTCTGTAGTGAGACAGCTAGAATGGAGTTACTGCAGGAAGGATGTCCTTATAGACAGTACCCAGAAATCATCGACCTAGGTGCAACAACTCCGATCTTGTCATCTCTGTACTGAAACATCTATAATGGAGTTGATGTACACCAGACGTCCTTATAGACAGTACAGTGAGCTCGGAAATCATGAGCCTAAGTGCAGCAACTCCAATCTAGTCACCTCTGTGAGATAGAATGGAGTTACTGTACAGAGGACGTTCCTTATAGCCAGTGCTGTGAGATCCAAAATCCAGGGGAGGAGTCCTGCGAGGATAATTTGCATATTCCCAGTGCCTTCTGGGATAAGTGAAGAGTCACCGCGAGCTCAAGGAGAATCGGGTTTTGGCCGTTACAGCCGGAAGGAAGACTTCTAAAAACCGCGCGCCGCTAGAATTTTGGCCCGTCTTCTTCATTGTGAGCATGAGTGAACAAAGTGTGAGCAAAAGTGTGAGTAGAATTGTTTGTATTTGGTTGTTTAATTACTTAACATTTGTTTAGTGCTATCTCCATTAGAAAATGTGCTCCACTATTGCTAATGCGATCTAGTGTACATCTTGTCTCATGTATGCAGTCCTTGAAAAGCCATTCGAGGGTGCATATTGTTGTTCGAGATGTGCGCAAGTTGCACATTTGGAAGCCCAGATACTGGATCTAAATGAGCAGCTGGCAACTCTGAGATGCATTAGCAAAAAGGAAAGGAGTTTGCTGCTCACTGAGCAGCAACTTGTTGGGTCAGATGTGGGGGAGGATCGTAGTAGGGAGCGGCAAGACGGTGAGGTAGGTAGCTCGGTGACAGTTAGAAAGGGGGGTAAAGAGAAAAGTGCTAGGAAGGCTAGTCCTGAACTGACATACCCCAATAGGTTTGCAAACTTGGTAGATGAGGGGGATGTCAGTACAGGGGTAGCATTGCTGCAGCAAGGCATGACCTCTGAACGCCAGAAGAGTGTCTGCTCCAGAAAGGGGGGGAATAGGAGTGCAGGGCAGGCAAGACAGGTACTGGTAGTGGGGGACTCAATTCTTAGGGGGACAGATAGGGCAATCTGTCACAAAGACAGGGATCACCGAACAGTGTCTTGTCTTCCTGGCGCTCGAGTTCGGCACATCACTGATCGGGTTGACAGATTACTGGGAGGGGCTGGGGAGGACCCAGCGGTCATTGTACACATGGGCACAAATGACAAAGTTAGAGGTAGGTGGAAGGTCCTTAAAGATGATTTCAGGGAATTAGGTTGTAAGCTTAAAGCAAGGACCTCCAAGGTGGTATTTTCGGAAATACTACCTGTGCCACGAACCACATCAGAGAGGCAAAGGGAGATCAGGGAGGTTAACAGGTGGCTCAGGAATTGGTGTAGGAAAGAGGGTTTTGGGTTCCTGGAGAATTGGGCCGACTTTTCAGTTGGCTACAGATTCTATGCTAGGGATGGGCTGCATCTTAATGGGGAGGGTGCAGCTGTGCTGGGGCAGAAGATGGCTAGAAGATTGAAGGAGTGCTTAAACTAGGAATGGGGAGCGAGGGTATTCACTTTATAGAAGGGGAATGTAGTGCAGATAGTGACCAGGGCACAAGTAATGAAATTGGGGGTGGTACGGGGGGAAGGGTTAGGACAGTTAATACAGTAAGCAGGAATAGAGGTACAGAGTCATACGTAACGTGCATGTACACTAATGCCCGAAGCCTCACAAATAAGGTGGAGGAATTAGAATTAATATTGTTGGAAAAAAATTATGATATAGTGGGGATATCAGAGACATGGCTGAATGAGAGCTATGACTGGGCTGTTAATTTACAAAGTTATAGCCTTTTCAGGAATGACCGTACAAATAAGCGAGGGGGAGGTGTGTGCCTATATGTAAAATCATCCTTAAAACCCATCCTGCGTGACATCATATGTGAAGGTACTGAGAATGTAGAGTCCCTATGGGTGGAGATAGGGGGGGGAGAATGCATAATAAAATATTGATGGGGTTGTGTTATAAGACGCCGAATATTATGGAAGAGGTAGAGAATCTCCTCATAAAGCAAATTGATAAAGCAGCGAGTCTCGGAGAGGTAATTATTATGGGGAACTTTATCCTGATATAAATTGGGGAACAGAAACTTGCAGTTCCAGCAAAGGAAATAGATTTTTGATAACAATGAAAGATAATTACCTTTCACAAATGGTACAGGACCCCACAAGAGGGGGAGCACTACTAGAGCTTGTACTAACCAATAGGCCAGACCACATATCAAATATACAAGTTGGGGGTTACTTGGGGAATAGTGATCACAAAATAATAAGTTTTCATGTATTCTTTAGTAAGATGTCTAGTAGAGGGGCTACAAGGACACTAAACTTCAGGAAAGCAAATTTTAAATGGTTGAGAGATGATCTTAGTGCAATAAACTGGGATGATGTACTAAGTAATAAAAGTACACAAAGCAAATGGGAGACTTTTATGAGCATCCTGAATAGGGCTTGTGCAGAAAATATACCCCATGGGAACAAACATGAAATAGGTAAGAGCTGTAAGGGAAGCAATAAAAGAAAAACAGAAAGCCTTAAAAGAATTAAAGAGGGTAAGTAGTGATGAGGCATTATATAATTATAGAAAATTAAATAAAATATGTAAAAAGCAAATTAAGTTAGCTAAGTTTGAGACAGAGAGACTCATTGCGAGAGAAAGTAAAAATAGTCCTAAAATATTCTTTAACTACATAAACAGTAAAAAACTGAAAAGCGATAGTGTTGGCCCCCTTAAAAATAGTCTTGGTGAAATGGTGGAGGGGGATGAGGGTAAAGCCACCTGCTGAATGACTTTTTTTCTACGGTTTTTATACAAGAAAATGCCATGGCAGATGACATGACCAGTGATACCATAAATTCACCCTTGAATATTACCTGCTTAACCCAGCAGGAAGTACGCCGCCGCCTCGAAATCACTAAGGTTGACAAATCTCTGGGCCCGGATGGCATACACCCCAGAGTACTACAGGAATTGAGCTCTGTGATAGATAGACCATTATTTTGAATCTTCACAAATTCCTTAATAACAGGGTCGGTACCGCAGGACTGGCGCACAGCAAATGTGGTGCCAATACTCAAAAAGGGGACAAAAACTGAGCCGGGAAATTATAGGCCGGTAAGTTTAACCTCTACGGTTGGTAAAATTCTTGAGGGTTTCTTGAGAGATGCTATACTGGAGTGTTACGAGGGGGACCCGGGGAAGCGTGCCAAGATGGGAAATGGACTGCTTCCGCCGGTCAAGGTCCACTGTGCGGTGTAAGGGACCGCCGCTATGGTGGGTGAAGAGTGAGCGAGTTGCTGCTAGCGATCGTCTGGAATGTCACAGACGATCTATGTACACCGATCTGCCCTAACCCGTGAGGGTTGTATGGCACAGATCTCACGTCTCGGTGTACCTGTTGCACGGGGAAGCACAGAGGTGCCCACGCATGTGTGCCAGTGGAAGTCACGAGAATATGGCACGAGGGTAGCACAGAGGTGCCCACGCACGTGTGCTTTCAATAAGCAGGTGAGTCCAATGGAGACTTGAGGAGCTCACCTGGAACAGGAACACGGCCTGTTGACGGGGGTACTGCCGGAGCAGCAAGGCAGGAACACGGCCTGCAAACGAGGTACTGCCGGAGCAGCAAGGGCCAAGAGACAGTAATGCCTGAGCAGTGGCGTGGCAGCACGCTGCCAGACATCCAAACATAGAAGGACGGTCGCGCGCCGCCATGATGGCAGGGGGAGCTTTTAAGGAGGTGCAGCTCCACCCGAGGGCGGGCGCGAGGCGGAGATGACGGACTTGACCCAATCAGGGTCCACGACGTCCCAGCCTGGCCAGTCAGGATTGACCACGTCACCAGCCTTGTCATCAAGCCGTGTGACGTCAGTGAGCGAATCAGGACCCACCACGCATTGCACATGCTCACCCTCCTGCCTCTGGGAAATAGAGGCGGGATCCTCGGTCTCACAATGTGCAGAGATAACGGGAATCTCACTGCTTCCCTGAGCAGTAAACCTCTGCACATTGCGCAGCCTCGCAGACCTTCGGGGCCGCTGAGCAGGAGAGTCTGCGGCAGGCCAGGAATGGGAGACCGCTTCACTCCTTGTAACAGGAGAACCACTAGGCGTCACCCCTCTGCTGCCTCTCTGAGAAGACATCTCCTGCACACTGCGCAGTCTGGCAGACCTTCGGCGCTGCCGAGCAGGAGTGCTCGTGGCAGGCAAGGAATGGGAGACTGCCTCAGTCCTTGCCTCAGGAGAGCCACGAGATGTAACATTACCCCCCCGTCTAGGCACCCCCCCTGTCCATGCTCGAAGGCCGCTATCAAACCCGGGGCGCGGATATGATCCTCCAACTCCCAGGATCTATGCTCCGGACCACGGCCGGCCCACTCCACGAGGTAGTACCTCTTGCCCTGTATGACTTTTGTCTCCACAAGTTTTGCCACCTCAGGGTCGTCGGACGGGGAGTCGGTTTGAGCCGGCAGGGACCCCGAGAATTTATTAAGTCGTACGGGTTTCAGGAGGGACACGTGAAAGGTGTTGGCTATAGCCCAGCGTGGAGGGAGCTGGAGTCGGTATGCCACTGGGTTTACCTGCTGTAGTACTTTAAACGGACCCAGATACCTAGGGGCGAATTTGGCTACCTGTACCCGTAGGTTAACATTCTTAGAGGACAGCCATACTAGGTCACCAGGGGCGAAGGATGGTGCAGGGCGGCGGCGAACATCAGCCGTTGTCACCATCCGGTCTTTAGCCCTTTGAAGAGCCTCTTGGGTGTCATCCCAGATCTCCCGGGCCTTGGTAGCCCAATCCTCCACTCTAGTATCGGGTGACGTAATGGGCATCGGAACCGGGATTCTGGGATGTTGTCCGTTATTGAGTAGGAACGGAGTCTGGCCAGAGGATTCATGGACCGAATTGTTAATGGCAAATTCGGCCCAAGGAAGGAGGTTAGCCCAGTTGTCGTGGTGCGCGGATATAAAATGGCGGAGGTAAGTTACCAAGGTCTGATTAGTCCTCTCCACTAGTCCATTGGTCTCGGGATGGTATGCGGAGGAGATGTTCAGCTCTATCTGCAGGAGCTTACAGAGCTCTCTCCAGAAGCGAGACGCGAACTGGGGACCCCGGTCGCTCACCACCTTGTCAGGCATGCCATGCAACCTAAATACATGCCGAATGAACAAGGTGGCGAGAGCACGTGACGTCGGGAGTCGTGGGAGAGGCACCAAGTGGACCATTTTAGAGAAGTGGTCCGTGATGACCCATACGACCCTGTGCCCTGCTGATTTGGGCAGATCTCCCAGGAAGTCCATCCCTACCACTTCCCAGGGACGATCCGGCACTGGCAGTGGGTGAAGAAGACCTGCCGGTCTCTGCCGGGACGGCTTATTCCGAGCACACGACATACAGGCTCCCACATATTCCTGTATGTCCTGGGGTAGTCTCGGCCACCAATAATGCCTGGTCACCAGGTCTCTGGTCCTTTTGACCCCGAAGTGACCCCCGACCTTGGAGGCATGGGCCCACGATAGCACCTCGTTCCGTAGTTCAGGGGGAACGAGGGTTTTGCCAGGTGGCACCTGGTCCAAAGAAGTGGGAGTGACCATCCTCAAGCTGTCCGGGGGTAGTATAAGATGAGGCTCCTCCTCGTCCTCCTCCAACACAACCATACAACGTGACAAGGCATCGGCCCGTACGTTCTTCTCACCGGCCAGGTGGCGGATAATAAAGCGGAACCGGGAGAAGAATAAAGACCAACGGGCCTGCCTTGGGTTCAGGCGTTGTGCTGTCTGGAGGTATGTGAGGTTTTTGTGGTCAGAAACAACCTCAAATGGATGCTTCGCACCCTCCAGGAGATGCCGCCATTCCTGGAATGCTAGTTTCATCGCCAGTAACTCCCTATCCCCTATGGAGTAGTTCCTCTCGGCCGGAGAAAAGGTCTTGGAGAAAAAGAAACACGGATGTTTCCTTCCTCGTTCGTTTTTCTGGTACAGGACTGCACCTGCACCAACCGAAGAGGCGTCTACCTCCAGTAGGAAGGGTTTGGAGATGTCTGGACGATGAAGGATGGGAGCTCTGGAGAAGTGAGTTTTGAGAGTGTGAAATGCCTCTACCGTTTCCCGTGTCCATGCTTTGGGATTAGCGCCCTTGCGGGTAAGGGCAATGATGGGTGCTGCCACCGTCGAGAAGTTGGGAATGAACTGGCGATAATAATTGATAAACCCCAAGAATCGCTGGATCGCCTTCAGCGAGCGGGGCTCAGGCCAGTTCATCACTGTCTCCAACTTCCCCGGATCCATTGCTAACCCCTGACTGGACACTATGTACCCCAGGAACGGCAAGGATTCCTGTTCAAAAACGCACTTTTCCAGCTTAGCATATAACGAATGGGTGCGGAGCCTCTTAAGTACTCGGATGACATCCCTCCGATGGGTGGTAAGATCGGGGGAGAAGATAAGAATGTCATCCAGGTATGCAACCACGGAAAGATACAAATCCCGGAAAATGTCATTCACAAAGTCTTGAAATACGGCGGGGGCATTGCAGAGTCCGAAGGGCATTACTAGATACTCGTAGTGACCGTCCCTGGTGTTAAAGGCGGTCTTCCACTCATCGCCCTTTCGGACTCGCACTAGATTATACGCCCCGCGTAGATCCAGCTTTGTGAAGACCTTTGCCCCGCGGAATCGATCAAATAGCTCAGTAATGAGGGGCAAAGGGTATTTGTTCTTGATTGTGATTGCATTTAATCCCCTGTAATCGATACAGGGGCGCAGATCCCCTTCCTTCTTCTGCACAAAAAAGAACCCTGCACCAGCCGGTGAAATAGACTTGCGAATGAACCCCTTCGCCAGGCTGTCCTGAATATATTTGGACATAGCCTCCGTCTCTGGAGCAGAGAGTGGATACACTCTGCCCCTAGGGGGCTCGGAGCCTGGCTTCAGGTCTATTCGGCAATCATATGGCCGGTGGGGAGGAAGAGTATCTGCGGCCCTTTTGGAAAAGACATCCCTGTAGGCCTCATAAGGTGTCGGTAAACCCGGCCCCTCAGTATTCCCTGAGGACCCAACCGACCTAATGGTAGCGGGTGGTTCGGTAGTCACGAGGTGCTCTCTACAGGATCCTGCCCAGGATGAGATCTCCCCTGTTGCCCAGTTGAGTATAGGAGCATGCTGTCTCAACCAGGGAAGGCCCAGTAGGATCTCATCCGTCCCCCCTGGAAGCACCAGGAAGGACACCTGCTCATGGTGTCCCGGTGGTACATCCATCCTGAGAGGGATGGTGATCTGGGTGATAGGATCGAGTAGTATGGACCCGTCGACTACCCGGACCCTGAGTGGCTTGGGCAACAGAACCAGGGGAACTGAGTATCGGGTTGCCAGGGAGGTCGAGATGAAATTGCCTTCAGCGCCTGAGTCCAAGCAAGCCAGGGCAGAGAAGAGAGTAGTGCCGAACTGCAACTGGCCGCTGATAGTCAACCTAGAGGGAGAAGTAGCGTCTAGAGTCCCCCCTCTGATAGAAACTAGACGCTGTCTTTTCCCGACGGTTTGGGACATCGGGTAGCTATGTGTCCCCTCTGCCCACAGGAAAAGCAGATGACACAAGACCGAGAACCTGGGGCAGAGGAGACCACCTTGGACACCTCCATTGACTCCACGGAGTCGCCTACAGGACTGGCTGGGGGACCTGTCTGATGGAAGACGGGAGTCAGACGCTTTTTAGGCCGAGAAGACGTGAGTGCTGAAGAGACCTCGAGCCTTCGCTCCGCCTGGCGGATGTCTATGCGAGAGGCAACCTGAATCAAGGACTCTAAAGTGGCAGGCACCTCACGTGTGGCCAGTGCGTCTTTGACAAACCCTGCCAGGCCCTCCCAAAACACAGGGACAAGGACCTTATCCGGCCAGTCCAGCTCTGCGGCCAGTGTCCTAAAGTGTACAGCAAAGTCCCCGACTGAAGCAGACCCTTGCCGAAGTCGTAGGAGGCGCAGCGCGGAATCGTGGGTGACTTGAGGCCCGAGGAACACCATTCTCATGGCCCCAAGATAAGCTGCTAAGTTATTCACCACACGATCTCCGCGCTCCCACAACGGCGTGGACCACTTCAGCGCTCTCCCTGTGAGCAGGGACTGGACGAAGGCTACCTTCGCCTTCTCGGTAGCGTAAAGAGTCGCGGACAGCTCTAAGTAGGTGGTAACCAGGTTTATAAAACCACGGCACTCAGAGCTGTTGCCGCTAAAGCGCTCTGGAAGCGCAAGGCGAGGAGACCTTCCGCCCAATAGCACAGCCTGGGTAGCCGCCTGGGTGGCGACTGTCGTCAGAGTAGTCTTATCGGAGGAAGACTGCTCCACTGCTGCCAATCGTGACTCCAACTGCTGCACATAACGCAGCAACTGCTGCTGCTCTTCAGCCATAGCCAGACCTTTGGCGCGACCGTAATGTTACGAGGGGGACCCGGGGAAGCGTGCCAAGATGGGAAATGGACTGCTTCCGCCGGTCAAGGTCCACTGTGCGGTGTAAGGGACCGCCGCTATGGTGGGTGAAGAGTGAGCGAGTTGCTGCTAGCGATCGTCTGGAATGTCACAGACGATCTATGTACACCGATCTGCCCTAACCCGTGAGGGTTGTATGGCACAGATCTCACGTCTCGGTGTACCTGTTGCACGGGGAAGCACAGAGGTGCCCACGCACGTGTGCCAGTGGAAGTCACGAGAATATGGCACGAGGGTAGCACAGAGGTGCCCACGCACGTGTGCTTTCAATAAGCAGGTGAGTCCAATGGAGACTTGAGGAGCTCACCTGGAACAGGAACACGGCCTGTTGACCGGGGTACTGCCGGAGCAGCAAGGCAGGAACACGGCCTGCAAACGAGGTACTGCCGGAGCAGCAAGGGCCAAGCCCACAAGAGACAGTAATGCCTGAGCAGTGGCGTGGCAGCACGCTGCCAGACATCCAAACATAGAAGGACGGTCGCGCGCCGCCATGATGGCAGGGGGAGCTTTTAAGGAGGTGCAGCTCCACCCGAGGGCGGGCGCGAGGCGGAGATGACGGACTTGACCCAATCAGGGTCCACGACGTCCCAGCCTGGCCAGTCAGGATTGACCACGTCACCAGCCTTGTCATCAAGCCGTGTGACGTCAGTGAGCGAATCAGGACCCACCACGCATTGCACATGCTCACCCTCCTGCCTCTGGGAAATAGAGGCGGGATCCTCGGTCTCACAATGTGCAGAGATAACGGGAATCTCACTGCTTCCCTGAGCAGTAAACCTCTGCACATTGCGCAGCCTCGCAGACCTTCGGGGCCGCTGAGCAGGAGAGTCTGCGGCAGGCCAGGAATGGGAGACCGCTTCACTCCTTGTAACAGGAGAACCACTAGGCGTCACCCCTCTGCTGCCTCTCTGAGAAGGCATCTCCTGCACACTGCGCAGTCTGGCAGACCTTCGGCGCTGCCGAGCAGGAGTGCTCGTGGCAGGCAAGGAATGGGAGACTGCCTCAGTCCTTGCCTCAGGAGAGCCACGAGATGTAACACTGGAGTATCTCAAGAAAAATAACCTTATGACAGAGTATCAACATGGGTTTATGAGGGATCAATCCTGTCAAACTAATTTGATCAGCTTCTATGAAGAGGTAAGTTCAAGCCTGGACCAGGGAAAGGCAGTGGATGTTGTGTATATGGACTTTTCAAAAGCTTTTGATACGGTGCCACACAAAAGGTTGGTACATAAAATGAGAATAATGGGGATAGGGGAAAATATGTGTAACTGGGTTAAAACTGGCTCAGTTATAGGAAACAAAGGGTGGTTATTAATGGTACGTACTCGGACTGGGTCTCCGTTCATAGTGGGGTACCACAGGGGTCAGTATTGGGCCCGCTTCTTTTCAACATATTTATAAATGACCTTGTTGGGGGCATGTGGAGTAGAATTTCAATATTTGCAGATGATACTAAACTCTGCAGGGTAATCAATACAGAGGAGGATAATTTTATATTACAGGGAGATTTATGTAAATTGGAGGATTGGGCTGAGAAGTGGCAATTGAAGTTTAATGTAGATAAATGTAAGGTCATGCACTTGGGTAGAGGAAATAACATTTATGATTATATACTTAATTGTAGAACACTGGGTAAAACACACAGAAAAAGACTTGGGTGTATGGGTGGATGGTAAACTTCACTTTAGTGGCCAGTGTCAGGCAACTGCTGCCAGGGCTAATAAAATAATGGGATGTATTAAAAGAGGTATAAGTGTTCATGAAAAAAATATAGTTCTACCTCTGTACAAGTCACTAGTGCGACCGCACTTAGAATACTGTGTACAATTCTGGTCACCGATATATAAGAAGGACATAGCTGAACTGGAGAGGGTGCAGAGAAGAGCGACCAAGATTATTAGAGGAATGGTTGGGCTGCAATACCAAGACAGGTTATTAAACTTGGGGTTATTTAGTTTAGAAAAACGAAGGCTTAGGGGGGATCTAATCACAATGTATAAATATATGAGGGGACAGTACAGAGACCTTTCCAAAGACCTCTTTACACCTAGGCCTGCGACTGGAACACGGGGGCATCCGCTACGTCTTGAGGAAAGAAGGTTTAATCATAATCACAGACGAGGATTCTTTACTGTACGAGCAGTGAGACTATGGAACTCTCTGCCGCATGATGTGGTTATGAGTGATTCACTACTAACATTTAAGCAGAGCCTGGACGCTCTTCTTGAAAAATTTAATATTACCAGTTATGTATATTAGATTTTATGACAGGGTATTGATCCTGGGAACTAGTCTGATTGCCGGATGTGGAGTCAGGAAGGAATTTTTTTTCCCCATTGGAACTTGTTTGCCACATTGGTTTTTTTTTGCCTTCCTCTGGATCAACATGTTAGGCTACGGGTTGAACTAGATGGACTTAGAGTCTCCCTTCAACCTTAAAAACTATGATACTATGATCAGACATCATGAACCTCAGTGCAGCAACTCTGATCTAGTCATCTCTGTACAGAGAAAACTAGAACGGAGTTGCTGTACACAGGGTATTCCTTAGGCCAGAGCCACACTAGCATAAGGCATCAGATGCGATATGCTAATGGCACTCGGATCACAGGTGCAGAGGAGAGGGAGGGATTAATCTCTCCATCTTCTCCATTTCTTGTCTCTGCGTGTATCCAGATGTCATCCGAGCGCAGTGTGATGTTTCTGTGGCGCCCCTGACCTGGTCAGGCACCACTGAGTACTGCACCCATGCTGGGGACAGTACAAAACAGGTAATCCAGAAGGCTGACCGAGGTGTGACTACACAGGCGCATAGTGATCAGGTCTCACACATTTACCTTTGAGAGGACCCCTGGGGATCCCAGGAGGGGGCGAAGCCTCCATCTCCACTCAAGGGGTGTGGTAGAGAGCCTGGTTGCTAGGTGACGTAGGCAGTTGAGTGGTGAAGTTCAGGGAGAGCAGAAGCAGACCCTGTAGCTCTACACAATTCTGACAACGTACGCGCAGTGACTACCGACGGGGGAGAACGGTCACCTGGCATTGCTGCCCGAAATCCACCCACGGCTAAAGAAAGAGCAACGGAGTGGAAAGTAAGGAGACTGTCAGGGAGTTACCAGGCCCAAACGGGTAGCAGGTCCCAGTGCAGGGATAGATCCACCTTTCCTTGCCAAACCTGCATGAGGGGGCACTTTACACCCCCAAGACAACACCACAGAGTCCGCAGCCACGTAGCAAAGTGAGGGCCCATAGTTCACAGGAGGCAAGCAGCCGGAGTGACCTGGTCCAGGCTACAAGCAAACGGGCCAAAAAGGAAGGGGAGAGAGGCACCAGCAACTTCCCTGGGCGACCCCAGCAGGGCTTCAAGCAGGGGTTACCCCAAAACGCAAAGGGCTAAGGAAGGCGAGTCGGTAGCCACCCTCATCAGTCAGCCTGAAGGACACCTGGTTCCAGCCTGGTTCATCCCAGCTACGCCCGGGTTACTCACCCTGCCACCTAATGTGAGTAAAACCCCTGAAAGACATTCTGCTTGTGTTGAGTTATTCTGCGACTTGTAGTTCCACACACTTACACAGGGCCCTGGGGCATGCCTCACTCTCAGGAGGCTATTACAACTGACTGCACCCACCATCAGCCCCAGGCATCCCTAACCTGCAGTGGCGGTCTCCACTGACCGCAATTCTGAGAGTGGCGTCACGACAATCCTAGAAGAAGGTTCCCTACCTGTGACCAGACTGTTCCATCCACGTGGAGTCCCTGAAGGTAATGCACCGACACAACAACTGTGGGGCTACACATTTCACACGCACCCATAGACTTGTATGTGTGCAAGTGAGTTGAGACTCCCTGCAATCGCAGCATGCTGCCATTTTTTCCTCAGTCCGATTAGGACTGAAGAAAAAATCCTAGATCTGAGCTGCATCATTGTCTAACATGAAACCGAGTGTAATGCAAGATTTTCTCGAGTCATACGACAGTGTGACTCTGGCCTTATAGACAGTACAGTCCCCAAAAATCATGAACCTCAGTGTAACAACTGTGATCTAGTCATCTCTGTACTGAGCAGTGGTGTAACTAGACTTTGATGGGCCCCAGTGCAAAGTTTGGACCTGGGCCACCCCCAACACAGACACATGGGATACGGGATAATGACACCGACACTTGGGGTATGGGATAATGATGCTGACACTCGGGGTATGGGATAATGATGTTAACACTTGGCTCTTATTCTCAGCAGTCAGGTTTCCCATGATCTGAAATCCTTCTTTCTATCATCACCCAGCCTCTATGATCTGATATCCATCTTGTCCTCAGCTCCCAGCATCCCTAAGCTCTGCTATACATCTTTCCCTCAGAACACAGGTGTCCCTTGCTCTGATTACACCGTGTACAGAATAGTGTTGAGCCACCCCCCTAGTGTTCAAGTTCGGTTCGTCGAACAGCTGGTAAGTTCGGCGAACGTTCGACGAACACCTTCGAGCCCCATTGAAAACAATGGGAGGCAAACACAAACACATACAAAAACATTATACATATACACATAGTTAATAAACATTGCCATTATACTTACAGGTCCCCGCGACGCGTTCTGCACTCTGTCTCCCGCCGCTTTTTCTTCCGATCATGGCTGCGTCCTCCCCATAACCGGCACTGATGATAGGACCTTCCGTGACGTCGCCATAGCATGTGACCAGTCATGTGTCTATTATCTCATTGGCTAGAGACTGGTCACATGGCTAGACATCATACTAGGTCCTGTCAGTGCATCTCTCCGGTACGCGGTGCTCGTTTGAGCATGTCCATGTACCGGCGAGATGCGGCGCCGGGAATCAGGTTATCGGAGATCACCGTTGCTATAGTAACCCGCCTGTCAGGTTGCTATTGCAACGGTGGCAGCGGTGACGTCACCGCTTACAACCTGCAGCCTCTTCTCACTCACTGAGTGATTAGACTGCACGGAAGAAGCAGCGTTCTTCCTCCCATGCAGTGCTGTCTGATGTAGCAGAGCTGTATGGGATGAAGGAGAAAGAAGACGGAAGACCAGGATCGTGGAGGGGTGAGAGGGAGTAATAAACATGGAGTCTCTAAGTGTGTCTGTGTATTTATTTCTATTAAAGTATTTTTTCTCTGTGTGGTGTCTTTTTTTAACCCTTTATTGGAGATTCTTAATGGTCGGGTCAAACTTGCCTGACATTAAGAATCTCTGGCTTAATACTAGCTAGTAAAACAAAGCTAGTATTAATCCATTATTACCCAGCGAGCCACACCGTCACCAGGGCAGCTGGAAGAGTTGGATCCAGCGCCAGATGATGGCGCTTCTATGAAAGCGCCATTTTCTGGGGCGGCTGCAGACTGAAATTCTCAGCAGAGGGGCCCAGAAAGCTCGGGCCAACCTATGCTGTGGATTTCAATCCCCAGCTGCCTAGTTGTACCTGGCTGGACACAAAAATGGGTAAAGCACATGTCAGGTTTTTTTAATTATTTCATGAAATTCATGAAATAATTAAAAAAAGGGCTTCCCAATATTTTTAGTTTCCAGCCGGGTACAAATAGGCAGCTGGAGGTTGGGGGCAGCCGTACCTGCCTGCTATACTTGGCTAGCATACAAAAATATGGCGAAGCCCACGTCATTTTTTTGGTGGGCAAAAAACTCCTGCATACACTAGTGAATGGAGCATGCTGAGCCTTGTAGTTCTGCAGCTGCTGTCTGCTCTCCTGCATACACTAGTGAATGGAGCATACTGAGCCTTGTACTTCTGCTCCCCCTGTCTCTCCCTCCAGCATACAGTCCTGGATGCAGCATGCTGAGCCTTGTAGCTCTACAGCTGCTGTCTATTCTCCTGCATACACTAGTGAATGGAGCATGCTGAGCCTTGCAGTTCTGCTCCCCCTGAATCTCCCTCCAGCATACAGTCCTGGAGGGAGTATGCTGAGCCTTATAGTTCTGCAGCTGCTGTCTGCTCTCCTGCATACACTAGTGGATGAAGTATGCTGAGCCTTGCAGTTCTTCCATCATACAGTCCTGGATGGAGGATGCTGAGCCTTGTAGTTCTGCAGCTGCTGTCTGCTCTCCATAGAGACAGACATGTTTATGCTAGCCAGGTACAGCAGGCAGCTAGGGGCTGCCCCCAACCCCCAGCTTTCTGGGCACCCCTGCTGCGAATTGCAGTCCGCAGCCGCCCCAGAAAATGGCGCTTTCATAGAAGCGCCATCTTCTGGCGCTGTATACAACTCTTCCAGCTGCCCTGGTGACAGGTGGCTTGCTGGGTAATAATGGGGTTAGGGCTAGCTGTATATTATCAACTGGCCCTAAGCCCGAAATTCATGGTGTCATGCCAATATTAGACATGGCCACTTTGAATTTTTAGTACAGATAAAAAAACACAACACATAGAAAAATATTTTTATTAGAAATAAAACACAACACAATTAGTGACTCCATCTTTATTGAAATAAAGAACCCTCCTCCGCAGTAATCAAGGGTCAAGGGTCCCGCGCCGTCCAATCCGGATCCAATATCATCTGATCGGTTTGCTGGAAGGCAAAGCGATCAGATGGTGTGTCAGGTTCAAGGGCCTGAATCACATGACACAGCAGCTGATTGCATAAATGGCTTTTTTACAATCAGCTGATGCATCTGTGCAAAAAAATCCCCAAAAAACTACACACTTCTGTGCAGACTCCTGTCCGACAGCATCAGCTGATAGTTTAGCCGACCGGGCGGTAAAAGAAGAGAGAGGAGAGAGAGAAGAGAGAGAGAAGAGAGAGAGAGGAGAGAGAGGAGATAGAGAGAGAGAGGAGAGAGAGAGAGAGGAGAGAGAGAGAGAGGAGAGAGAGGAGAGAGAGGACTGAGAGAGAGGAGAGAGAGAGGAGAGAGAGAGAGGAGAGAGAGAGGAGAGAGAGAGGAGAGAGAGAGGAGAGAGAGAGGAGAGAGAGAGGAGAGAGAGAGGAGAGAAAGAGAGAGGAGAGAGAGGAGAGAGAGAGAGAGGAGAGAGAGAGAGGAGAGAGAGGAGAGAGAGAGGAGAGAGGAGAGAGAGAGGAGAGAGAGGAGAGAGAGAGGAGAGAGGAGAGAGAGGAGAGAGAGAGGAGAGAGAGGAGAGAGAGGAGAGAGAGAGGAGAGAGAGAGGAGAGAGAGAGGGGGGAGAGAGGGGGAGAGAAAGGGGAGAGAGGGGAGAGAGAGGGGAGAGAGAGGGGAGAGAGAGGAGGGAGAGAAGAGAGAGAGGGAAGAGAGAGAGGAGAGAGAGAAAGAGAAGAGAGAGAGAAGAGAGAGAAGAGAGAGAAGAGAGAGAGGAGAGAGAGAGAGGAGAGATAGAAAAAAAGAGAGAGGAGAGAGAGGAGAGAGAGGAGAGAGAGGGGAGAGAGAAGAGAGAGAGGAGAGGGAGGAGAGAGAAGAGAGAGAGGAGAGAGAGAGGAGAGAGAGAAGAGAGAGAGGAGAAAGAGAAGAGAGAGGGAAGAGAGAGAGGAGAGAGAAAGAGAAGAGAGAGAGGAGAGAGAGAAGAGAGAGAGAAGAGAGAGAGGAGAGAGAGGAGTGAGAGAGAAGAGAGAGAGGAGAGGGAGAGGAGTGAGAGAAGAGAGAGAGGGGAGGGCAATTCAGCCTCATTCCGTGAACTGCTCCGATTTTAGAGGTGTGTCACGCAGCTCACAGCTGATGTCCGGCTCCTCCCCTCAGTGCATAATTAAATGAACTTATAATTATAAATAAATAACAATTATAATTTAAAATTATAAATAAATTAAATTCTTTACCGGGACGGCCGGGACTCAAACTTGTGAACTAATTCTCCTTAGGCAGTAGCGCTACATTGAGCCACTGTCTGTAATGAAAAGCATAGGAAGATTTGGTAATCTTGACCTGTGTATTGCAGTAGAGAATCCAGAAGTAGATTATTTAGCTACAAGGATAGATGGAGGGATGGATGGATGGATGGAGAGAGGGATGGATGGAGGGATGGATGAATGAATGGAGGGATGGATGGAGGGATAGAGGGATGGTTGGAGGGATCGATGGATGGATGTATGGAGGGATTGAGGAAGGAATGGAGGGATGGATGAATGGATGGAGGGATGGATGGATGGATGGATGGAGGAATGAAGGGAGGGATGGAGGGAGGGATGAAGGGAGGGATGAACGGATGAAGAGATGGAGGAAGGGAGGGAGGGAGGTATGGATGGAGGGATGAATGGAGAGATAGAGGGATGGATGGAGGGAGGGATGAATGGATGGAGGGATAGATGAAGGGAGGGATGAATGGAAGGAGAGATGGAGGGATGGATGGAGGGATGGATGGATGGACGGATAGAGGGATGGAAGGGGGGGATGAAGGCAGGGATGAATGAATGGAGAGATGGAGGTAGGGATGGAAGGAGGGATAAATGGATGGAGAGAGGGATTGAGGGATGGAGGGATGAAGGGAGGGATAAATGGATGGAGAGATGGAGGGAGGGATGAAAGGAGGGATGAATGGATGGAGAGATGGATGGAGGGATGGATGAAGGGAGGGATGAAAGGATAGAGAGATGGAGGAAGGGATGGATGGAGGGATGGTTGGAGGGAGGGATAGAGGGATGGATGGAGGGAGGGATGAAGGCAGGGATGAATGGATGGAGAGATGGAGGGAGGGATGAATTGATGGAGGGAGGGATGGAGGGATAGATGGAGGGAAGGAGGGAGGGATGAAGGGAGGGATGAATGGATGGAGAGATGGAGGGAGGGATGAATGGATGGAGGGAGGGATGGATGGAGGGATGGATGAATAGATGTATGGAGGGATGGCTGGATGGAGGAAGGGTTGGAGGGATGGATGGAGGGACGGAAAGATGGATAGATGGAGGGAGGATGGATGGAGGGAGGGATGAAGGGAGGGATGAATGGATGGAGAGATGGAGGGAGGGATGGAGGGAGGGATGAATGGATGGAGGAAGGGATGGAAGGATGGATGGAAGGAGAAATGGAGGGAGGGATGGATGAATGGATGGAGGGATGGATGGATGGAGGGATGGAGGGGAGGGATAAAGGGATGGAGGGAGGGATGAAGGGATGGATGAATGTATGGAGGGATGGATGGAGGGATAGAGGGATGGATGGAGAGATGGAGGGAGGGATGAATGGAGGGAGGGATGGATGGAGGGATGGAGGGAGGGATGAAGGAAGGGATGAATGGATCAAGAGATGGAGAGAGGGATGGAGGGAGGGATGAATGGATGGAGGGATGGATGGAGGAATAGAGGGATGGAGGGAGGGATTAAGGGAGGGATGAATGGATGGAGAGAGAAAGGGAGGGAAGGAAGAAAGGATGAATGGATGGAGAGAGGGATGGATGGAGGGAGAGATGGAGGGATGGATAAATGGAGGGATAAATGGATGGAGAGAGGAAGGGAGGGATGGAAGGAGGGATGAATTGATGGAGAGAGGGATGGAGGGATGGATGGAGAGAGAGATGGAGGGATGAATAAATGGAGGGATGGATGGAGGGATGGATAGAAGGAGGGATGGAGGGGGGGATGAATGGATGGATGGAGGGATGGATGAAAAGAGGGATGAATGGAAGGAGAGATGGAGGGAGGGATGGATAGATGGATGGATGGATGGAGGGATAGAGGGATGATGGAGGGATGGAGAGGGATGAAAGGAGGGATGAATGGATGGAAGGAGGGATGAATGGATGGAGAGAGGGATGGATGGATAGGGGGATAGAGACAGGGATGGAGGGATGGATGAATGGATAGAGGGATGGATGGAGGGAGGGATGGGTGGATGGAGGGATGGATGGAGTGATAGAGGGAGGGATGGAGGGATAAAGGGAGGGATGAATGAATGGAGAGATGAAGGGAGGGATGGATGAATGGATTGAGGGAGGGATGGATGGATGGAGGGATAGAGGGAGGGATGGAGGGAGGGATGAAGTGAGGGATGAATGGATGGATGGAGGGATGGCTGGATGGAGAGAGGGATGGATGGAGGGATGGATGAAAGGAGGGATGGATGGAGGGATGGATGGATGAGGGGATGGATAGAGGGATGGAGGGAGGGATGAAGGGAGGGATGAATGGATGGAGAGATGAAGGGAGGGATGGAGGGAGGGATAAAGGAATGGAGGGAGGGGTGAAGGGATGGATGAATGGACGGAGGGATGGAGGGATGTATGGATGGAGGGATAGAGGGATGGATGGAGGGAGGGAGGGATGCAGGGAGGGATGAATGGATCAAGAGATGGAGAGAGGAATGGAGGGAGGGATGAATGGATGGAGGGATGGATGGATGGAAGGATGCATGGAGGAATAGAGGGATGGGGGGAGGGAAAAAGGGAGGGATGAATGGATGGCGAGAGGGAGGGATGGAAGGAGGGATGAATGGATGGAGAGAGGGATGGAGGGATGGATGGAGGGAGAGATGGAGGGATGGATAAATGGAGGGAGGGATGGATGGAAGGAGGGAGGGATGGAAGGATGGATTGATGGAGGGAAGGATGAAAAAAGGGATGAATGGAAGGAGAGATGGAGGGAGGGATGGATGGAGGGAAGGATGGAGGGATAGGGGGATGGATGGAGGGATGGAGAGGGATGAAGGGAGGGATGAATGGACGGAGAGATGGAGGGAGGGATGAAAGGAGGGATAAATGGATGGAGAAAGGGATGGATGGATAGGGGGATGGAGGGATGGATGAATGGATGGAGGGATGGATGGAGGGAGGGATGGGTGGATGGAGGGATGGATGGAGTAATAGAGGGAGGGATGGAGGGAGGGAGGGATGAATGAATGGAGAGATGAAGGGAGGGATGGAGGGATGGATGAATGGATTGAGGGAGGGATGGATGGAGGGATAGAGGGAGGGATGGAGGGAGGGATGAAGGGAGGGATGAATGTATGGATGGAGGGATGGCTGGATGGGGAGAGGGATGGATGAATGGAGGGATGGATAGAGGGATGGATGTAGGGAGGGATGAAGGGAGGGATGAATGGATGGAGAGATGGAGGGAGGGATGAATGGATGGAGGGATGGATGAAGGGAAGGATGGAGGGAGGGATAAAGGGATGGAGGGAGGGATGAAGGGATGGATGAATGAACGTTGGGATGGAGGGATGTATGGATGGATGGAGGGATAGAAGGATGGATGGAGGGATGGAGAGATGGAGGGCGGGGATGGCGGGATGGATGGAGGGATGGAGGGAGGGATGAAGGGAGGGATGAATGGATAAGAGATGGAGAGAGGGATGGAGGGAGGGATGAATGGATGGAGGGATGGGTGGATGGAAGGATGGATGGAGGGAGGGATGAATGGATGGAGAGAGGGAAGGATGGAAGGAGGGATGAATGGACGGAGAGAGGGATGGAGGGATGGATGGAGGGAGAGATGGAGGGATGGATAAATGGATGGATGGAGGGAGGGAGGGATGGAGGGAGGGATGGATGGAGGGAAGGATGAAAAAAGGGATGAATGGAAGGAGAGATGGATGGAGAGATGGAGGGAGGGATAGATGGAGGGATGAATGGATGGAGAGAGGGATGGAGGCAGAGATGGAGGGATATATGAATGGATGGAGGGATGGATGGAGGGAGGGATGGGTGGATGGAGAGATGGATGGAGTGATAGAGGGAGGGATAAAGGGAGGGATGAATGAATGGAGAGATGAAGGGAGGGATAGAGGGATGGATGAATGGATTGAGGGAGGGATGGATGGATGGAGGGAGGGATGAAGGGAGGGATGAATGGATGGAGAGATGGAGGGAGGGATGGATGGAGGAATAGAGGGATGATGGAAGGAGGGATGAAGGTAGGGATGAATGGATGGAGGAATGGAGGGAAGGATGGAAGGATAGAGGGATGGATGGAGGGAGGGATGAAGGAAGGGATGAATGGATAGAGAGATGGAAGGAGGGATGAATGGATGGAAGGATGGATGGAGGGATGGATGAATGGATGGAGGGAGGGATAAAGGGATGGAGAAAGGGATGAAGGGATGAATTAATGTATGGAGGGATGGATGGATGGAGGCATGGATGGATGGAGGGATAGAGGGATGGATGGAGAGATGGAGGGAGGGATGAATGGATGGAGGGAGGGATGGAGGGATGGAGGGAGGGATGAAGGGAGGGATGAATGGATCAAGAGATGGAGAGAGGGATGGAGGGAGGGATGAATGGATGGAGGGATGGATGGATGAAGGGAGGGATGGAGGGAGGGATAAAGGGATGGAGGGAGGGATAAAGGAATGGATGAATGGACGGAGAGATGGAGGGATGTATGGATGGATGGAGGGATAGAGGGATGGATGGAGGGATGGAGAGATGGAGGGAGGGATGGAGGGAGGGATGAAGGGAGGGATGAATGGATCAAGAGATGGAGAGAGGGATGAAGGGAGGGATGAATGGATGGATGGAGGGATGGCTGGATGGAGAGATGGATGGATGAATGGAGGGATGGATAGAGGGATGGATGGAGGGAGGGATGAAGGGAGGAATGAATGGATGGAGAGATGGAGGGAGGGATGAATGGATGGAGGGATGGATGGATGAAGGGAGGGATGGAGGGAATGATAAAGGGATGGAGAGAGGGATGAAGGGATGGATGAATGGACGGAGGGATGTATGGATGGATGGAGGGATAGAGGGATGGATGGAGGGATGGAGAGATGGAGGGAGGGATGGAGGGATGGATGGACGGATGGAGGGAGGGATGAAGGGAGGAGAGATGAATGGATCAAGAGATGGAGAGAGGGATGGAGGGAGGGATGAATGGATGGAGGGATGGGTGGATGGAAGGATGGATGGAGGAGTAGAGGGATGGGGGGAGGGATGAATGGATGGAGAGAGGGAGGGATGGAAGGAGGGATGAATGGATGGAGAGAGGGATGGAGGGATGGATGGAGGGAGAGATGGAGGGATGGACAAATGGATGGGTGGAGGGAGGGATGGAGGGATGGATGGATGGAGGGAAGGATGAAAAAATGGATGAATGGAAGGAGAGATGGAGGGATGGATGGAGGGAAGGATGGAGGGATAGGGGGATGGATGGAGAGATGGAGGGAGGGATGGAAGGGGGGATGAATGGATGGAGAGAGGGATGGATGGAGGGATGGAGGGAGGAATGAAGGGAGGGATGAATGGATGGAGAGATGGAGGGAGGGATGGAGGGAGGGATGGATGGAGGAATAGAGGGATGATGGAGGGATGGAGGGAGGGATGAAGGTAGGGATCAATGGATGGAGGGATGGAGGAAGGGATGAATGGATGGATGGAGGGATGGATGGATTGATGGATAGAAGGATGGATGGAGTGATGGATGGAGCGAAGGATGGAGGGGGGGGATGGATGGAAGGAAGGATGGAGGGGGGGATGAATGGATGGAGGGATGGAGGGATGGATGAAAAGAGGGATGAATGGAAGGAGAGATGGAGGGAGGGATGGAGGGATGGATGGATGCATGGACGGATGGAGGGACGGAGGGATGGATGAATGGATGGATGGAGGGATGGATGGATTGATGGATAGAGGGATGGATGGAGGGATGGATGGAGGGAAGGATGGAGGGGGGGATGAATGGATGGAGGGATGGATGGATGGAGGGATGGATGAAAAGAGGGATGAATGGAAGGAGAGATGGAGGGAGGGATGGAGGGATGGATGGATGGATGGATGGAGGGATGGATGGAGGGATAGGGGGATGGATGGAGGGATGGAGAGGGATGAAGGGAGGAATGAATGGATGGAGAGATGGAGGGAGGGATGGAAGGAGGGATGAATGGATGGAGAGAGGGATGGATGGATGGATGGAGGGATGGAGTCAGGAATAGAGGGATGGATGAATGGATGGAGGGATGGATGGATGGAGGGAGGGATGGGTGGATGGAGGGATGGATGGAATGATAGAGGGGGGGATGAAGGGAGGGATGGAGGGATAGATGAAGGGAGGGATGAAGGGATGACTGAATGGAAGGAAAGATGGAGTGAGGGATGGAGGGAGGGATGGATGGATGGAGGGATGGATGGAGGGATAAAGGGATGGAGGGAGGGATGAAGGCAGGGATGAAGGCAGGGATGAATGGATGGAGAGATGGAGGTAGGGATGTGGGGAGGGATGGATGGATGGAGGGATGGATGGAGGGATAGAGGGATGGAGGGAAGGATGAAGGCAAAGATGAAGGCAGGGATGAATGGATGGAGAGATGGAGGTAGGGATGGAAGGAGGGATAAATGAATGGAGAGAGGGATGGATGGATGGAAGGATGGAGGGATGAAGGGAGGGATGAATGGATAGAGAGATGGAGGAAGGCATGGATGGAGGGATGGATGGAGGGAGGGATAGAAGGATGGATGGAGGGATGGAGGGAGGGATGAAGGCAGGGATGAATGGATGGAGAGATGGAGGGAGGGATGAAGGGAGGGATGAATTGATGGAGCCAGGGATGGATGGAGGGATAGATGGAGAGATAGAGGGATGGAGGGAGGGATGACGGGATGAAGGGAGGGATGAATGGATGGAGAGATGGAGGGAGGGATGAATGGAGGGAGCGAGGGATAGAGGGATAAAGGGATGCATGGAGGGAAGGATGAATGGATGGATGGAGGGATGGATGGATGGAGGGTGGGATAGAGGGATGGAGGGACGGATGAAGGGAGGGATGAATGCATGGAGAGATGGAGGGAGGGATGAATCGATTGAGGAAGGGATGGATGGAGAGATGGAGAAATGGATGGATGGATGGAGGGATGGATGGAGGGATAGAGGGATGGATGGAGGGATAGATGGAGGGATGGAGGGAGGGATAAAGGGATGGAGGGAGGGATGAGGGAGGGATGAATCGATTGAGGAAGGGATGGATGGAGAGATGGAGAAATGGATGGATGGAGGGATGGATGGAGGGATAGAGGGATGGATGGATGAATGGATGGAGGGATGGATGGATGGAGGGATGGATGGAGGAATGGATGGAGGGATAGAGGGATGGATGGAGGGATTAAGAGATGGAGGGAGGGATGAATGGATGGAGGGAGGGATGGATGGGGGGATGTAGGGAGGGATGAAGGGAGGGATGAATGGATCAAGAGATAGAGAGAGGGATGGAGGGAAGGATGAATGGATGGAGGGATGGGTGGATGGAGGGATGGATGGAGGAATAGAGGAATGAAGGGAGGGATGGAAGGAGGGATGAATGGATGGAGAGAGGAAGGGAGGCATAGAAGGAGGGATGAATGGATAAAGAGAGGGATGGAGGGATGGATGGAGGGAGAGATGGAAAGATGGATAAATGGATGGATGGATGGAGGGAGAGATGGATGGAGGGAGGGATGAATGGATGGAGGGATGGATGGATGGATGGAGGGATGGATGAAAAGAGGGATGAATAAAAGGAGAGATGGAGGGAGGGAGGGATGGTTGGGTGGAGGGATGGAAGGAGGGAGGGATGGATGGATGGGTGGATGGAGGGATGGATGGAGGGATAGAGGGAGGGATGGAGGGATGGAGGGAGGGATGAAGGGAGGGATGAATGGATGGAGAGATGGAGGGAAGAATGGAAGGATAGAGGGATGGATGGAGTGAGGGATGAATGGATGGAGAGATGGAGTAACGGAGGGATGAATGGATGGAGGTAGGGATGGAGGGAGAGATGAAGGGAGGGATGAATGGATGGAGAGATGGACGGAGGGATTGAGGGAGGGATGAATGGATGGAGGGAGGGATGAATGGATGGAGGGATGGATGGAGGGATAAAGGGATGGAGGGAGGGATGAAGGCAGGGATGAAGGCAGGGATGAATGGATGGAGAGATGGAGGTAGGGATGTGGGGAGGGATGGATGGATGGAGGGATGGATGGAGGGATAGAGGGATGGAGGGAAGGATGAAGGCAAAGATGAAGGCAGGGATGAATGGATGGAGAGATGGAGGTAGGGATGGAAGGAGGGATAAATGAATGGAGAGAGGGATGGATGGATGGATGGATGGATGGAAGGATGGAGGGATGAAGGGAGGATGAATGGATAGAGAGATGGAGGAAGGGATGGATGGAGGGATGGATGGAGGGAGGGATAGAAGGATGGATGGAGGGATGGAGGGAGGGATGAAGGCAGGGATGAATGGATGGAGAGATGGAGGGAGGGATGAAGGGAGGGATGAATTGATGGAGCCAGGGATGGATGGAGGGATAGATGGAGAGATAGAGGGATGGAGGGAGGGATGACGGGATGAAGGGAGGGATGAATGGATGGAGAGATGGAGGGAGGGATGAATGGAGGGAGCGAGGGATAGAGGGATAAAGGGATGCATGGAGGGAAGGATGAATGGATGGATGGAGGGATGGATGGATGGAGGGTGGGATAGAGGGATGGAGTGACGGATGAAGGGAGGGATGAATGCATGGAGAGATGGAGGGAGGGATGAATCGATTGAGGAAGGGATGGATGGAGAGATGGAGAAATGGATGGATGGATGGAGGGATGGATGGAGGGATAGAGGGATGGATGGAGGGATAGATGGAGGGATGGAGGGAGGGATAAAGGGATGGAGGGAGGGATGAGGGAGGGATGAATCGATTGAGGAAGGGATGGATGGAGAGATGGAGAAATGGATGGATGGAGGGATGGATGGAGGGATAGAGGGATGGATGGATGAATGGATGGAGGGATGGATGGATGGAGGGATGGATGGAGGAATGGATGGAGGGATAGAGGGATGGATGGAGGGATTAAGAGATGGAGGGAGGGATGAATGGATGGAGGGAGGGATGGATGGGGGGATGTAGGGAGGGATGAAGGGAGGGATGAATGGATCAAGAGATAGAGAGAGGGATGGAGGGAAGGATGAATGGATGGAGGGATGGGTGGATGGAGGGATGGATGGAGGAATAGAGGAATGAAGGGAGGGATGGAAGGAGGGATGAATGGATGGAGAGAGGAAGGGAGGGATAGAAGGAGGGATGAATGGATAAAGAGAGGGATGGAGGGATGGATGGAGGGAGAGATGGAAAGATGGATAAATGGATGGATGGATGGAGGGAGAGATGGATGGAGGGAGGGATGAATGGATGGAGGGATGGATGGATGGATGGAGGGATGGATGAAAAGAGGGATGAATAAAAGGAGAGATGGAGGGAGGGAGGGATGGTTGGGTGGAGGGATGGAAGGAGGGAGGGATGGATGGATGGGTGGATGGAGGGATGGATGGAGGGATAGAGGGAGGGATGGAGGGATGGAGGGAGGGATGAAGGGAGGGATGAATGGATGGAGAGATGGAGGGAAGAATGGAAGGATAGAGGGATGGATGGAGTGAGGGATGAATGGATGGAGAGATGGAGGGAGGTATGGATGGATGGAGGGAGGGATGGAGGGATGGATGAAGGAAGGGATGAATGGATGGAGAGATGGAGTAACGGAGGGATGAATGGATGGAGGTAGGGATGGAGGGAGAGATGAAGGGAGGGATGAATGGATGGAGAGATGGACGGAGGGATTGAGGGAGGGATGAATGGATGGAGGGAGGGATGAATGGATGGATGGAGGGAAGGATAGAGTGATGGATGGGTGGAGGGAGGGATGGATGGATGGATGGATGGAGGGACGGAGGGATGGATGAATTAATGGATGGATGGAGGGATGGATGGATTGATGGATAGAGGGATGGATGGATGGATGGAGGGATGGATGGAGGGAGGGATGAATGGATGGAGGGATGGATGGATGGATGGAGGGATGGATGAAAAGATGGATGAATAGAAGGAGAGATGGAGGGAGGGATGGAGGGATGGATGGATGGAGGGATAGGGGGATGGATGAAGGGATAGAGAGGGATGAAGGGAGGAATGAATGGATGGAGAGATGGATGGAAGGAGGGATGAATGGATGGAGAGAGTGATGGATGGATGGAGGGATGGAGGCAAGAATAGAGGGATGGATGAATGGATGGAGGGATTGATAGAGGGAGGGATGGGTGGATGGAGGGATGGGTGGATGGAGGGATGGATGGAGTGATAGAGGCAGGGATGGAGGGAGGGATAAAGGGAGGGATGAATGGATGGAGAGATGTAGGGAGGGATGAAGGGAGGGATGGATGGAAGAATAGACGGATGATGGAGGGATGGAGGGAGAGATGAAGGTAGGGATGAATGGATGGAGGGATGGGGGAAGGATAGAGGGATGGATGGATGGAGGGAGGAATGAAAGGATGGATGGATGGATGGAGGGAGGGATGGAGGGATGGATGGAGGGAGGGATGGATGGAGGGATAGAGGAATGGATAGAGGGAGGGATGGAGGGATAGAGGGAGGGATGACGGGAAGGATGAAAGGAGGGATGAATGAATGGAGAGATTGAGAGATGGATGAAGGGAGGGATGAATAGATGGAGGGATGGATGGAGGGAGAGATGAATGGATGGAGGGATCGATGTATGGAGGGAGGGATGGAGGGATGGATGAATGAATGGATGGAGGGAGGGATGGATGGAGGGATGAATAGAGGGATGGATGGAGGGAGGGATGAATGGATGGAGGGATAGAGGGATAGATGAAGGGAGGGATGAAGGGAGGGATGAATGGAAGGAGAGATGGAGGAAGGGATGGAAGGAGGGATAAATGGATGGAGAGAGGGATGGATGGATGGAGGGATGAAGGGAGGGATGAATGGATGGAGGGAGGGATGAATGGATAGAGATGGAGGAAGGGATGGATGGAGGGATGGATGGAGGGAGGGATAGAGGGAAGGATGGAGGGATGGAGGGAGGGATGAAGGCAGGGATGAATGGATGGAGAGATGAAGGGAGGGATGAAGGGAGGGATGAATTGATGGAGGGTGGGATGGAGGGATAGATGGTGGGATAGATGGAGGGATAGAGGGATTGAGGGAGGGATAAAGGGAGGGATGAATGGATGGAGAGAAGGAGGGAGGGAATGAATGGATGGAGGGAGGGATGGATGGAGGGATGGATGAATGGATGGAGGGATGGATGGATGGAGAGATGGAGAAATGAATGGATGGATGGAGGGAGGGATGGAGGGAGGGATAAAGGGATGGAGGAAGGGATGAGGGAGGAAGGAAGGGATGGATGAATGGATGGAGGGATGGATGGATTAATGGATGGATGGAGGGATGGATGGAGGGATAGAGGGATGGATGGATGGAAGGACAGATGGAGGGAAGAAATGAATGGATGGAGGGAGAGATGGAGGGATGGATGGAGGGATGGAGGGAGGGATGAAGGGAGGGATGAATAGATCAAGAGATAGAGAGAGGGATGGAGGGAGGGATGAATGGATGGAGGGATGGATGGATGTAGGGATTGATGGAGGAATAGAGGATGGAGGGAGGGATGAAGGGAAGGATGAATGGATGGAGAGAGGAAGGGAGGGATGGAAGGAGGGATGAATGAATGGAGAGATGAAGGGAGGGAAGGAGGGATGAATGGATGGAGGGATGGATGGAGGGATAGAGGGATGAATGGAGGGAGGGATGAAGGGAGGGATGAATGGATGGAGAGATGGAGGGGGGATGGAGGGAGGGATGGATGGAGGAATAGAGGGATGATGGAGGGATGGAGAGAGGGATGAAGGTAGGGATGAATCGATGAAGGGATGGAGGGAAGGATGGAAGGATAGAGGGATGGATGGAGGGAGGGATGAATGGATGGAGAGATGGAGGGAGGGAGGGATGGATGGAGGGATGGATGGAGGGATAGAGGAATGGATAGACGGAGGGATGGAGGGATAGGGGGAGGGATGGAGGGAGGGATGAATGGATGGAGAGATGGAGAGGGGGATTAAGGGAGGGATGAATGGATGGAGGGAGGGATGGAGGGAGGGATGAACGGATGGAGGAAGGCATGGAAGGATGGATGGAAGGAGAAATGGGAGGGAGGGATGGATGAATGGATGGAGGGATGGAGGGATGGATGGATGGAGGGAAGGAGGGAGAGATAAAGGGATGGAGGGAGGGATGAAGGGATGGATGAATGTATGGAGGGCATGGATGGAGGGATAGAGGGATGGATGGAGAGATGGAGGGAGGGATGAAGGAAGGGATGAATGGATCAAGAGATGGAGAGAGGGATAAAGGGAGGGTATGAATGGATGGTGGGATGGATGGATGGAGGGATGGATGGAGGAATAGAGGGATGGAGGGAGGGATTAAGGGAGGGATGAATGGATGGAGAGAGAAAGGGAGGGATGGAAGGAGGGATGAATGGATGGAGAGAGGGATGGATGGAGCGAGAGATGGAGGGATGGATAAATGGAGGGATGGATGGATGGAGGGATGAATGGATGGAGAGAGGAAGGGAGGGATGGAAGGAGGGATGAATTGATGGAGAGAGGGATGGAGGGATGGATGGAGGGAGAGATGGAGGGATGGATAAATGGAGGGATGGATGGAGGGAGGGATGGAAGGAGGGATGGAGGGAGGGATGAATGGATGGATGGATGGAGGGATGGATGAAAAGAGGGATGAATGGAAGGAGAGATGGAGGGAGGGATGGATGGATGGATGGAGGGATAGGGGGATGGATGGAGGGATGGAGAGGGATGAAATGAGGGATGAATGGATGGAAAGATGGAAGGAGGGATGAATGGATGGAGAGAGGGATGGAGGCAGGGATGGAGGGATGGATGAATGGATGGAGGGATGGATGAGGGAGGGATGGGTGGATGGATGGAGTGATGGAGGGAGGGATGGATGGATGGATGGAGGGATAGGGGGATGGATGGAGGGATGGAGAGGGATGAAAGGAGGGATAAATGAATGGAGAGATGAAGGGAGGGATGGATGAATGGATTGAGGGAGGGATGGATGGATGGAGGGATAGAGGGAGGGATGGAGGGAGGGATGAAGTGAGGGATGAATGGATGGAGGGATGGCTGGATGTAGAGAGGAATGGATGGAGGGATGGATGAAAGGATGGATGGATGGAGGGATGGATGGATGGAGGGATGGATAGAGGGATGGATGGAGGGAGGGATGAAGGGAGGGATGAATGGAAGGAGAGATGGAGGGAGGGATGAATGGAGGGATAGATGGAGGGAGGGATGAATGGATGGAGAGATGGAGGGAGGGAGGGATGGATGGAGGGATGGATGGAGGGATAGAGGGATGGATAGACGGAGGGATGGAGGGATAGGGGGAGGGATGGAGGGAGGGATGAATGGATGGAGAGATGGACGAGAGGGATGAAGGGAGGGATGAATGGATGTAGGGATGGGGGGAGGGATGGAGGGAGGGATGAACGGATGGAGGAAGGCATGGAAGGATGGATGGAAGGAGAAATGGAGGGAGGGATAAAGGGATGGAGGGAGGGATGAAGGGATGGATGAATGTATGGAGGGATGGATGGAGGGATAGAGGGATGGATGGAGAGATGGAGGGGGGGATGAATGGAGGGAGGGATGGATGGAGGGATAAAGGGATGGAGAGAGGGATGAAGGGATGGATGAATGTATGGAGGGATGGATGGAGGGATAGCGGGATGGATGGAGAGATGGAGGGGGGGATGAATGGAGGGAGGGATGGATGGAGGGATGGAGGGAGGGATGAAGGAAGGGATGAATGGATCAAGAGATGGAGAGAGGGATAAAGGGAGGGATGAATGGATGGTGGGATGGATGGATGGAGGGATGGATGGAGGAATAGAGGGATGGAGGGAGGGAATAAGGGACGGATGAATGGATGGAGAGAGAAAGGGAGGGATTGAAGGAGGGATGAATGGATGGAGAGAGGGATGGATGGAGGGAGAGATGGAGGGATGGATAAATGGAGGGATGGATGGATGGAGGGATGAATGGATGGAGAGAGGAAGGGAGGGATGGAAGGAGGGATGAATTGATGGAGAGAGGGATGGAGGGGTGGATGGAGGGGTGGATGGAGGGAGAGATGGAGGGATGGAAAAATGGAAGGGATGGATGGAGGGAGGGATGGATGGAAGGAGGGATGGAGGGAGGGATGAATGGATGGATGGATGGATGAAAAGAGGGATAAATGGAAGGAGAGATGTAGGGAGGGATGGATGGATGGAGGGATAGGGGGATGGATGGAGGGATGGAGAGGGATGAAAGGAGGGATGAATGGATGGAAAGATGGAAGGAGGGAATGAATGGATGGAGAGAGGGATGGAGGCAAGGATGGAGGGATGGATGAATGGATGGAGGGATGGATGAGGGAGGGATGGGTGGATGGAGGGATGGATGGAGTGATAGAGGGAGGGATGGAGGGGTAAAGGGAGGGATAAATGAATGGAGAGATGAAGGGAGGGATGGATGAATGGATTGAGGGAAGGGATGGAATGGATGGATGGAGGGATAGAGGGAGGGCTGGAGGGAGGGAAGAAGTGAGGGATGAATGGATGGATGGATGGATGGAGGGATGGCTGGATGTAGAGAGGAATGGATGGAGGGATGGATGAAAGGAGGGATGGATGGAGGGATGGATGGATGGAGGGATGGATAGAGGGATGGATGGAGGAGGGATGAAGGGAGGGATGAATGGATCAAGAGATGGAGAGAGGGATAAAGGGAGGGATGAATGGATGGTGGGATGGATGGATGGAGGGATGGATGGAGGAATAGAGGGATGGAGGGAGGGATTAAGGGAGGGATGAATGGATGGAGAGAGAAAGGGAGGGATGGAAGGAGGGATGAATGGATGGAGAGAGGGATGGATGGAGCGAGAGATGGAGGGATGGATAAATGGAGGGATGGATGGATGGAGGGCATGAATGGATGGAGAGAGGATGGGAGGGATGGAAGGAGGGATGAATTGATGGAGAGAGGGATGGAGGGATGGATGGAGGGTGAGATGGAGCGGATGGATAAATGGAGGGATGGATGGAGGGAGGGATGGAAGGAGGGATGGAGGGAGGGATGAATGGATGGTGGGATGGAGGGATGGATGAAAAGAGGGATGAATGGAAGGAGAGATGGAGGGAGGGATGGATGGATGGATGGTGGGATAGGGGGATGGATGGAGGGATGGAGAGGGATGAATGAGGGTGATGGAATGTTGGGAAGGAGGGATGAATGGTTGGTGAGTGGGATGGTGGAAGGGCTGGAGGGTGGGTGGAATGGATGGAGGTGGATGGTGAGGTGGGATGGAGTGGTGGATGGATGGAGTGATGGAGGGAGGGATGGGTGGGAGGGATGGGAGGGTGGGTGTGGAGGGTGGGTGAGGAGGGGATGGTGTGGGATGGATTGGTGGGTGTAGGTATGGTGAGTGGATGGGTGGGCTAGGGTTGGATGGGTGGGATGGGTGAGGTGGGTGGTGGTGGGTGGGTAGGAGGTGTGGTTGGGAGGTTGGGTGGGTTGGGTGGGAGGGTGGGTGTGTGGTTGGGTTGGAGGGTGGGTGGTTTGGTGGGTGGGTGGGTGGGTGGGTGGGTGGGTGGGTGGAGTGTGTGGGTGGGTGGGTGGGTGGGTGGTTGGGTGGGTGGTTGGGTTGGTTAGAGAGAGGGGAAGAAGAAGAAGGGGGGGGGGGGGGGTGTGTGTGAAGGAATGGATGAAAGAAAGGATGAAAGAAAGAATGAATGAAAGAGTGAATGAAAGAATGAATGAATGAAAGAATGAATGAATGAAGGGATGAATGAAAGAATGAATGGAAGAGAGTATGAATGAATGAAAGAATGAATGGATGAAAGATAGGATGAAAGAAAGAATGAAAGAAAGAGTGAAAAGAATGAATGAATGAAAGAAAGATTGAATGGATGAATGAAAGAAAGGATGAGAGAATGGATGGGTGAAAGAAGGGATGAAAGAAGAATGAAAGAATGAATGAAAAAGTGAAAGAATGAATGAATGAATGAAAGAAAGAATGATAGAATGAATGAATAAATGAAAGAAAGATGAAATGAAAGAATGAATGGATGAATGAAAGAATGAAAGGAAGAATGAAAGAGAGAATGAATGGATGAAAGAAGGAATGAGGGAATGAATGGATGAAAGATGGGATGAAAGAGAATGAAAGAATGAATGAAACAGTGAAAGAATGAATGAATGAATGAAAGAAAGAATGAGAGAAGGAATGGATGAAAGAGGGGATGAATGAAAGAATGAAATGAATGAATGGATGAAAGAAAGAATGAAAGAAGGAATGAAAGAAAGAATGAATGAAAGAATGGGTGAATGAAAGAATGAGAGAAAAGAATGAATGAAAGAATGAAAGAGAGAATGATTGGATGAAAGAAGGAATGAAAGAAAGGAAGAGAGAATGAATGGATGAAAGAATGAATGAATGAAAGAATGGGTGAATGAAAGAATGAGAGAGAGAATGAATGAAAGAGAGAATGAA